>NW_026989819.1:4255532-4559499 GCF_036321535.1 Camelus dromedarius | reverse complement strand
CTGTTTCCCAGTGCCGGTTTGTATTTCCTGCAGTTTTCACTGTAAAACCTGGTTGGAGCTAGTACCTCCCATATATATGTATGGAGTGGAGTTTGCAACTGAAAAAAAACTTTGTGTTCCAAACAAGCTAGGTGAAGGACGGCTTTCACACACACTTATCTCTCAGAACTGAGCATGTGGAGAGACGTTCGTTCATCTAGCACAAAGGGAACGGGTTGCAGGAGAAACTTTTACTCTGGTTTCTCAGTCTGTTTCCTAGTGCCGGTTTGAAGTTCCTGCAGTTTTCACTGTAAAACCTGGTTGGAGCTAGTACCTCCCCATATATATGTATGGAGTGGAGTTTGCAACTGAAAAGAAACTTTGTGTTCCCAACAAGCTAGGTTAAGGGCGGCTTTCACACACACTTATCTCTCAGAACTGAGCATGTGGAGAGACGTTCGTTCATCTAGCACAAAGGGAACGGGTTGCAGGAGAAACTTTTACTCTGGTTTCTCAGTCTGTTTCCTAGTGCCGGTTTGAAGTTCCAGCAGTTTTCAGTGTAAAACCGAATTGGAGCTAGTACCTCCCCATATATATATGTATGGAGTGGAGTTTACAAAGGAAAAGAAACTTTATGTTCCCAAAAAGCTAGGTGAAAGACGGCTTTCACACACACACATCTCTCAGAACTGAGCATGTGGAGAGACGTTCGTTCATCTAGCTCAAAGGGAACGGGTTGCAGGAGAAACCTTTACTCTGGCTTCTCAGTCTGTTTCCTAGTGCCGGTTTGAAGTTCCTGCAGTTTTCACTGTAAAACCTCATTGGAGCTAGTACCTCCCCATGAATATGTATGGAGTGGAGTTTGCAACTGAAAAGAAACTTTGTTTTCCCAACAAGCTAGGTGAAGGAAGGCTTTCACACACACTTATCTCTCAGAACTGAGCATGTGGAGAGACGTTCGTTCATCTAGCACAAAGGGAACGGGTTGCAGGAGAAACTTTTACTCTGGTTTCTCAGTCTGTTTCCTAGTGCCGGTTTGAAGTTCCAGCAGATTTCAGTGTAAAACCGAGTTGGAGATTGTACCTCCCCATATATATGTATGGACTGGAGTTTACAAATGAAAAGAAACTTTATGTTCCCAAAAAGCTAGGTGAAGAACGGCTTTCACACACACACATCTCTCAGAACTGAGCATGTGGAGAGACGTTCGTTCATCTAGCACAAAGGGAACAGGTTGCAGGAGAAACGTTTACTCTGGATTCTCAGTCTGTTTCCTAGTGCCGGTTTGATGTTCCAGCAGTTTTCACTGTAAAACCGAGTTGGAGCTTGTACCTCCCCATATATATGTATGGAGTTGAGTTTACAAATGAAAAGAAACTTTATGTTCCCAAAAAGCTAGGTGAAGGACGGCTTTCACACACACACATCTCTCAGAACTGAGCATGTGGAGAGACGTTCGTTCATCTAGCACAAAGGGAAAAGGATGCAGGAGAAACTTTTACTTTGGTTTCTCAGTCTGTTTCCTAGTGCCGGTTTGTAGTTCCTGCAGTTTTCACTTAAAACCTGGTTGGAGCTAGTACCTCCCCATATATATGTATGGAGTGGCGTTTGCACCTGAAAAGAAACTTTGTGTTCCAAACAAGCTAGGTGAAGGACGGCTTTCACACACACTTATCTCTCAGAACTGAGCATGTGGAGAGACGTTCGTTCATCTAGCAAAAAGGGAACGGGTTGCAGGAGAAACTTTTACTCTGGTTTCTCAGTCTGTTTCCTAGTGCCGGTTTGAATTTCCTGCAGTTTTCACTGTAAAACCGAGTTGGAGCTAGTACCTCCCCATATATATGTATGGAGTGGAGTTTGCAACTGAAAAGAAACTTTGTGTTCCCAACAAGCTAGGTGAAGGACGGCTTTCACACACACTTATCTCTCAGAACTGAGCATGTGGAGGGACGTTCGTTCATCTAGCACAAAGGGAACGGGTTGCAGGAGAAACTTTTACTCTGGTTTCTCAGTCTGTTTCCTAGTGCCGGTTTGAAGTTCCTGCAGTTTTCACTGTAAAACCGAGTTGGAGCTAGTACCTCCAAATTATATGTATGGAGTGGAGTTTGCTACTGAAAAGAAACTTTGTGTTCCCAACATGCTTGGTGAAGGACGGCTTTCACACACACTTATCTCTCAGAACTGAGCATGTGGAGAGACGTTCGTTCATCTAGCACAAAGGGAACGGGTTGCAGGAGAAACTTTTACTCTGGTTTCTCAGTCTGTTTCCTAGTGCCGGTTTGAAGTTCCTGCAGTTTTCACTGTAAAACCTGGTTGGAGCTAGTACCTCCCCATATATATGTATGGAGTGGAGTTTGCAACTGAAAAGAAACTTTGTGTTCCCAACAAGCTAGGTGAAGGACAGCTTTCACACACACTTATCTCTCAGAACTGAGCATGTGGAGAGACGTTTGTTCATCTAGCACAAAGGGAACGGGTTGCAGGAGAAACTTTTACTCTGGTTTCTCAGTCTGTTTCCTAGTGCCGGTTTGAAGTTCCAGCAGTTTTCAGTGTAAAACCGAGTTGGTGCTAGTACCTCCCCATATATATATGTATGGAGTGGAGTTTACAAAAGAAAAGAAACTATATGTTCCCAAAAAGCTAGGTGAAGGACGGCTTTCACACACACACTTCTCTCAGAACTGAGCATGTGGAGAGACGTTCGTTCATCTAGCTCAAAGGGAACGGGTTGCAGGTGAAACCTTTACTCTGGCTTCTCAGTCTGTTTCCTAGTGCCGGTTTGAAGTTCCTGCAGTTTTCACTGTAAAACCTCGTTGGAGCTAGTACCTCCCCATGAATATGTATGGAGTGGAGTTTGCAACTGAAAAGAAACTTTGTGTTCCCAATAAGCTAGGTGAAGGAAGGCTTTCACACACACTTATCTCTCAGAACTGAGCATGTGGAGAGACGTTCGTTCATCTAGCACAAAGGGAACGGGTTGCAGGAGAAACCTTTACTCTGGTTTCTCAGACTTTTTCCTAGTGCCGGTTTGAATTTATTGCAGTTTTCACTGTAAAAGAGAGTTGGAGCTAGTACCTCCCCATATATATGTATGGAGTGGAGTTTGCAACTGAAAAGAAACTTTGTGTTCCCAACATGCTTGGTGAAGGACGGCTTTCACACACACTTATCTCTCAGAACTGAGCATGTGGAGAGACGTTCGTTCATCTAGCACAAAGGGAACGGGTTGCAGGAGAAACTTTTTCTCTGCTTTCTCAGTCTGTTTCCTAGTGCCGGTTTGAAGTTCCTGCAGTTTTCACTGTAAAACCTTGTTGGAGCTAGTACCTCCCCATATATATTTATGGAGTGGAGTTTGCAACTGAAAAGAAACTTTGTGTTCCCAACAAGCTAGGTGAAGGACAGCTTTCACACACACTTATCTCTCAGAACTGAGCATGTGGAGAGACGTTCGTTCATCTAGCACAAAGGGAACGGGTTGCAGGAGAAACTTTTACTCTGGTTTCTCAGTCTGTTTCCTAGTGCCGGTTTGAAGTTCCAGCAGATTTCAGTGTAAAACCGAGTTGGAGCTTGTACCTCCCCATATATATGTATGGACTGGAATTTACAAATGAAAAGAAACTTTATGTTCCCAAAAAGCTAGGTGAAGAACGGCTTTCACACACACACATCTCTCAGAAATGAGCATGTGGAGAGACGTTCGTTCATCTAGCACAAAGGGAACAGGTTGCAGGAGAAACGTTTACTCTGGTTACTCAGTCTGTTTCCTAGTGCCGGTTTGAAGTTCCTGCAGTTTTCACTGTAAATCCTGGTTGGAGCTAGTACCTCCCTATATATATGTATGGAGTGGAGTTTGCAACTGAAAAGAAACTTTGTGTTCCCAACAAGCTAGGTGAAGGACGGCTTTCACACTCACTTATCTCTCAGAACTGAGCATGTGGAGAGACGTTCGTTCATCTAGCAGAAAGGGAATGGGTTGCAGGAGAAACTTTTACTCTGGTTTCTCAGTCTGTTTCCTAGTGCCGGTTTGAAGTTCCTGCAGTTTTCACTGTAAACCCGATTTGGAGCAGGTACCTCCCATATATATATATGGATTGGAGTTTGCAACTGAAAAGAAACTTTGTGTTCCCAACAAGCTAGGTGAAGGACGGCTTTCACACACACTTATCTCTCAGAACTGAACATGTGGAGAGACGTTCGTTCATCTATCAAAAAGGGAACGGGTTGCAGGAGAAACTTTTACTCTGGTTTCTCAGTCTGTTTCCTAGTGCCGGTTTGAAGTTCCTGCAGTTTTCACTGTAAAACCTGGTTGGAGCTAGTACCTCCCCATATATATGTATGGAGTGGAGTTTGCAACTGAAAAGAAACTTTGTGTTCCCAACAAGCTAGGTGAAGGACAGCTTTCACACACACTTATCTCTCAGAACTGAGCATGTGGAGAGACGTTCGTTCATCTAGCACAAAGGGAACGGGTTGCAGGAGAAACTTTTACTCTGGTTTCTCAGTCTGTTTCCTAGTGCCGGTTTGAAGTTCCAGCAGTTTTCAGTGTAAAACCGAGTTGGAGCTAGTACCTCCCCATATATATATGTATGGAGTGGAGTTTACAAAAGAAAAGAAACTATATGTTCCCAAAAAGCTAGGTGAAGGACGGCTTTCACACACACAAATCTCTCAGAACTGAGCATGTGGAGAGACGTTCGTTCATCTTGCTCAAAGGGAACAGGTTGCAGGAGAAACTTTTACTCTGGTTTCTCAGTCTGTTTCCTAGTGCCGGTTTGAACTTCCTGCAGTTTTTACTGTAAAACCTGGTTGGAGCTAGTACCTCCCCATATATATGTATGGAGTGGGGTTTGCAACTGAAAAGAAACTTTGTGTTCCCAACAAGCTAGATGAAGGACGGCTTTCACACACACTTATCTCTCAGAACTGAGCATGTGGAGAGACGTTCGTTCCCCTAGCAAAAAGGGAACGGGTTGCAGGAGAAACTTTTACTCTGGTGTCTCAGTCTGTTTCCTAGTGCCGGTTTGATGTTCCAGCATTTTTCACTGTAAAACCGAGTTGGAGCTAGTACCTCCAGATATATATGTATGGAGTGGAGTTTACAAATGAAAAGAAACTTTATGTTCCCAAAAAGCTAGGTGAAGGATGGCTTTCACACACACACATCTCTCAGATCTGAGCATGTGGAGAGACGTTCGTTCATCTAGCACAAAGGGAACAGGTTGCAGGAGAAACTTTTACTCTGGATTCTCAGTCTTTTCCTAGTGCCGGTTTGAAGTTCCTGTAGTTTTCACTGTAAAACCTGGTTGGAGCTAGTACCTACCCATTTATATGTATGGAGTGGAGTTTGCAACTGAAAAGAAACTTTGTGTTCCCAACAAGCTAGGTGAAGGACGGCTTTCACACACACTTATCTCTCAGAACTGAGCATGTGGAGAGACGTTCGTTCATCTAGCACAAAGGGAACGGGTTGCAGGAGAAACTATTACTCTGGTTTCTCAGTCTGTTTCCTAGTGCCGAATTGAAGTTCCTGCCGTTTTCACTGTAAAACTGAGTTGGAGCTAGTACCTCCCCATATATATGTATGGAGAGGAGTTTGCAACTGAAAAGAAACTTTGTGTTCCCAACAAGCTAGGTGAAGTACGGCTTTCACACACACTTATCTCTCAGAACTGAGCATGTGGAGAGACTTTCGTTCCCCTAGCAGAAAGGGAACGGGTTGCAGGAGAAACTTTTACTCTGGTTTCTCAGTCTGTTTCCTAGTGCCGGTTTGAATTTCCTGCAGTTTTCACTGTAAAACCTGGTTGGAGCTAGTACCTCCCCATATATATGTATGGAGTGGAGTTTGCAACTGAAAAGAAACTTTGTGTTCCCAACAAGCTAGGTGAAGGACGGCTTTCACACACACTTATCTCTCAGAACTGAGCATGTGGAGAGACGTTCGTTCATCTAGCACAAAGGGAACGGGTTGCAGGGAAACTTTTACTCTGGTTTCTCAGTCTGTTTCCTAGTGCCGGTTTGAAGTTCCTGCAGTTTTCACTGTAAAACATGGTTGGAGCTAGTACCTCCCCATATATATGTATGGAGTGGAGCTTGCAACTGAAAAGAAACTTTGTGTTCCCAACAAGCTAGGTGAAGGACGGCTTTCACACACACTTATCTCTCAGAACTAAGCATGTGGAGAGACGTTCGTTCCCCTAGCGGAAAGGGAACGGTTTACAGGAGGAACTTTTACTCTGGTTTCTCAGTCTGTTTCCTAGTGCCGGTTTGATATTCCAGCAGTTTTCACTGTAAAACCGAGTTGGAGCTAGTACCTCCCCATATATATGTATGGAGTGGAATTTACAAATGAAAAGAAACTTTATGTTCCCAAAAAGCTAGGTGAAGGGCGGCTTTCACACACACAAATCTCTCAGAAATGAGCATGTGGAGAGACGTTCGTTCATCTAGCAGAAAGGGAACAGGATGCAGGAGAAACTTTTACTCTGGTTTCTCAGTCTGTTTCCTAGTGCCGGTTTGAAGTTCCTGCAGTTTTCACTGTAAAACCTGGTTGGAGCTAGTACCTCCCCATATATAAGTATGGAGTGGAGTTTGCAACTGAAAAGAAAATTTGTGTTCCCAACATGCTTGGTGAAGGACGGCATTCACACACACATTTCTCTCAAAACTGAGCATGTTAAGAGACGTTCGTTCATCTAGCAGAAAGGGAACAGGATGCAGGAGAAACTTTTACTCTGGTTTCTCAGTCTGTTTCCTAATGCCGGTTTGAAGTTTCTGCAGTTTTCACTGTAAAACCGATTTGGAGCTTGTACCACCCCAATATATGTATGGAGTGGAGTTTGCAACTGAAAAGAAACTTTGTGTTCCCAACAAGCTAGTTGAAAGACGGCTTTCACACACACTTATCTCTCAGAATTGAGCATGTGGAGAGACGTTCGTTCATCTAGCACAAAGGGAACGGGTTGCAGGAGAAACTTTTACTCTGGTTTCTCAGTCTGTTTCCTAGTGCCGGTTTGAAGTTCCAGCAGTTTTCACTGTAAAACCGAGTTGGAGCTAATACCTCCCCATATATATGTATGGAGTGGAGTTTGCAACTGAAAAGAAACTTTGTGTTCCCAACAAGCTATGTGAAGGAAAGCTTTCACACACACTTACCTTTCAGAACTGAGCATGTGGAGAGACGTTCGTTCCCCTAGCAGAAATGGAACGGGTTGCAGGAGAAACTTTTACTCTGGTTTCTCAGTCTGTTTCCTAGTGCCGGTTTGAAGTTCCTGCAATTTTCAATGTAAAACCGAGTTGGAGCTAGTACCTCCCATTATATATGTATGGAGTGGAGTTTGCAACTGAAAAGAAACTTTGTGTTTCCAACAAGCTATGTGAAGGACAGCTTTCACACACACTTATCTCTCAGAAATGAGCATGTGGAGAGACGTTCGTTCCCCTAGCAGGAAGGGAACGGGTTGCAGGAGAAACTTTTACTCTGGTTTCTCATTATGTTTCCTAGTGCCGGTTTGAAGTTCCTGCAGTTTTCACTGTAAAACCGAGTTGGAGCTAGTACCTCCCCATATATATGTATGGAGTGGAGTTTGCAACTGAAAAGAAACTTTGTGTTCCCAACAAGCTAGGTGAAGGACGGCTTTCACACACACTTATCTCTCAGAACTGAGCATGTGGAGAGTCGTTTGTTCATCTAGCACAAAGGGAACGGGTTGCAGGAGAAACTTTTACTCTGGTTTCTCAGTCTGTTTCCTAGTGCCGGTTTGAAGTTCCTGCAGTTTTCACTGTAAAACCTGTTTGGAGCTAGTACCTCCCCATATATATGTATGGAGTGGAGTTTGCAAATGAAAAGAAACTTTGTGTTCCCAACAAGCTAGGTGAAGGACGGCTTTCACACACACTTATCTCTCAGAACTGAGCATGTGGAGAGACGTTCGTTCATCTAGCACAAAGGGAACGGGTTGCAGGAGAAACTTTTACTCTGGTTTCTCAGTCTGTTTCCTAGTGCCGGTTTGAAGTTCCTGCAGTTTTCACTGTAAAACCGAGTTGGAGCTAGTATCTCCCCATATATATGTATGGAGTGGATTTTGCAACTGAAAAGAAACTTTGTGTTCCCAACATGCTTGGTGAAGGACGGCTTTCACACACACTTATCTCTCAGAACTGAGCATGTGGAGAGACGTTCGTTCATCTAGCACAAAGGGAACGGGTTGCAGGAGAAACTTTTACTCTGGTTTCTCAGTCTGTTTCCTAGTGCCGGTTTGAAGTTCCTGCAGTTTTCAGTGTAAAACCGAGTTGGAGCTAGTACCTCCCCATATATATGTATGGAGTGGAGTTTGCAACTGAAAAGAAACTTTGTGTTCCCAACAAGCTAGGTGAAGGACAGCTTTCACACACACTTATCTCTCAGAACTGAGCATGTGGAGAGTCGTTCGTTCATCTAGCACAAAGTTAACGGGTTGCAGGAGAAACTTTTACTCTGGTTTCTCAGTCTGTTTCCTAGTGCCGGTTTGAAGTTCCTGCAGTTTTCACTGTAAAACCGAGTTGGAGCTAGTACCTCCCCATATATATGTATGGAGTGGAGTTTGCAACTGAAAAGAAACTTTGTGTTCCCAACAAGCTAGGTGAAGGACGGCTTTCACACACACTTATCTCTCAGAACTGAGCATGTGGAGAGACGTTCGTTCATCTAGCACAAAGGGAACGGGTTGCAGGAGAAAATTTTACTCTGGTTTCTCAGTCTGTTTCCTAATTCCGGTTTGAAGTTTCTGCAGTTTTCACTGTAAAACCGATTTGGAGCTAGTACCTCCCCATATATATGTATATATATAAAACCGATTTGGAGCTAGTACCTCCCCATATATATGGAGTGGAGTTTGCAACTGAAAAGAATCTTTGTGTTCCCAATAAGCTATGTGAAGGATAGCTTTCACACACACTTATCTCTCAGAACTGAGCATGTGGAGAGACGTTCGTTCCCCTAGCAGAAAGGGAACGGGTTGCAGGAGAAACTTTTACTCTGGTTTCTCAGTCTGTTTCCTAGTGCCGGTTTGAAGTTCCAGCAGTTTTCACTGTAAAACCGAGTTGGAGCTAGTACCTCCCCATATATATGTATGGAGTAGAACCACCCCAATATATGTATGGAGTGGAGTTTGCAAATGAAAAGAAACTTTGTGTTCCCAACAAGCTAGTTGAAGGACGGCTTTCACACACACATATCTCTCAGAACTGAGCATGGGGAGAGACGTTCGTTCATCTAGCACAAAGGGAACGGGTTGCAGGAGAAACTTTTACTCTGGTTTCTCAGTCTGTTTCCTAGTGCCGGTTTGAAGTTCCAGCAGTTTTCACTGTAAAACCGAGTTGGAGCTAGTACCTCCCCATATATATGTATGGAGTGGAGTTTGCAACTGAAAAGAAACTTTGTGTTCCCAACAAGCTATGTGAAGGTCAGATTTCACACACACTTATCTTTCAGAACTGAGCATGTGGAGAGACGTTCGTTCCCCTAGCAGAAAGGGAACGGGTTGCAGGAGAAACTTTTACTCTGGTTTCTCAGTCTGTTTCCTAGTGCCGGTTTGAAGTTCCTGCAGTTTTCAGTGTAAAACCGAGTTGGAGCTAGTACCTCCCATTATATATGTATGGAGTGGAGTTTGCAACTGAAAAGAAACTTTGTGTTCCCAACAAGCTAGGTGAAGGACAGCTTTCACACACACTTATCTCTCAGAAATGAGCATGTGGAGAGACGTTCGTTCCCCTAGCAGGAAGGGAACGGGTTGCAGGAGAAACTTTTACTCTGGTTTCTCAGTCTGTTTCCTAGTGCCGGTTTGAAGTTCCTGCAGTTTTCACTGTAAAACCTGGTTGGAGCTAGTACCTCCCCATATATATGTATGGATTGGAGTTTGCAACTGAAAACAAACTTTGTGTTCCCAACAAGCTAGGTGAAGGACGGCTTTCACACACACTTATCTCTCAGAACTGAGCATGTGGAGAGTCGTTTGTTCATCTAGCACAAAGGGAACGGGTTGCAGGAGAAACTTTTACTCTGGTTTCTCAGTCTGTTTCCTAGTGCCGGTTTGAAGTTCCTGCAGTTTTCACTGTAAATCCTGTATGGAGCTAGTACCTCCCCATATATATGTATGGATTGGAGTTTGCAACTGAAAAGAAACTTTGTGTTCCCAACAAGCTAGGTGAAGGACGGCTTTCACACACACTTATCTCTCAGAACTGAGCATGTGGAGAGACGTTCGTTCATCTAGCACAAAGGGAACGGGTTGCAGGGGAAACTTTTACTCTGGTTTCTCAGTCTGTTTCCTAGTGCCGGTTTGAAGTTCCTGCAGTTTTCACTGTAAAACCGAGTTGGAGCTAGTACCTCCCCATATATATGTATGGAGTGGAGTTTGCAACTGAAAAGAAACTTTGTGTTCCCAACATGCTTGGTGAAGGACGGCTTTCACACACACTTATCTCTCAGAACTGAGCATGTGGAGAGACTTTCGTTCATCTAGCACAAAGGGAACGGGTTGCAGGAGAAACTTTTACTCTGGTTTCTCAGACTGTTTCCTAGTGCCGGTTTGAAGTTCCTGCAGTTTTCACTGTAAAACCGATTTGGAGCTAGTACCTCCCCATATATATGTATGGAGTGGAGTTTGCAACTGAAAAGAATCTTTGTGTTCCCAACAAGCTATGTGAAGGACAGCTTTCACACACACTTATCTCTCAGAACTGAGCATGTGGATAGACGTTCGTTCATCTAGCACAAAGGGAACAGGTTGCAGGTGAAACGTTTACTCTGGTTTCTCAGTCTGTTTCCTAGTGCCGGTTTGAAGTTCCTGCAATTTTCACTGTAAAACCTGGTTGGAGCTAGTACCTCCCTATATATATATGCATGGAGTGGAGTTTGCAACTGAAAGAAACTTTGTGTTCCCAACAAGCTAGGTGAAGGACGGCTTTCACACTCACTTATCTCTCAGAACTGAGCATGTGGAGAGACGTTCGTTCATCTAGCAGAAAGGGAACGGGTTGCAGGAGAAACTTTTACTCTGGTTTCTCAGTCTGTTTCCTAGTGCCGGTTTGAAGTTCCTGCAGTTTTCACTGTAAAACCTGGTTGGAGCTAGTACCTCCCCATATATATGTATGGAGTGGAGTTTGCAACTGAAAATAAACTTTGTGTTCCCAACAAGCTAGGTGAAGGACGGCTTTCACACACACTTATCTCTCAGAACTGAGCATGTGGAGAGACGATCGTTCATCTAGCACAAAGGGAACGGGGTGCAGGAGAAACTTTTACTCTGGTTTCTCAGTCTGTTTCCTAGTGCCGGTTTGAAGTTCCAGCAGTTTTCACTGTAAATCCGTGTTGGAGCAAGTACCTCCCCATATATATGTATGGAGTGGAGTTTACAATTGAAAAGGAACTTTATGTTCCCAAAAAGCTAGGTGAAGGACGGCTTTCACACACACACATCTCTCAGAACTGAGCATGTGGAGAGACGTTCTTTCATCTAACACAAATGGGACAGGTTGCAGGAGAAACTTTTACTCTGGTTTCTCAGTCTGTTTCCTAGTGCCGGTTTGAAGTTCCAGCAGTTTTCACTGTAAAACCTGGTTGGAGCTAGTACCTCCGCATATATATGTATGGAGTGGAGTTTGCAACTGAAAAGAATCTTTGTGTTCCCAACAAGCTAGGTGAAGGACGGCTTTCACACACACTTATCTCTCAGAACTGAGCATGTGGAGAGACGTTCGTTCATCTAGCAGAAATGGAACGGTTTGCAGGAGAAACTTTTACTCTGGTTTCTCAGTCTGTTTCCTAATGCCGGTTTGAAGTTTCTGCAGTTTTCACTGTAAAACCGATTTGGAGCTAGTACCACCCCAATATATGTATGGAGTGGATTTTGCAAATGAAAAGAAACTTTGTGTTCCCAACAAGCTAGTTGAAGGACGGCTTTCACACACACTTATCTCTCAGAACTGAGCTTGTGGAGAGACGTTCGTTCATCTAGCACAAAGGGAACGGGTTGCAGGAGAAACTTTTACTCTGGTTTCTCAGTCTGTTTCCTAGTGCCGGTTTGAAGTTCCAGCAGTTTTCACTGTAAAACCGAGTTGGAGCTAGTACCTCCCAATATATATGTATGGAGTGGAGTTTGCAACTGAAAAGAAACTTTGTGTTCCCAACAAGCTATGTGAAGGACAGCTTTCACACACACTTATCTTTCAGAACTGAGCATGTGGAGAGACGTTCGTTCCCCTAGCAGAAAGGGAACGGGTTGCGTGAGAAACTTTTACTCTGGTTTCTCAGTCTGTTTCCTAGTGCCGGTTTGAAGTTCCTGCAGTTTTCAGTGTAAAACCGAGTTGGAGCTAGTACCTCCCATTATATATGTATGGAGTGGAGTTGGCAACTGAAAAGAAACTTTGTGTTTCCAACAAGCTAGGTGAAGGACAGCTTTCACACACAATTATCTCTCAGAAATGAGCATGTGGAGAGACGTTCGTTCATCTAACACAAAGGGAACAGGTTGCAGGAGAAATTTTAACTCTGGTTTCTCAGTCTGTTTCCTAGTGCCGGTTTGAAGTTTCAGCAGTTATCAGTGTAAAACCGAGTTGGAGCTAGTACCAACCCATATATATGTATGGAGTGGAGTTTACAAATGAAAAGAAACTTTATTTTCCCAAAAAGCTAGGTGAAGGACGGCTTTCACACACACACATCTCTCAGAACTGAGCATGTGGATAGACGTTCGTTCCCCTAGCAGGAAGGGAACGGGTTGCAGGAGAAACTTTTACTCTGGTTTCTCAGTCTGTTTCCTAGTGCCGGTTTGAAGTTCCTGCAGTTTTCACTGTAAAACCTGGTTGGAGCTAGTACCTCCCCATATATATGTATGGATTGGAGTTTGCAACTGAAAACAAACTTTGTGTTCCCAACAAGCTAGGTGAAGGACGGCTTTCACACACACTTATCTCTCAGAACTGAGCATGTGGAGAGTCGTTTGTTCATCTAGCACAAAGGGAACGGGTTGCAGGAGAAACTTTTACTCTGGTTTCTCAGTCTGTTTCCTAGTGCCGGTTTGAAGTTCCTGCAGTTTTCACTGTAAATCCTGTATGGAGCTAGTACCTCCCCATATATATGTATGGATTGGAGTTTGCAACTGAAAAGAAACTTTGTGTTCCCAACAAGCTAGGTGAAGGACGGCTTTCACACACACTTATCTCTCAGAACTGAGCATGTGGAGAGACGTTCGTTCATCTAGCACAAAGGGAACGGGTTGCAGGGGAAACTTTTACTCTGGTTTCTCAGTCTGTTTCCTAGTGCCGGTTTGAAGTTCCTGCAGTTTTCACTGTAAAACCGAGTTGGAGCTAGTACCTCCCCATATATATGTATGGAGTGGAGTTTGCAACTGAAAAGAAACTTTGTGTTCCCAACATGCTTGGTGAAGGACGGCTTTCACACACACTTATCTCTCAGAACTGAGCATGTGGAGAGACTTTCGTTCATCTAGCACAAAGGGAACGGGTTGCAGGAGAAACTTTTACTCTGGTTTCTCAGTCTGTTTCCTAGTGCCGGTTTGAAGTTCCTGCAGTTTTCACTGTAAAACCGATTTGGAGCTAGTACCTCCCCATATATATGTATGGAGTGGAGTTTGCAACTGAAAAGAATCTTTGTGTTCCCAACAAGCTATGTGAAGGACAGCTTTCACACACACTTATCTCTCAGAACTGAGCATGTGGATAGACGTTCGTTCATCTAGCACAAAGGGAACAGGTTGCAGGTGAAACGTTTACTCTGGTTTCTCAGTCTGTTTCCTAGTGCCGGTTTGAAGTTCCTGCAATTTTCACTGTAAAACCTGGTTGGAGCTAGTACCTCCCTATATATATATGCATGGAGTGGAGTTTGCAACTGAAAGAAACTTTGTGTTCCCAACAAGCTAGGTGAAGGACGGCTTTCACACTCACTTATCTCTCAGAACTGAGCATGTGGAGAGACGTTCGTTCATCTAGCAGAAAGGGAACGGGTTGCAGGAGAAACTTTTACTCTGGTTTCTCAGTCTGTTTCCTAGTGCCGGTTTGAAGTTCCTGCAGTTTTCACTGTAAAACCTGGTTGGAGCTAGTACCTCCCCATATATATGTATGGAGTGGAGTTTGCAACTGAAAATAAACTTTGTGTTCCCAACAAGCTAGGTGAAGGACGGCTTTCACACACACTTATCTCTCAGAACTGAGCATGTGGAGAGACGATCGTTCATCTAGCACAAAGGGAACGGGGTGCAGGAGAAACTTTTACTCTGGTTTCTCAGTCTGTTTCCTAGTGCCGGTTTGAAGTTCCAGCAGTTTTCACTGTAAATCCGTGTTGGAGCAAGTACCTCCCCATATATATGTATGGAGTGGAGTTTACAATTGAAAAGGAACTTTATGTTCCCAAAAAGCTAGGTGAAGGACGGCTTTCACACACACACATCTCTCAGAACTGAGCATGTGGAGAGACGTTCTTTCATCTAGCACAAATGGGACAGGTTGCAGGAGAAACTTTTACTCTGGTTTCTCAGTCTGTTTCCTAGTGCCGGTTTGAAGTTCCAGCAGTTTTCACTGTAAAACCTGGTTGGAGCTAGTACCTCCGCATATATATGTATGGAGTGGAGTTTGCAACTGAAAAGAATCTTTGTGTTCCCAACAAGCTAGGTGAAGGACGGCTTTCACACACACTTATCTCTCAGAACTGAGCATGTGGAGAGACGTTCGTTCATCTAGCAGAAATGGAACGGTTTGCAGGAGAAACTTTTACTCTGGTTTCTCAGTCTGTTTCCTAATGCCGGTTTGAAGTTTCTGCAGTTTTCACTGTAAAACCGATTTGGAGCTAGTACCACCCCAATATATGTATGGAGTGGAGTTTGCAAATGAAAAGAAACTTTGTGTTCCCAACAAGCTAGTTGAAGGACGGCTTTCAAACACACTTATCTCTCAGAACTGAGCTTGTGGAGAGACGTTCGTTCATCTAGCACAAAGGGAACGGGTTGCAGGAGAAACTTTTACTCTGGTTTCTCAGTCTGTTTCCTAGTGCCGGTTTGAAGTTCCAGCAGTTTTCACTGTAAAACCGAGTTGGAGCTAGTACCTCCCAATATATATGTATGGAGTGGAGTTTGCAACTGAAAAGAAACTTTGTGTTCCCAACAAGCTATGTGAAGGACAGCTTTCACACACACTTATCTTTCAGAACTGAGCATGTGGAGAGACGTTCGTTCCCCTAGCAGAAAGGGAACGGGTTGCATGAGAAACTTTTACTCTGGTTTCTCAGTCTGTTTCCTAGTGCCGGTTTGAAGTTCCTGCAGTTTTCAGTGTAAAACCGAGTTGGAGCTAGTACCTCCCATTATATATGTATGGAGTGGAGTTGGCAACTGAAAAGAAACTTTGTGTTTCCAACAAGCTAGGTGAAGGACAGCTTTCACACACAATTATCTCTCAGAAATGAGCATGTGGAGAGACGTTCGTTCATCTAACACAAAGGGAACAGGTTGCAGGAGAAACTTTTACTCTGGTTTCTCAGTCTGTTTCCTAGTGCCGGTTTGAAGTTTCAGCAGTTATCAGTGTAAAACCGAGTTGGAGCTAGTACCAACCCATATATATGTATGGAGTGGAGTTTACAAATGAAAAGAAACTTTATTTTCCCAAAAAGCTAGGTGAAGGACGGCTTTCACACACACACATCTCTCAGAACTGAGCATGTGGATAGACGTTCGTTCATCTAGCACAAAGGGAACAGGTTGCAGGTGAAACTTTTACTCTGGTTTCTCAGTCTGTTTCCTAGTGCCGGTTTGAAGTTCCTGCAATTTTCAATGTAAAACCTGGTTGGAGCTAGTACCTCCCTATATAAATGTATGGAGTGGAGTTTGCACCTGAAAAGAAACTTTGTGTTCCCAACAAGCTAGGTGAAGGACGGCTTTCAACTCACTTATCTCTCAGAACTGAGCATGTGGAGAGACGTTCGTTCATCTAGCAGAAAGGGAACGGGTTGCAGGAGAAACATTTACTCTGGTTTCTCAGTCTGTTTCCTAGTGCCGGTTTGAAGTTCCTGCAGTTTGCACTGTAAAACCTGGTTGGAGCTAGTACCTCCCCATATATATGTATGGAGTGGAGTTTGCAACTGAAAAGAAACTCTGTGTTCCCAACAAGCTAGGTGAAGTACGGCTTTCACACACACTTATCTCTCAGAACTGAGCATGTGGAGAGACGTTCGTTCATCTAGCACAAAGGGAAAGGGTAGCAGGAGAAACTTTTACTCTGGTTTCTCAGTCTGTTTCCTAATGCCGGTTTGAAGTTTCTGCAGTTTTCACGGTAAAACCGATTTGGAGCTAGTACCACCCCAATATATGTATGGAGTGGAGTTTGCAAATGAAAAGAAACTTTGTGTTCCCAACAAGCTAGTTGAAGGACGGCTTTCACACACAATTATCTCTCAGAAGTGAGCATGTGGAGAGACGTTCGTTCATCTAGCACAAATGGAACGGGTTGCAGGAGAAACTTTTACTCTGGTTTCTCAGTCTGTTTCCTAGTGCCGGTTTGAAGTTCCAGCAGTTTTCACTGTAAAACCGATTTGGAGCTAGTACCTCCCCATATATATGTATGGAGTGGAGTTTGCAACTGAAAAGAAACTTTGTGTTCCCAACAAGCTAGGTGTAGGACGGCTTTCACACACACTTATCTCTCAGAACTGAGCATGTGGAGAGACGTTCGTTCATGTAGCACAAAGGGAACGGGTTGCAGGAGACACTTTTACTCTGGATTCTCAGTCTGTTTCCTAGTGCCGGTTTGAAGTTCCTGCAGTTTTCACTGTAAAACCGATTTGGAGCTAGTAACTCCCCATATATATGTATGGAGTGGAGTTTGCAACTGAAAAGAAACTTTGTGTTCCCAACAATCTAGGTGAAGGACGGCTTTCACACACACTTATCTCTCAGAACTGAGCATGTGGAGAGACGTTCGTTCCCCTAGCAGAAAGGGAACGTGTTGCAGGAAAAACTTTTACTCTGGTTTCTCAGTCTGTTTCCTAGTGCCGGTTTGATGTTCCAGCAGTTTTCACTGTAAAACCGAGTTGGAGCTAGTACCTCCACATATATATGTATGGAGTGGAGTTTACAAATGAAAAGAAACTTTATGTTCCCAACAAGCTAGGTGAAGGACGGCTTTCACACACACTTATCTCTCAGAACTGAGCATGTGGAGAGACGTTCGTTCCCCTAGCACAAAGTGTACGGGTTGAAGGAGAAACGTTTACTCTGGTTTCTCAGTCTGTTTCCTAGTGCCGGTTTGAAGTTCCTGCAGTTTTCACTGTAAAACCTGGTTGGAGCTAGTACCTCCCCATATATATGTATGGAGTGGAGTTTGCAACTGAAAAGAAACTTTGTGTTCCCAACAAGCTAGGTGAAGGACGGCTTTCACACACACTTATCTCTCAGAACTGAGCATGTGGAGAGTCGTTCGTTCATCTAGCACAAAGGGAACGGGTTGCAGGAGAAACTTTTTCTCTGGTATCTCAGTCTGTTTCCTAGTGCCGGTTTGAAGTTCCTGCAGTTTTCACTGTAAAACCTGTTTGGAGCTAGTACCTCCCCATATATATGTATGGAGTGGAGTTTGCAACTGAAAAGAAACTTTGTGTTCCCAACAAGCTAGGTGAAGTACGGCTTTCACACACACTTATCTCTCAGAACTGAGCATGTGGAGAGACGTTCGTTCATCTAGCACAAAGGGAACGGGTTGCAGGAGAAACTTTTACTCTGGTTTCTCAGTCTGTTTCCTAGTGCCGGTTTGAAGTTCCTGCAGTTTTCACTGTAAAACCTAGTTGGAGCTAGTACCTCCCCATATATATGTATGGAGTGGAGTTTGCAACTGAAAAGAAAATTTCTGTTCCCAACATGCTTGGTGAAGGACGGCTTTCACACACACTTATCTCTCAGAACTGAGCATGTGGAGAGACGTTCGTTCATCTAGCACAAAGGGAACATGATTCAGGAGAAACTTTTACTCTGGTTTCTCAGTCTGTTTCCTAGTGCCGGTTTGAAGTTCCTGCAGTTTTCAGTGTAAAACCGAGTTGGAGCTAGTACCTCCCCATATATATGTATGGAGTGGAGTTTGCAACTGAAAAGAAACTTTGTGTTCCCAACAAGCTAGGTGAAGGACAGCTTTCACACACACATATCTCTCAGAACTGAGCATGTGGAGAGTCGTTCGTTCATCTAGCACAAAGGGAACGGGTTGCAGTAGAAACTTTTACTCTGGTTTCTCAGTCTGTTTCCTAGTGCCTGTTTGAAGTTCCTGCAGTTTTCACTGTAAAACCTGTTTGGAGCTAGTACCTCCCCATATATATGTATGCAGTGGAGTTTGCAACTGAAAAGAAACTTTGTGTTCCCAACAAGCTAGGTTAAGGGCGGCTTTCACACACATTTATCTCTCAGAACTGAGCATGTGGAGAGACGTTCGTTCATCTAGCACAAAGGGAACGGGTTGCAGGAGAAACTTTTACTCTGGTTTCTCAGTCTGTTTCCTAGTGCCGGTTTGAAGTTCCTGCAGTTTTCACTGTAAAACCGAGTTGGAGCTAGTACCTCCCCATATATATGTATGGAGTGGAGTTTGCAACTGAAAAGAAACTTTATGTTCCCAAAAAGCTAGGTGAAGGACGGCTTTCACACACACACATCTCTCAGAACTGAGCATGTGGATAGACGTTCGTTCATCTAGTACAAAGGGAACAGGTTGCAGGTGAAACGTTTACTCTGGTTTCTCAGTCTGTTTCCTAGTGCCGGTTTGAAGTTCCTGCAGTTTTCACTGTAAAACCTGGTTGGAGCTAGTACCTCCCTATATATATGTATGGAGTGGAATTTGCAACTGAAAAGAAACTTTGTGTTCCCAACAAGCTAGGTGAAGGACGGCTTTCACACTCACTAATCTCTCAGAACTGAGCATGTGGAGAGACGTTCGTTCATCTAGCAGAAAGGGAACGGGTTGCAGGAGAAACTTTTACTCTGGTTTCTCAGTCTGTTTCCTAGTGCCGGTTTGAAGTTCCTGAAGTTTTCACTGTAAAACCTGGTTGGAGCTAGTACCTCCCCATATATATGTATGGAGTGGAGTTTGCAACTGAAAAGAAACTTTGTGTTCCCAAAAAGCTAGGTGAAGGACGGCTTTCACACACACTTATCTCTCAGAACTGAGCATGTGGAGAGACGTTCGTTCATCCAGCACAAAGGGAACGGGTTGCAGGAGAAACTTTTACTCTGGTTTCTCAGTCTGTTTCCTAGTGCCGGTTTGAAGTTCCAGCAGTTTTCACTGTAAAACCGACTGGAGCTAGTACCTCCCCATATATATGTATGGAGTGGAATTTACAATTGAAAAGGAACTTTATGTTCCCAAAAAGCTAGGTGAAGGACGGCTTTCACACACACACATCTCTAAGAACTGAGCATGTGGAGAGACGTTCTCTCATCTAGCACAAAGGGAACAGGTTGCAGGAGAAACTTTTACTCTGGTTTCTCAGTCTGTTTCCTAGTGCCGGTTTGAAGTTCCAGCAGTTTTCACTGTAAAACCTGGTTGGAGCTAGTACCTCCCCATATATATGTATGGAGTGGAGTTTGCAACTGAAAAGAAACTTTGTGTTCCCAACAAGCTAGGTGAAGGACGGCTTTCACACACACTTATCTCTCAGAACTGAGCATGTGGAGAGACGTTCGTTCATCTAGGAGAAATGGAACAGTTTGCAGGAGAAACTTTTACTCTGGTTTCTCAGTCTGTTTCCTAATGCCGGTTTGAAGTTTCTGCAGTTTTCACTGTAAAACCGATTTGGAGCTAGTACCACCCCATATATATGTATGGAGTGGAGTTTGCAAATGAAAAGAAACTTTGTGTTTCCAACAAGCTAGTTGAAGGACGGCTTTCACACACACTTATCTCTCAGAACTGAGCATGTGGAGAGACGTTCGTTCATCTAGCACAAAGGGAACGGGTTGCAGGAGAAACTTTTACTCTGGTTTCTCAGTCTGTTTCCTAGTGCCGGTTTGAAGTTCCAGCAGTTTTCACTGTAAAACCGAGTTGGAGCTAGTACCTCCCCATATATATGTATGGAGTGGAGTTTACAAATGAAAAGAAACTTTATGTTCCCAAAAAGCTAGGTGAAGGACGGCTTTCACACACACACATCTCTCAGAACTGAGCATGTGGAGAGACGTTCGTTCATCTAGCAGAAAGGGAAAGGGTTGCAGGAGAAACGTTTACTCTGGTTTCTCAGTCTGTTTCCTAGTGCCGGTTTGAAGTTCCTGCAGTTTTCAGTGTAAAACCTGGTTGGAGCTAGTACCTCCCCATATATATGTATGGAGTGGAGTTTGCAACTGAAAAGAAACTTTGTGTTCCCAACAAGCTAGGTGAAGGACGGCTTTCACACACACTTATCTCTCAGAACTGAGCATGTGGAGAGTCGTTCGTTCATCTAGCAGAAAGGGAACGGGTTGCAGGAGAAACTTTTACTCTGGTTTCTCAGTCTGTTTCCTAGTGCCGGTTTGAAGTTCCTGCAGTTTTCACTGTAAAACCTGTTTGGAGCTAGTACCTCCCCATATATATGTATGGAGTGGAGTTTGCAACTGAAAAGAAACTTTGTGTTCCCAACAAGCTAGGTGAAGGACGGCTTTCACACACACTTATCTCTCAGAACTGAGCATGTGGAGAGACGTTCGTTCATCTAGCACAAAGGGAACGGGTTGCAGGAGAAACTTTTACTCTGGTTTCTCAGTCTGTTTCCTAGTGCCGGTTTGAAGTTCCTGCAGTTTTCACTGTAAAACCGAGTTGGAGCTAGTACCTCCCCATATATATGTATGGAGTGGAGTTGGCAAATGAAAAGAAACTTTGTGTTCCCAACATGCTTGGTTAAGGACGGCTTTCACACACACTTATCTCTCAGAACTGAGCATGTGGAGAGACGTTCGTTCATCTAGCACAAAGGGAACGGTTTGCAGGAGAAACTTTTACTCTGGTTTCTCAGTCTGTTTCCTAGTGCCGGTTTGAAGTTCCTGCAGTTTTCAGTGTAAAACCGAGTTGGAGCTAGTACCTCCCCATATATATGTATGGAGTGGAGTTTGCAACTGAAAAGAATCTTTGTGTTCCCAACAAGCTAGGTGAAAGACAGCTTTCACACACACTTATCTCTCAGAAGTGAGCATGTGGAGAGACGTTCGTTCATCTAGCACAAAGGGAACGGGATGCAGGAGAAACTTTACTCTGGTTTCTCAGCCTGTTTCCTAGTGCCGGTTTGAAGTTCCAGCAGGTTTCACTGTAAAACCGAGTTGGAGCTAGTACCTCCCCATATATATGTATGGAGTGGAGTTTGCAACTGAAAAGAAACTTTGTGTTCCCAACAAGCTAGGTGAAGGACGGCTTTCACACACACTTATCTCTCAGAACTGAGCATGTGGAGAGACGTTCGTTCATCTAGCACAAAGGGAACGGGTTGCAGGAGAAACTTTTACTCTGGATTCTCAGTCTGTTTCCTAGTGCCGGTTTGAAGTTCCTGCAGTTTTCACTGTAAAACCGATTTGGAGCTAGTAACTCCCCATATATATGTATGGAGTGGAGTTTGCAACTGAAAAGAAAGTTTGTGTTCCCAACAAGCTAGGGGAAGGACGGCTTTCACACACACTTATCTCTCAGAACTGAGCATGTGGAGAGACGTTCGTTCCCCTAGCAGAAAGGGAACGGGTTGCAGGAAAAACTTTTACTCTGGTTTCTCAGTCTGTTTCCTAGTGCCGGTTTGATGTTCCAGCAGTTTTCACTGTAAAACCGAGTTGGAGCTAGTACCTCCACATATATATGTATGGAGTGGAGTTTACAAATGAAAAGAAACTTTATGTTCCCAAAAAGCTAGGTGAAGGACGGCTTTCACACACACACATCTCTCAGAACTGAGCATGTGGATAGACGTTCGTTCATCTAGCACAAAAGGTACGGGTTGCAGGAGAAACGTTTACTCTGGTTTCTCAGTCTGTTTCCTAGTGCCGGTTTGAAGTTCCTGCAGTTTTCACTGTAAAACCTGGTTGGAGCTAGTACCTCCCCATATATATGTATGGAGTGGAGTTTGCAACTGAAAAGAAACTTTGTGTTCCCAACAAGCTAGGTGAAGGACGGCTTTCACACACACTTATCTCTCAGAACTGAGCATGTGGAGAGTCGTTCGTTCATCTAGCACAAAGGGAACGGGTTGCAGGAGAAACTTTTACTCTGGTATCTCAGTCTGTTTCCTAGTGCCGGTTTGAAGTTCCTGCAGTTTTCACTGTAAAACCTGTTTGGAGCTAGTACCTCCCCATATATATGTATGGAGTGGAGTTTGCAACTGAAAAGAAACTTTGTGTTCCCAACAAGCTAGGTGAAGTACGGCTTTCACACACACTTATCTCTCAGAACTGAGCATGTGGAGAGACGTTCGTTCATCTAGCACAAAGGGAACGGGTTGCAGGAGAAACTTTTACTCTGGTTTCTCAGTCTGTTTCCTAGTGCCGGTTTGAAGTTCCTGCAGTTTTCACTGTAAAACCTAGTTGGAGCTAGTACCTCCCCATATATATGTATGGAGTGGAGTTTGCAACTGAAAAGAAAATTTCTGTTCCCAACATGCTTGGTGAAGGACGGCTTTCACACACACTTATCTCTCAGAACTGAGCATGTGGAGAGACGTTCGTTCATCTAGCACAAAGGGAACATGATGCAGGAGAAACTTTTACTCTGGTTTCTCAGTCTGTTTCCTAGTGCCGGTTTGAAGTTCCTGCAGTTTTCAGTGTAAAACCGAGTTGGAGCTAGTACCTCCCCATATATATGTATGGAATGGAGTTTGCAACTGAAAAGAAACTTTATGTTCCCAACAAGCTAGGTGAAGGACAGCTTTCACACACACATATCTCTCAGAACTGAGCATGTGGAGAGTCGTTCGTTCATCTAGCACAAAGGGAACGGGTTGCAGGAGAAACTTTTACTCTGGTTTCTCAGTCTGTTTCCTAGTGCCTGTTTGAAGTTCCTGCAGTTTTCACTGTAAAACCTGTTTGGAGCTAGTACCTCCCCATATATATGTATGGAGTGGAGTTTGCAACTGAAAAGAAACTTTGTGTTCCCAACAAGCTAGGTTAAGGGCGGCTTTCACACACACTTATCTCTCAGAACTGAGCATGTGGAGAGACGTTCGTTCATCTAGCACAAAGGGAACGGGTTGCAGGAGAAACTTTTACTCTGGTTTCTCAGTCTGTTTCCTAGTGCCGGTTTGAAGTTCCTGCAGTTTTCACTGTAAAACCGAGTTGGAGCTAGTACCTCCCCATATATATGTATGGAGTGGAGTTTGCAACTGAAAAGAAACTTTATGTTCCCAAAAAGCTAGGTGAAGGACGGCTTTCACACACACACATCTCTCAGAACTGAGCATGTGGACAGACGTTCTTTCATCTAGCACAAAGGGAACAGGTTGCAGGTGAAACGTTTACTCTGGTTTCTCAGTCTGTTTCCTAGTGCCGGTTTGAAGTTCCTGCAGTTTTCACTGTAAAACCTGGTTGGAGCTAGTACCTCCCTATATATATGTATGGAGTGGAATTTGCAACTGAAAAGGAACTTTGTGTTCCCAACAAGCTAGGTGAAGGACGGCTTTCACACTCACTAATCTCTCAGAACTGAGCATGTGGAGAGACGTTCGTTCATCTAGCAGAAAGGGAACGGGTTGCAGGAGAAACTTTTACTCTGGTTTCTCAGTCTGTTTCCTAGTGCCGGTTTGAAGTTCCTGCAGTTTTCACTGTAAAACCGATTTGGAGCTAGTACCTCCCCATATATATGTATGGAGTGGAGTTTGCAACTGAAAAGAAACTTTGTGTTCCCAAAAAGCTAGGTGAAGGACGGCTTTCACACACACTTATCTCTCAGAACTGAACATGTGGAGAGACGTTCGTTCATCCAGCACAAAGGGAACGGGTTGCAGGAGAAACTTTTACTCTGGTTTCTCAGTCTGTTTCCTAGTGCCGGTTTGAAGTTCCTGCAGTTTTCACTGTAAAACCAACTGGAGCTAGTACCTCCCCATATATATGTATGGAGTGGAATTTACAACTGAAAAGGAACTTTATGTTCCCAAAAAGCTAGGTGAAGGACGGCTTTCACACACACTTATCTCTCAGAACTGAGCATGTGGAGATACGTTCATTCATCTAGCACAAAGGGAACGGGTTGCAGGAGAAACTTTTACTCTGGTTTCTCAGTCTGTTTCCTAGTGCCGGTTTGAAGTTCCAGCAGTTTTCACTGTAAAACCGAGTTGGAGCTAGTACCTCCCCATATATATGTATGGAGTGGAGTTTACAAATGAAAAGAAACTTTATGTTCCCAAAAAGCTAGGTGAAGGACGGCTTTCACACACACACATCTCTCAGAACTGAGCATGTGGAGAGACGTTCGTTCATCTAGCAGAAAGGGAACGGGTTGCAGGAGAAACGTTTACTCTGTTTTCTCAGTCTGTTTCCTAGTGCCGGTTTGAAGTTCCTGCAGTTTTCACTGTAAAACCTGGTTGGAGCTAGTACCTCCCCATATATATGTATGGAGTGGAGTTTGCAACTGAAAAGAAACTTTGTGTTCCCAACAAGCTAGGTGAAGGACGGCTTTCACACACAATTATCTCTCAGAACTGAGCATGTGGAGAGTCTTTCGTTCATCTAGCACAAAGGGAACGGGTTGCAGGAGAAACTTTTACTCTGGTTTCTCAGTCTGTTTCCTAGTGCCGGTTTGAAGTTCCTGCAGTTTTCACTGTAAAACCTGTTTGGAGCTAGTACCTCCACATATATATGTATGGAGTGGAGTTTGCAACTGAAAAGAAACTTTGTGTTCCCAACAAGCTAGGTGAAGGACGGCTTTCACACACACTTATCTCTCATAACTGAGCATGTGGAGAGACGTTCGTTCATCTAGCACAAAGGGAACGGGTTGCAGGAGAAACTTTTACTCTGGTTTCTCAGTCTGTTTCCTAGTGCCGGTTTGAAGTTCCTGCAGTTTTCACTGTAAAACCGAGTTGGAGCTAGTACCTCCCCATATATATGTATGGAGTGGAGTTGGCAACTGAAAAGAAACTTTGTGTTCCCAACATGCTTGGTTAAGGACGGCTTTCACACACACTTATCTCTCAGAACTGAGCATGTGGAGAGACGTTCGTTCATCTAGCACAAAGGGAACGGGTTGCAGGAGAAACTTTTACTCTGGTTTCTCAGTCTGTTTCCTAGTGCCGGTTTGAAGTTCCTGCAGTTTTCAGTGTAAAACCGAGTTGGAGCTAGTACCTCCCCATATATATGTATGGAGTGGAGTTTGCAACTGAAAAGAATCTTTGTGTTCCCAACAAGCTAGGTGAAAGACAGCTTTCACACACACTTATCTCTCAAAAGTGAGCATGTGGAGAGACGTTCGTTCATCTAGCACAAAGGGAACGGGATGCAGGAGAAAATTTACTCTGGTTTCTCAGCCTGTTTCCTAGTGCCGGTTTGAAGTTCCTGCAGTTTTCAGTGTAAAACCGAGTTGGAGCTTGTACCTCCCCATATATATGTATGGAGTGGAGTTTACAAATGAAAAGAAACTTTATGTTCCCAAAAAGCTAGGTGAAGGACGGCTTTCACACACACACATCTCTCAGAACTGTGCATGTGGATAGACGTTCGTTCATCTAGCACAAAGGGAACAGGTTGCAGGTGAAACTTTACTCTGGTTTCTCAGTCTGTTTCCTAGTGCCGGTTTGAAGTTCCTGCAGTTTTCACTGTAAAACCTGGTTGGAGCTAGTACCTCCCCATATATATGTATGGAGTGGAGTTTGCAACTGAAAAGAAACTTTGTGTTCCCAACAAGCTAGGTGAAGGACGGCTTTCACACACACTTATCTCTCAGAACTGAGCATGTGGAGAGACGTTCGTTCATCTAGCACAAAGGGAACGGGTTGCAGGAGAAACTTTTACTCTTGTTTCTCAGTCTGTTTCCTAGTGCCGGTTTGAAGTTCCAGCAGTTTTCACTGTAAAACCGAGTTGGAGCTAGTACCTCCCCATATATATGTATGGAGTGGAGTTTACAATTGAAAAGGAACTTTATGTTCCCAAAAAGCTAGGTGAAGGACGGCTTTCACACACACACATCTCTCAGAACTGAGCATGTGGAGAGACGTTCTTTCATCTAGCACAAAGGGAACAGGTTGCAGGAGAAACTTTTACTCTGGTTTCTCAGTCTGTTTCCTAGTGCCGGTTTGAAGTTCCAGCAGTTTTCACTGTAAAACCTGGTTGGAGCTAGTACCTCCGCATATATATGTATGGAGTGGAGTTTGCAACTGAAAAGAAACTTTGTGTTCCCAACAAGCTAGCTGAAGGACGGCTTTCACACACACTTATCTCTCAGAACTGAGCATTTGGAGAGACGTTCGTTCATCTAGCAGAAACGGAACGGTTTGCAGGAGAAACTTTTACTCTGGTTTCTCAGTCTGTTTCCTAATGCCGGTTTGAAGTTCCTGCAGTTTTCACTGTAAAACCGATTTGGAGCTAGTACCTCCCCATATATATGTATGGAGTGGAGTTTGCAACTGAAAACAAACTTTGTTTTCCCAACAAGCTAGTTGAAGGACGGCTTTCACACACACTTATGTCTCAGAACTGAGCATGTGGGGAGACGTTCGTTCATCTAGCACAAAGGGAACGGGATGCAGGAGAAACTTTTACTCTGGTTTCTCAGTCTGTTTCCTAGTGCCGGTTTGAAGTTCCTGCAGTTTTCACTGTAAAACCTGTTT
Organism: Camelus dromedarius; assembly: GCF_036321535.1. Lineage (NCBI taxonomy): Eukaryota > Metazoa > Chordata > Mammalia > Artiodactyla > Camelidae > Camelus > Camelus dromedarius. The sequence goes on along the minus strand of NW_026989819.1, from coordinate 4,532,741 downwards.
GGAGCTAGTACCTCCCCATATATATGTATGGAGTGGAGTTTGCAACTGAAAAGAAACTTTGTGTTCCCAACAAGCTAGGTGAAGGACGGCTTTCACACACACTTATCTCTCAGAACTGAGCATGTGGAGAGACGTTCGTTCATCTAGCACAAAGGGAACGGGTTGCAGGAGAAACTTTTACTCTGGTTTCTCAGTCTGTTTCCTAGTGCCGGTTTGATGTTCCAGCAGTTTTCACTGTAAAACCGAGTTGGAGCTAGTACCTCCACATATATATGTATGGAGTGGAGTTTACAAATGAAAAGAAACTTTATGTTCCCAAAAAGCTAGGTGAAGGACGGCTTTCACACACACTTATCTCTCAGAACTGAGCATGTGGAGAGACGTTCGTTCATCTAGCACAAAGGGAACGGGTTGCAGGAGAAACTTTTACTCTGGTTTCTCAGTCTGTTTCCTAGTGCCGGTTTGATGTTCCAGCAGTTTTCACTGTAAAACCGAGTTGGAGCTAGTACCTCCACATATATATGTATGGAGTGGAGTTTACAAATGAAAAGAAACTTTATGTTCCCAAAAAGCTAGGTGAAGGACGGCTTTCACACACACACATCTCTCAGAACTGAGCATGTGGATAGACGTTCGTTCATCTAGCACAAAGGGTACGGGTTGCAGGAGAAACGTTTACTCTGGTTTCTCAGTCTGTTTCCTAGTGCCGGTTTGAAGTTCCTGCAGTTTTCACTGTAAAACCTGGTTGGAGCTAGTACCTCCCCATATATATGTATGGAGTGGAGTTTGCAACTGAAAAGAAACTTTGTGTTCCCAACAAGCTAGGTGAAGGACGGCTTTCACACACACTTATCTCTCAGAACTGAGCATGTGGAGAGTCGTTCGTTCATCTAGCACAAAGGGAACGGGTTGCAGGAGAAACTTTTACTCTGGTATCTCAGTCTGTTTCCTAGTGCCGGTTTGAAGTTCCTGCAGTTTTCACTGTAAAACCTGTTTGGAGCTAGTACCTCCCCATATATATGTATGGAGTGGAGTTTGCAACTGAAAAGAAACTTTGTGTTCCCAACAAGCTAGGTGAAGTACGGCTTTCACACACACTTATCTCTCAGAACTGAGCATGTGGAGAGACGTTCGTTCATCTAGCACAAAGGGAACGGGTTGCAGGAGAAACTTTTACTCTGGTTTCTCAGTCTGTTTCCTAGTGCCGGTTTGAAGTTCCTGCAGTTTTCACTGTAAAACCTAGTTGGAGCTAGTACCTCCCCATATATATGTATGGAGTGGAGTTTGCAACTGAAAAGAAAATTTCTGTTCCCAACATGCTTGGTGAAGGACGGCTTTCACACACACTTATCTCTCAGAACTGAGCATGTGGAGAGACGTTCGTTCATCTAGCACAAAGGGAACATGATGCAGGAGAAACTTTTACTCTGGTTTCTCAGTCTGTTTCCTAGTGCCGGTTTGAAGTTCCTGCAGTTTTCAGTGTAAAACCGAGTTGGAGCTAGTACCTCCCCATATATATGTATGGAATGGAGTTTGCAACTGAAAAGAAACTTTATGTTCCCAACAAGCTAGGTGAAGGACAGCTTTCACACACACATATCTCTCAGAACTGAGCATGTGGAGAGTCGTTCGTTCATCTAGCACAAAGGGAACGGGTTGCAGGAGAAACTTTTACTCTGGTTTCTCAGTCTGTTTCCTAGTGCCTGTTTGAAGTTCCTGCAGTTTTCACTGTAAAACCTGTTTGGAGCTAGTACCTCCCCATATATATGTATGGAGTGGAGTTTGCAACTGAAAAGAAACTTTGTGTTCCCAACAAGCTAGGTTAAGGGCGGCTTTCACACACACTTATCTCTCAGAACTGAGCATGTGGAGAGACGTTCGTTCATCTAGCACAAAGGGAACGGGTTGCAGGAGAAACTTTTACTCTGGTTTCTCAGTCTGTTTCCTAGTGCCGGTTTGAAGTTCCTGCAGTTTTCACTGTAAAACCGAGTTGGAGCTAGTACCTCCCCATATATATGTATGGAGTGGAGTTTGCAACTGAAAAGAAACTTTATGTTCCCAAAAAGCTAGGTGAAGGACGGCTTTCACACACACACATCTCTCAGAACTGAGCATGTGGACAGACGTTCTTTCATCTAGCACAAAGGGAACAGGTTGCAGGTGAAACGTTTACTCTGGTTTCTCAGTCTGTTTACTAGTGCCGGTTTGAAGTTCCTGCAGTTTTCACTGTAAAACCTGGTTGGAGCTAGTACCTCCCTATATATATGTATGGAGTGGAATTTGCAACTGAAAAGGAACTTTGTGTTCCCAACAAGCTAGGTGAAGGACGGCTTTCACACTCACTAATCTCTCAGAACTGAGCATGTGGAGAGACGTTCGTTCATCTAGCAGAAAGGGAACGGGTTGCAGGAGAAACTTTTACTCTGGTTTCTCAGTCTGTTTCCTAGTGCCGGTTTGAAGTTCCTGCAGTTTTCACTGTAAAACCGATTTGGAGCTAGTACCTCCCCATATATATGTATGGAGTGGAGTTTGCAACTGAAAAGAAACTTTGTGTTCCCAAAAAGCTAGGTGAAGGACGGCTTTCACACACACTTATCTCTCAGAACTGAGCATGTGGAGAGACGTTCGTTCATCCAGCACAAAGGGAACGGGTTGCAGGAGAAACTTTTACTCTGGTTTCTCAGTCTGTTTCCTAGTGCCGGTTTGAAGTTCCTGCAGTTTTCACTGTAAAACCAACTGGAGCTAGTACCTCCCCATATATATGTATGGAGTGGAATTTACAACTGAAAAGGAACTTTATGTTCCCAAAAAGCTAGGTGAAGGACGGCTTTCACACACACTTATCTCTCAGAACTGAGCATGTGGAGATACGTTCGTTCATCTAGCACAAAGGGAACGGGTTGCAGGAGAAACTTTTACTCTGGTTTCTCAGTCTGTTTCCTAGTGCCGGTTTGAAGTTCCAGCAGTTTTCACTGTAAAACCGAGTTGGAGCTAGTACCTCCCCATATATATGTATGGAGTGGAGTTTACAAATGAAAAGAAACTTTATGTTCCCAAAAAGCTAGGTGAAGGACGGCTTTCACACACACACATCTCTCAGAACTGAGCATGTGGAGAGACGTTCGTTCATCTAGCAGAAAGGGAACGGGTTGCAGGAGAAACGTTTACTCTGTTTTCTCAGTCTGTTTCCTAGTGCCGGTTTGAAGTTCCTGCAGTTTTCACTGTAAAACCTGGTTGGAGCTAGTACCTCCCCATATATATGTATGGAGTGGAGTTTGCAACTGAAAAGAAACTTTGTGTTCCCAACAAGCTAGGTGAAGGACGGCTTTCACACACAATTATCTCTCAGAACTGAGCATGTGGAGAGTCGTTCGTTCATCTAGCACAAAGGGAACGGGTTGCAGGAGAAACTTTTACTCTGGTTTCTCAGTCTGTTTCCTAGTGCCGGTTTGAAGTTCCTGCAGTTTTCACTGTAAAACCTGTTTGGAGCTAGTACCTCCACATATATATGTATGGAGTGGAGTTTGCAACTGAAAAGAAACTTTGTGTTCCCAACAAGCTAGGTGAAGGACGGCTTTCACACACACTTATCTCTCAGAACTGAGCATGTGGAGAGACGTTCGTTCATCTAGCACAAAGGGAACGGGTTGCAGGAGAAACTTTTACTCTGGTTTCTCAGTCTGTTTCCTAGTGCCGGTTTGAAGTTCCTGCAGTTTTCACTGTAAAACCGAGTTGGAGCTAGTACCTCCCCATATATATGTATGGAGTGGAGTTGGCAACTGAAAAGAAACTTTGTGTTCCCAACATGCTTGGTTAAGGACGGCTTTCACACACACTTATCTCTCAGAACTGAGCATGTGGAGAGACGTTCGTTCATCTAGCACAAAGGGAACGGGTTGCAGGAGAAACTTTTACTCTGGTTTCTCAGTCTGTTTCCTAGTGCCGGTTTGAAGTTCCTGCAGTTTTCAGTGTAAAACCGAGTTGGAGCTAGTACCTCCCCATATATATGTATGGAGTGGAGTTTGCAACTGAAAAGAATCTTTGTGTTCCCAACAAGCTAGGTGAAAGACAGCTTTCACACACACTTATCTCTCAGAAGTGAGCATGTGGAGAGACGTTCGTTCATCTAGCACAAAGGGAACGGGATGCAGGAGAAAATTTACTCTGGTTTCTCAGCCTGTTTCCTAGTGCCGGTTTGAAGTTCCTGCAGTTTTCAGTGTAAAACCGAGTTGGAGCTTGTACCTCCCCATATATATGTATGGAGTGGAGTTTACAAATGAAAAGAAACTTTATGTTCCCAAAAAGCTAGGTGAAGGACGGCTTTCACACACACACATCTCTCAGAACTGTGCATGTGGATAGACGTTCGTTCATCTAGCACAAAGGGAACAGGTTGCAGGTGAAACTTTACTCTGGTTTCTCAGTCTGTTTCCTAGTGCCGGTTTGAAGTTCCTGCAGTTTTCACTGTAAAACCTGGTTGGAGCTAGTACCTCCCCATATATATGTATGGAGTGGAGTTTGCAACTGAAAAGAAACTTTGTGTTCCCAACAAGCTAGGTGAAGGACGGCTTTCACACACACTTATCTCTCAGAACTGAGCATGTGGAGAGACGTTCGTTCATCTAGCACAAAGGGAACGGGTTGCAGGAGAAACTTTTACTCTTGTTTCTCAGTCTGTTTCCTAGTGCCGGTTTGAAGTTCCAGCAGTTTTCACTGTAAAACCGAGTTGGAGCTAGTACCTCCCCATATATATGTATGGAGTGGAGTTTACAATTGAAAAGGAACTTTATGTTCCCAAAAAGCTAGGTGAAGGACGGCTTTCACACACACACATCTCTCAGAACTGAGCATGTGGAGAGACGTTCTTTCATCTAGCACAAAGGGAACAGGTTGCAGGAGAAACTTTTACTCTGGTTTCTCAGTCTGTTTCCTAGTGCCGGTTTGAAGTTCCAGCAGTTTTCACTGTAAAACCTGGTTGGAGCTAGTACCTCCGCATATATATGTATGGAGTGGAGTTTGCAACTGAAAAGAAACTTTGTGTTCCCAACAAGCTAGCTGAAGGACGGCTTTCACACACACTTATCTCTCAGAACTGAGCATTTGGAGAGACGTTCGTTCATCTAGCAGAAACGGAACGGTTTGCAGGAGAAACTTTTACTCTGGTTTCTCAGTCTGTTTCCTAATGCCGGTTTGAAGTTCCTGCAGTTTTCACTGTAAAACCGATTTGGAGCTAGTACCTCCCCATATATATGTATGGAGTGGAGTTTGCAACTGAAAACAAACTTTGTTTTCCCAACAAGCTAGTTGAAGGACGGCTTTCACACACACTTATGTCTCAGAACTGAGCATGTGGGGAGACGTTCGTTCATCTAGCACAAAGGGAACGGGATGCAGGAGAAACTTTTACTCTGGTTTCTCAGTCTGTTTCCTAGTGCCGGTTTGAAGTTCCTGCAGTTTTCATTGTAAAACCGAGTTGGAGCTAGTACCTCCCCATATATATGTATGGAGTGGAGTTTGCAACTGAAAAGAAACTTTGTGTTCCCAACAAGCTAGGTGAAGGACAGCTTTCACACACACATATCTCTCAGAACTGAGCATGTGGAGAGTCGTTCGTTCATCTAGCACAAAGGGAAAGGGTTGCAGGAGAAACTTTTACTCTGGTTTCTCAGTCTGTTTCCTAGTGCCGGTTTGAAGTTCCTGCAGTTTTCACTGTAAAACCTGTTTGGAGCTAGTACCTCCCCATATATATGTATGGAGTGGAGTTTGCAACTGAAAAGAAACTTTGTGTTCCCAACAAGCTAGGTGAAGGACGGCTTTCACACACACTTATCTCTCAGAACTGAGCATGTGGAGAGACGTTCGTTCATCTAGCACAAAGGGAACGGGTTGCAGGAGAAACTTTTACTCTGGTTTCTCAGTCTGTTTCCTAGTGCCGGTTTGAAGTTCCTGCAGTTTTCACTGTAAAACCGAGTTGGAGCTAGTACCTCCCCATATATATGTATGGAGTGGAGTTGGCAACTGAAAAGAAACTTTGTGTTCCCAACATGCTTGGTTAAGGACGGCTTTCACACACACTTATCTCTCAGAACTGAGCACGTGGAGAGACGTTCGTTCATCTAGCACAAAGGGAACGGGTTGCAGGAGAAACTTTTACACTGGTTTCTCAGTCTGTTTCCTAGTGCCGGTTTGAAGTTCCTGCAGTTTTCAGTGTAAAACCGAGTTGGAGCTAATACCTCCCCATATATATGTATGGAGTGGAGTTTGCAACTGAAAAGAAACTTTGTGTTCCCAACAAGCTAGTTGAAGGACGGCTTTCACACACACTTATCTCTCAGAACTGAGCATGTGGAGAGACGTTCGTTCATCTAGCACAAAGGGAACGGGTTGCAGGAGAAACTATTACTCTGGTTTCTCAGTCTGTTTCCTAGTGCCGGTTTGAAGTTCCAGCAGTTTTCACTGTAAAACCGAGTTGGAGCTAGTACCTCCCCATATATATGTATGGAGTGGAGTTTGCAACTGAAAAGAAACTTTGTGTTCCCAACAAGCTAGGTGAAGGACGGCTTTCACACACACTTATCTCTCAGAACTGAGCATGTGGAGAGACGTTCGTTCATCTAGCACAAAGGGAACGGGTTGCAGGAGAAACTTTTACTCTGGTTTCTCAGTCTGTTTCCTAGTGCCGGTTTGAAGTTCCAGCAGTTTTCACTGTAAAACCGAGTTGGAGCTAGTACCTCCCCATATATATGTATGGTGTGGAGTTTAAAATTGAAAAGGAACTTTATGTTCCCAAAAAGCTAGGTGAAGGACTGCTTTCACACACACTTATCTCTCAGAACTGAGCATGTGGAGAGACGTTCTTTCATCCAGCACAAAGGGAACAGGTTGCAGGAGAAACTTTTACTCTGGTTTCTCAGTCTGTTTCCTAGTGCCGGTTTGAAGTTCCAGCAGTTTTCACTGTAAAACCTGGTTGGAGCTAGTACCTACGCATATATATTTATGGAGTGGAGTTTGCAACTGAAAAGAAACTTTGTGTTCCCAACAAGCTAGTTGAAGGAAGGCTTTCACACACACTTATCTCTCAGAACTGAGCATGTGGAGAGACGTTCGTTCATCTAGCAGAAACGGAACGGTTTGCAGGAGAAACTTTTACTCTGGTTTCTCAGTCTGTTTCCTAGTGCCGGTTTGAAGTTCCAGCAGTTTTCACTGTAAAACCGAGTTGGAGCTAGTACCTCCCCATATATATGTATGGAGTGGAGTTTGCAACTGAAAAGAAACTTTGTGTTCCCAACAAGCTAGGTGAAGGACGGCTTTCACACACACTTATCTCTCAGAAATGAGCATGTGGAGAGACGTTCGTTCATCTAGCACAAAGGGAACGGGTTGCAGGAGAAACTTTTACTCTGGTTTCCCAGTCTGTTTCCTAGTGCCGGTTTGAAGTTCCTGCAGCTTTCACTGTAAAACCGATTTGGAGCTAGTACCTCCCCATATATATGTATGGAGTGGAGTTTGCAACTGAAAAGATACTTTGTGTTCCCAACAAGCTAGGTGAAGGACGGCTTTCACACACACTTATCTCTCAGAACTGAGCATGTGGAGAGACGTTCGTTCCCCTAGCAGAAAGGGAACGGGTTGCAGGAGAAACTTTTACTCTGGTTTCTCAGTCTGTTTCCTAGTGCCGGTTTGATGTTCCAGCAGTTTTCACAGTAAAACCGAGTTGGAGCTAGTACCTCCCCATATGTATGTATGGAGTGGAGTTTACAAATGAAAAGAAACTTTGTGTTCCCAACAAGCTAGTTGAAGGACGGCTTTCACACACACTTATCTCTCAGAACTGAGCATGTGGAGAGACGTTCGTTCATCTAGCACAAAGGGAACGGGTTGCAGGAGAAACTTTTACTCTGGTTTCTCAGTCTGTTTCCTAGTGCCGGTTTGAAGTTCCAGCAGATTTCACTGTAAAACCGAGTTGGAGCTAGTACCTCCCCATATATATGTATGGAGTGGAGTTTGCAACTGAAAAGAAACTTTGTGTTCCCAACAAGATAGGTGAAGGACGGCTTTCACACACACTTATCTCTCGGAACTGAGCATGTGGAGAGACGTTCATTCATCTAGCACAAAGGGAACGGGTTGCAGGAGAAACTTTTACTCTGGTTTCTCAGTCTGTTTCCTAGTGCCGGTTTGAAGTTCCAGCAGTTTTCACTGTAAAACCGAGTTGGAGCTAGTACCTCCCCATATATATGTATGGAGTGGAGTTTACAATTGAAAAGGAACTTTATGTTCCCAAAAAGCTAGGTGAAGGACTGCTTTCACACACACATATCTCTCAGAACTGAGCATGTGGAGAGACGTTCTTTCATTTAGCACAAAGGGAACAGGTTGCAGGAGAAACTTTTACTATGGTTTCTCAGTCTGTTTCCTAGTGCCGGTTTGAAGTTCCAGCAGTTTTCACTGTAAAACCTGGTTGGAGCTAGTACCTCCGCATATATATGTATGGAGTGGAGTTTGCAACTGAAAAGAAAATTTGTGTTCCCAACAAGCTAGTTGAAGGACGGCTTTCACACACACTTATCTCTCAGAACTGAGCATGTGGAGAGACGTTCGTTCATCTAGCAGAAACGGAACGGTTTGCAGGAGAAACTTTTACTCTGGTTTCTCAGTCTGTTTCCTAATGCCGGTTTGAAGTTCCTGCAGTTTTCACTGTAAAACCGATTTGGAGCTAGTACCTCCCCATATATATGTATGGAGTGGAGTTTGCAACTGAAAAGAAACTTTGTGTTCCCAACAAGCTTGTTGAAGGACGGCTTTCACACACACTTATCTCTCAGAACTGAGCATGTGGAGAGACGTTCGTTCATCTAGCACAAAGGGAACGGGTTGCAGGAGAAACTTTTACTCTGGTTTCTCAGTCTGTTTCCTAGTGCCGGTTTGAAGTTCCAGCAGTTTTCACTGTAAAACCGAGTTGGAGCTAGTACCTCCCCATATATATGTATGGAGTGGAGTTTGCAACTGAAAAGAAACTTTGTGTTCCCAACAAGCTAGGTGAAGTACGGCTTTCACACACACTTATCTCTCAGAACTGAGCATGTGGAGAGACGTTCGTTCCCCTAGCACAAAGGGAACGGGTTGCAGGAGAAACTTTTACTCTGGTTTCTCAGTCTGTTTCCTAGTGCCGGTTTGATGTTCCTGCCGTTTTCACTGTAAAACCGAGTTGGAGCTAGTACCTCCCCATATGTATGTATGGAGTGGAGTTTACAAATGAAAAGAAACTTTATGTTCCCAAAAAGCTAGGTGAAGTACGGCTTTCACACACACACATCTCTCAGAACTGAGCATGGGGAGAGACGTTCGTTCATCTAACACAAAGGGAACAGGTTGCAGGAGAAACTTTTACTCTGGTTTCTCAGTCTGTTTCCTAGTGCCGGTTTGAAGTTCCAGCAGTTTTCCGTGTAAAACCGAGTTGGTGCTAGTACCTCCCCATATATATATATGGAGTGGAGTTTACAAATGAAAAGAAACTTTATGTTCCCAAAAAGCTAGGTGAAGGACGGCTTTCACACACACACTTCTCTCAGAACTGAGCATGTGAAGAGACGTTCGTTCATCTAGCACAAAGGGAACAGGTTGCAGGAGAAACGTTTACTCTGGTTTCTCAGTCTGTTTCCTAGTGCCGGTTTGAAGTTCCTGCAGTTTTCACTGTAAAACCTGGTTGGAGCTAGTACCTCCCCATATATATGTATGGAGTGGAGTTTGCAACTGAAAAGAAACTTTGTGTTCCCAACAAGCTAGGTGAAGTACTGCTTTCACACTCACTTATCTCTCAGAACTGAGCATGTGGAGAGACGTTCGTTCATCTAGCAGAAAGGGAACGGTTTGCAGGAGAAACTTTTACTCTGGTTTCTCAGTCTGTTTCCTAGTGCCGGTTTGAAGTTCCTGCAGTTTTCACTGTAAAACCTGGTTGGAGCTAGTACCTCCCCATATATTTGTATGGAGTGGAGTTTGCAACTGAAAAGAAACTTTGTGTTCCCAACAAGCTAGGTGAAGGACGGCTTTCACACACACTTATCTCTCAGAACTGAGCATGTGGAGAGACGTTCGTTCATCTAGCACAAAGGGAACGGGTTGCAGGAGAAACATTTACTCTGGTTTCTCAGTCTGTTTCCTAGTGCCGGTTTGAAGTTCCAGCAGGTTTCACTGTAAAACCTGGTTGGAGCTAGTACCTCCGCATATATATGTATGGAGTGGAGTTTGCAACTGAAAAAAAACTTTGTGTTCCCAACAAGCTAGGTGAAGGACGGCTTTCACACACACTTATCTCTCAGAACTGAGCATGTGGAGAGACGTTCGTTCATCTAGCAGAAAGGGAACGGTTTGCAGGAGAAACTTTTCTCTGGTTTCTCAGTCTGTTTCCTAGTGCCGGTTTGAAGTTCCTGCAGTTTTCACTGTAAAACCGATTTGGAGCTAGTACCTCCCCATATATATGTATGGAGTGGAGTTTGCAACTGAAAAGAAACTTTGTGTTCCCAACAAGCTAGTTGAAGGACGGCTTTCACACACACTTATCTCTCAGAACTGAGCATGTGGATAGACGTTCGTTCATCTAGCACAAAGGGAACGGGTTGCAGGAGAAACTTTTACTCTGGTTTCTCAGTCTGTTTCCTAGTGCCGGTTTGAAGTTCCAGCAGTTTTCACTGTAAAACCGATTTGGAGCTAGTACCTCCCCATATATATATATGGAGTGGAGTTTGCAACTGAAAAGAAACTTTGTGTTCCCAACTAGCTAGGTGAAGGACGGCTTTCACACACACTTATCTCTCAGAACTGAGCATGTGGAGAGACGTTCGTTCCCCTAGCACAAATGGAACGGGTTGCAGGAGAAACTTTTACTCTGGTTTCTCAGTCTGTTTCCTAGTGCCGGTTTGAAGTTCCTGCAGTTTTCACTGTAAAACGGATTTGGAGCTAGTACCTCCCCATATATATGTATGGAGTGGAGTTTGCAACTGAAAAGAAACTTTGTGTTCCCAACAAGTTAGGTGAAGGACGGCTTTCACACAAACTTATCTCTCAGAACTGAGCATGTGGAGAGACGTTCGTTCCCCTAGCAGAAAGGGAACAGGTTGCAAGAGAAACTTTTACTCTGGTTTCTCAGTCTGTTTCCTAGTGCCGGTTTGATGTTCCAGCAGTTTTCACTGAAAAACCGAGTTGGAGCTAGTACCTCCCCATATGTATGTATGGAGTGGAGTTTACAAATGAAAAGAAACTTTATGTTCCCAAAAAGCTAGGTGAAGTACGGCTTTCACACACACACATCTCTCAGAACTGAGCATGTGGAGAGACGTTCGTTCATCTAACACAAAGGGAACAGGTTGCAGGAGAAACTTTTACTCTGGTTTCTCAGTCTGTTTCCTAGTGCCGGTTTGAAGTTCCAGCAGTTTTCAGTGTAAAACCGAGTTGGTGCTAGTACCTCCCCATATATATGTATGGAGTGGAGTTTACAAATGAAAAGAAACTTTATGTTCCCAAAAAGCTAGGTGAAGGACGGCTTTCACACACACAATTCTCTCAGAACTGAGCATGTGGAGAGACGTTCGTTCATCTAGCACAAAGGGAACAGGTTGCAGGAGAAACGTTTACTCTGGTTTCTCAGTCTGTTTCCTAGTGCCGGTTTGAAGTTCCAGCAGTTTTCACTGTAAAACCGAGTTGGAGCTATTACCTCCCCATATATATGTATGGAGTGGAGTTTGGAACTGAAAAGAAACTTTGTGTTCCCAACAAGCTAGGTGAAGGACGGCTTTCACACACACTTATCTCTCAGAACTGAGCATGTGGAGAGACGTTCGTTCATCTAGCACAAAGGGAACGCGTTGCAGGAGAAACTTTTACTCTGGTTTCTCAGTCTGTTTCCTAGTGCCGGTTTGAAGTTCCTGCAGTTTTCACTGTAAAACCGATTTGGAGCTAGTACCTCCCCATATATATGTATGGAGTGGAGTTTGCAACTGAAAAGAAACTTTGTGTTCCCAACAAGCTAGGTGAAGGACGGCTTTCACACAAACTTATCTCTCAGAACTGAGCATGTGGAGAGACGTTCGTTCCCCTAGCAGAAAGGGAACAGGTTGCAGGAGAAACTTTTACTCTGGTTTCTCAGTCTGTTTCCTAGTGCCGGTTTGATGTTCCAGCAGTTTTCACTGAAAAACCGAGTTGGAGCTAGTACCTCCCCATATGTATGTATGGAGTGGAGTTTACAAATGAAAAGAAACTTTATGTTCCCAAAAAGCTAGGTGAAGTACGGCTTTCACACACACACATCTCTCAGAACTGAGCATGTGGAGAGACGTTCGTTCATCTAACACAAAGGGAACAGGTTGCAGGAGAAACTTTTACTCTGGTTTCTCAGTCTGTTTCCTAGTGCCGGTTTGAAGTTCCAGCATTTTTCAGTGTAAAACCGAGTTGGTGCTAGTACCTCCCCATATATATGTATGGAGTGGAGTTTACAAATGAAAAGAAACTTTATGTTCCCAAAAAGCTAGGTGAAGGACGGCTTTCACACACACACTTCTCTCAGAACTGAGCATGTGGAGAGACGTTCGTTCATCTAGCACAAAGGGAACAGGTTGCAGGAGAAACGTTTACTCTGGTTTCTCAGTCTGTTTCCTAGTGCCGGTTTGAAGTTCCTGCAGTTTTCACTGTAAAACCTGGTTGGAGCTAGTACCTCCCTATATATATGTATGGAGTGGAGTTTGCAACTGAAAAGAAACTTTGTGTTCCCAACAAGCTAGGTGAAGGACGGCTTTCACACTCACTTATCTCTCAGAACTGAGCATGTGGAGAGACGTTCGTTCATCTAGCAGAAAGGGAACGGGTTGCAGGAGAAACTTTTACTCTGGTTTCTCAGTCTGTTTCCTAGTGCCGGTTTGAAGTTCCTGCAGTTTTCACTGTAAAACCTGGTTGGAGCTAGTACCTCCCCATATATTTGTATGGAGTGAAGTTTGCAACTGAAAAGAATCTTTGTGTTCCCAACAAGCTAGGTGAAGGACGACTTTCACACACACTTTTCTCTCAGAACTGAGCATGTGGAGAGACGTTCGTTCATCTAGCACAAAGGGAACGGGTTGCAGGAGAAAGTTTTACTCTGGTTTCTCAGTCTGTTTCCTAGTGCCGGTTTGAAGTTCCAGCAGTTTTCACTGTAAAACCTGGTTGGAGCTAGTACCTCCGCATATATATGTATGGAGTGGAGTTTGCAACTGAAAAAAAACTTTGTGTTCCCAACAAGCTAGGTGAAGGACGGCTTTCACACACACTTATCTCTCAGAACTGAGCATGTGGAGAGACGTTCGCTCATCTAGCAGAAAGGGAACGGTTTGCAGGAGAAACTTTTCTCTGGTTTCTCAGTCTGTTTCCTAGTGCCGGTTTGAAGTTCCTGCAGTTTTCACTGTAAAACCGATTTGGAGCTAGTACCTCCCCATATATATTTATGGAGTGGAGTTTGCAACTGAAAAGAAACTTTGTGTTCCCAACAAGCTAGTTGAAGGACGGCTTTCACACACACTTATCTCTCAGAACTGAGCATGTGGAGAGACGTTCGTTCATCTAGCACAAAGGGAACGGTTGCAGGAGAAACTTTTACTCTGGTTTCTCAGTCTGTTTCCTAGTGCCGGTTTGAAGTTCCAGCAGTTTTCACTGTAAAACGGATTTGGAGCTAGTACCTCCCCATATATATATACGGAGTGGAGTTTGCAACTGAAAAGAAACTTTGTGTTCCCAACAAGCTAGGTGAAGGACGGCTTTCACACACACTTATCTCTCAAAACTGAGCATGTGGAGAGACGTTCGTTCATCTAGCACAAAGGGAACGGGTTGCAGGAGAAACTTTTACTCTGGTTTCTCAGTCTGTTTCCTAGTGCCGGTTTGAAGTTCCTGCAGTTTTCACTGTAAAACCGATTTGGAGCTAGTACCACCCCATATGTATGTATGGAGTGGAGTTTGCAACTGAAAAGAAACTTTGTGTTCCCAACAAGCTAGGTGAAGGACGGCTTTCACACACACTTATCTCTCAGAACTGAGCATGTGGAGAGACGTTCGTTCCCCTAGCAGAAAGAGAACGGGTTGCAGGAGAAACTTTTACTCTGGTTTCTCAGTCTGTTTCTTAGTGCCGTTTTGATGTTCCAGCAGTTTTCACTGTAAAACGGAGTTGGAGCTAGTTCCTCCCCATATGTATGTATGGAGTGGAGTTTACAAATTAAAAGAAACTTTATGTTCCCAAAAAGCTAGGTGAAGTACGGCTTTCACACACACACATCTCTCAGAACTGAGCATGGGGAGAGACGTTCGTTCATCAAACACAAAGGGAACAGGTTGCAGGAGAAACTTTTACTCTGGTTTCTCAGTCTGTTTCCTAGTGCCGGTTTGAAGTTCCAGCAGTTTTCCGTGTAAAACCGAGTTGGTGCTAGTACCTCCCCATATATATGTATGGAGTGGAGATTACAAATGAAAAGAAACTTTATGTTCCCAAAAAGCTAGGTGAAGGACGGCTTTCACACACACACTTCTCTCAGAACTGAGCATGTGAAGAGACGATCGTTCATCTAGCACAAAGGGAACAGGTTGCAGGAGAAACGTTTACTCTGGTTTCTCAGTCTGTTTCCTAGTGCCGGTTTGAAGTTCCTGCAGTTTTCACTGTAAAACCTGGTTGGAGCTAGTACCTCCCTATATATATGTATGGAGTGGAGTTTGCAACTGAAAAGAAACTTTGTGTTCCCAACAAGCTAGGTGAAGGACGGCTTTCACACTCACTTATCTCTCAGAACTGAGCATGTGGAGAGACGTTCGTTCATCTAGCAGAAAGGGAACGGGTTGCAGGAGAAACTTTTACTCTGGTTTCTCAGTCTGTTTCCTAGTGCCGGTTTGAAGTTCCTGCAGTTTTCACTGTAAAACCTGGTTGGAGCTAGTACCTCCCCATATATTTGTATGGAGTGGAGTTTGCAACTGAAAAGAAACTTTGTGTTCCCAACAAGCTAGGTAAAGGACGGCTTTCACACACACTTATCTCTCAGAACTGAGCATGTGGAGAGACGTTCGTTCATCTAGCACAAAGGGAACGGGTTGCAGGAGAAACTTTTACTCTGGTTTCTCAGTCTGTTTCCTAGTGCCGGTTTGAAGTTCCAGCAGTTTTCACTGTAAAACCTGGTTGGAGCTAGTACCTCCGCATATATATGTATGGAGTGGAGTTTGCAACTGAAAAAAAACTTTGCGTTCCCAACAAGCTAGGTGAAGGACGGCTTTCACACACACTTATCTCTCAGAACTGAGCATGTGGAGAGACGTTCGTTCATCCAGCAGAAAGGGAACGGTATGCAGGAGAAACTTTTCTCTGGTTTCTCAGTCTGTTTCCTAGTGCCGGTTTGAAGTTCCTGCAGTTTTCACTGTAAAACCGATTTGGAGCTAGTACCTCCCCATATATATGTATGGAGTGGAGTTTGCAACTGAAAAGAAACTTTGTGTTCCCAACAAGCTAGTTGAAGTACGGCTTTCACACACACTTATCTCTCAGAACTGAGCATGTGGATAGACGTTCGTTCATCTAGCACAAAGGGAACGGGTTGCAGGAGAAACTTTTACTCTGGTTTCTCAGTCTGTTTCCTAGTGCCGGTTTGAAGTTCCAGCAGTTTTCACTGTAAAACCGATTTGGAGCTAGTACCTCCCCATATATATATATGGAGTGGAGTTTGCAACTGAAAAGAAACTTTGTGTTCCCAACAAGCTAGGTGAAGGACGGCTTTCACACACACTGATCTCTCAAAACTGAGCATGTGGAGAGACGTTCGTTCATCTAGCACAAAGGGAACGGGTTGCAGGAGAAACTTTTACTCTGGTTTCTCAGTCTGTTTCCTAGTGCCGGTTTGAAGTTCCTGCAGTTTTCACTGTAAAACCGATTTGGAGCTAGTACCACCCCATATGTATGTATGGAGTGGAGTTTGCAACTGAAAAGAAACTTTGTGTTCCCAACAAGCTAGGTGAAGGACGGCTTTCACACACACTTATCTCTCAGAACTGAGCATGTGGAGAGACGTTCGTTCCCCTAGCACAAAGGGAACGGGTTGCAGGAGAAACTTTTACTCTGGTTTCTCAGTCTGTTTCCTAGTGCCGGTTTGAAGTTCCAGCAGTTTTCACTGTAAAACCGAGTTGGAGCTATTACCTCCCCATATATATGTATGGAGTGGAGTTTGCAACTGAAAAGAAACTTTGTGTTCCCATCAAGCAAGGTGAAGGACGGCTTTCACACACACTTATCTCTCAGAACTGAGCATGTGGAGAGACGTTCGTTCATCTAGCACAAAGGGAACGGGTTGCAGGAGAAACTTTTACTCTGGTTTCTCAGTCTGTTTCCTAGTGCCGGTTTGAAGTTCCTGCAGTTTTCACTGTAAAACCGATTTGGAGCTAGTACCTCCCCATATGTATGTATGGAGTGGAGTTTGCAACTGAAAAGAAACTTTGTGTTCCCAACAAGCTAGGTGAAGGACGGCTTTCACACACACTTATCTCACAGAACTGAGCATGTGGAGAGACGTTCGTTCCCCTAGCAGGAAGGGAACGGGTTGCAGGAGAAACTTTTACTCTGGTTTCTCAGTCTGTTTCCTAGTGCCGGTTTGATGTTCCAGCAGTTTTCACTGAAAAACCGAGTTGGAGCTAGTACCTCCCCATATGTATGTATGGAGTGCAGTTTACAAATGAAAAGAAACTTTATGTTCCCAAAAAGCTAGGTGAAGTACGGCTTTCACACACACACATCTCTCAGAACTGAGCATGTGGAGAGACGTTCGTTCATCTAACACAAAGGGAACAGGTTGCAGGAGAAACATTTACTCTGGTTTCTCAGTCTGTTTCCTAGTGCCGGTTGGAAGTTCCAGCAGTTTTCAGTGTAAAACCGAGTTGGTGCTAGTACCTCCCCATATATATGTATGGAGTGGAGTTTACAAATGAAAAGAAACTTTATGTTCCCAAAAAGCTAGGTGAAGGACGGCTTTCACACACACACTTCTCTCAGAACTGAGCATGTGGAGAGACGTTCGTTCATCTAGCACAAAGGGAACAGGTTGCAGGAGAAACGTTTACTCTGGTTTCTCAGTCTGTTTCCTAGTGCCGGTTTGAAGTTCCTGCAGTTTTCACTGTAAAACCTGGTTGGAGCTAGTACCTCCCTATATATATGTATGGAGTGGAGTTTGCAACTGAAAAGAAACTTTGTGTTCCCAACAAGCTAGGTGAAGGACGGCTTTCACACTCACTTATCTCTCAGAACTGAGCATGTGGAGAGACGTTCGTTCATCTAGCAGAAAGGGAACGGGTTGCAGGAGAAACTTTTACTCTGGTTTCTCAGTCTGTTTCCTAGTGCCGGTTTGAAGTTCCTGCAGTTTTCACTGTAAAACCTGGTTGGAGCTAGTACCTCCCCATATATTTGTATTGAGTGAAGTTTGCAACTGAAAAGAAACTTTGTGTTCCCAACAAGCTAGGTGAAGGACGGCTTTCACACACACTTATCTCTCAGAACTGAGCATGTGGAGAGACGTTCGTTCATCTAGCACAAAGGGAACGGGTTGCAGGAGAAAGTTTTACTCTGGTTTCTCAGTCTGTTTCCTAGTGCCGGTTTGAAGTTCCAGCAGTTTTCACTGTAAAACTTGGTTGGAGCTAGTACCTCCGCATATATATGTATGGAGTGGAGTTTGCAACTGAAAAAAAACTTTGTGTTCCCAACAAGCTAGGTGAAGGACGGCTTTCACACACACTTATCTCTCAGAACTGAGCATGTGGAGAGACGTTCGTTCATCTAGCAGAAAGGGAACGGTTTGCAGGAGAAACTTTTCTCTGGTTTCTCAGTCTGTTTCCTAGTGCCGGTTTGAAGTTCCTGCAGTTTTCACTGTAAAACCGATTTGGAGCTAGTACCTCCCCATATATATTTATGGAGTGGAGTTTGCAACTGAAAAGAAACTTTGTGTTCCCAACAAGCTAGTTGAAGGACGGCTTTCACACACAATTATCTCTCAGAACTGAGCATGTGGAGAGACGTTCGTTCATCTAGCACAAAAGGAACGGGTTTCAGGAGAAACTTTTACTCTGGTTTCTCAGTCTGTTTCCTAGTGCCGGTTTGAAGTTCCAGCAGTTTTCACTGTAAAACCTGTTTGGAGCTAGTACCTCCCCATATATATATACGGAGTGGAGTTTGCAACTGAAAAGAAACTTTGTGTTCCCAACAAGCTAGGTGAAGGACGGCTTTCACACACACTTATCTCTCAAAACTGAGCATGTGGAGAGACGTTCGTTCATCTAGCACAAAGGGAACGGGTTGCAGGAGAAACTTTTACTCTGGTTTCTCAGTCTGTTTCCTAGTGCCGGTTTGAAGTTCCTGCAGTTTTCACTGTAAAACCGATTTGGAGCTAGTACCACCCCATATGTATGTATGGAGTGGAGTTTGCAACTGAAAAGAAACTTTGTGTTCCCAACAAGCTAGGTGAAGGACGGCTTTCACACACACTTATCTCTCAGAACTGAGCATGTGAAGAGACGTTCGTTCATCTAGCACAAAGGGAACAGGTTGCAGGAGAAACGTTTACTCTGGTTTCTCAGTCTGTTTCCTAGTGCCGGTTTGAAGTTCCTGCAGTTTTCACTGTAAAACCTGGTTGGAGCTAGTACCTCCCTATATATATGTATGGAGTGGAGTTTGCAACTGAAAAGAAACTTTGTGTTCCCAACAAGCTAGGTGAAGGACGGCTTTCACACTCACTTATCTCTCAGAACTGAGCATGTGGAGAGACGTTCGTTCATCTAGCAGAAAGGGAACGGGTTGCAGGAGAAACTTTTACTCTGGTTTCTCAGTCTGTTTCCTAGTGCCGGTTTGAAGTTCCTGCAGTTTTCACTGTAAAACCTGGTTGGAGCTAGTACCTCCCCATATATTTGTATGGAGTGGAGTTTGCAACTGAAAAGAAACTTTGTGTTCCCAACAAGCTAGGTAAAGGACGGCTTTCACACACACTTATCTCTCAGAACTGAGCATGTGGAGAGACGTTCGTTCATCTAGCACAAAGGGAACGGGTTGCAGGAGAAACTTTTACTCTGGTTTCTCAGTCTGTTTCCTAGTGCCGGTTTGAAGTTCCAGCAGTTTTCACTGTAAAACCTGGTTGGAGCTAGTACCTCCGCATATATATGTATGGAGTGGAGTTTGCAACTGAAAAAACACTTTGTGTTCCCAACAAGCTAGGTGAAGGACGGCTTTCACACACACTTATCTCTCAGAACTGAGCATGTGGAGAGACGTTCGTTCATCTAGCAGAAAGGGAACGGTTTGCAGGAGAAACTTTTCTCTGGTTTCTCAGTCTGTTTCCTAGTGCCGGTTTGAAGTTCCTGCAGTTTTCACTGTAAAACCGATTTGGAGCTAGTACCTCCCCATATATATGTATGGAGTGGAGTTTGCAACTGAAAAGAAACTTTGTGTTCCCAACAAGCTAGTTGAAGAACGGCTTTCACACACACTTATCTCTCAGAACTGAGCATGTGGATAGACGTTCGTTCATCTAGCACAAAGGGAACGGGTTGCAGGAGAAACTTTTACTCTGGTTTCTCAGTCTGTTTCCTAGTGCCGGTTTGAAGTTCCAGCAGTTTTCACTGTAAAACCGATTTGGAGCTAGTACCTCCCCATATATATATATGGAGTGGAGTTTGCAACTGAAAAGAAACTTTGTGTTCCCAACAAGCTAGGTGAAGGACGGCTTTCACACACACTGATCTCTCAAAACTGAGCATGTGGAGAGACGTTCGTTCATCTAGCACAAAGGGAACGGGTTGCAGGAGAAACTTTTACTCAGGTTTCTCAGTCTGTTTCCTAGTGCCGGTTTGAAGTTCCTGCAGTTTTCACTGTAAAACCGATTTGGAGCTATTACCACCCCATATGTATGTATGGAGTGGAGTTTGCACCTGAAAAGAAACTTTGTGTTCCCAACAAGCTAGGTGAAGGACGGCTTTCACACACACTTATCTCTCAGAACTGAGCATGTGGAGAGACGTTCGTTCCCCTAGCACAAAGGGAACGGGTTGCAGGAGAAACTTTTACTCTGGTTTCTCAGTCTGTTTCCAAGTGCCGGTTTGAAGTTCCAGCAGTTTTCACTGTAAAACCGAGTTGGAGCTATTACCTCCCCATATATATGTATGGAGTGGAGTTTGCAACTGAAAAGAAACTTTGTGTTCCCATCAAGCAAGATGAAGGACGGCTTTCACACACACACTTCTCTCAGAACTGAGCATGTGGAGAGACGTTCGTTCATCTAGCACAAAGGGAACAGGTTGCAGGAGAAACGTTTACTCTGGTTTCTCAGTCTGTTTCCTAGTGCCGGTTTGAAGTTCCTGCAGTTTTCACTGTAAAACCTGGTTGGAGCTAGTACCTCCCTATATATATGTATGGAGTGGAGTTTGCAACTGAAAAGAAACTTTGTGTTCCCAACAAGCTAGGTGAAGGACGGCTTTCACACTCACTTATCTCTCAGAACTGAGCATGTGGAGAGACGTTCGTTCATCTAGCAGAAAGGGAACGGGTTGCAGGAGAAACTTTTACTCTGGTTTCTCAGTCTGTTTCCTAGTGCCGGTTTGAAGTTCCAGCAGTTTTCAGTGTAAAACCGAGTTGGTGCTAGTACCCCCCCATATATATGTATGGAGTGGAGTTTACAAATGAAAAGAAACTTTATGTTCCCAAAAAGCTAGGTGAAGGACGGCTTTCACACACACACTTCTCTCAGAACTGAGCATGTGGAGAGACGTTCGTTCATCTAGCACAAAGGGAACAGGTTGCAGGAGAAACGTTTACTCTGGTTTCTCAGTCTGTTTCCTAGTGCCGGTTTGAAGTTCCTGCAGTTTTCACTGTAAAACCTGGTTGGAGCTAGTACCTCCCCATATATTTGTATGGAGTGAAGTTTGCAACTGAAAAGAAACTTTGTGTTCCCAACAAGCTAGGTGAAGGACGGCTTTCACACACACTTATCTCTCAGAACTGAGCATGTGGAGAGACGTTCGTTCATCTAGCACAAAGGGAACGGGTTGCAGGAGAAAGTTTTACTCTGGTTTCTCAGTCTGTTTCCTAGTGCCGGTTTGAAGTTCCAGCAGTTTTCACTGTAAAACTTGGTTGGAGCTAGTACCTCCGCATATATATGTATGGAGTGGAGTTTGCAACTGAAAAAAAAATTTGTGTTCCCAACAAGCTAGGTGAAGGACGGCTTTCACACACACTTATCTCTCAGAACTGAGCATGTGGAGAGACGTTCGTTCATCTAGCAGAAAGGGAACGGTTTGCAGGAGAAACTTTTCTCTGGTTTCTCAGTCTGTTTCCTAGTGCCGGTTTGAAGTTCCTGCAGTTTTCACTGTAAAACCGATTTGGAGCTAGTACCTCCCCATATATATTTATGGAGTGGAGTTTGCAAGTGAAAAGAAACTTTGTGTTCCCAACAAGCTAGTTGAAGGACGGCTTTCACACACAATTATCTCTCAGAACTGAGCATGTGGAGAGACGTTCGTTCATCTAGCACAAAGGGAACGGGTTTCAGGAGAAACTTTTACTCTGGTTTCTCAGTCTGTTTCCTAGTGCCGGTTTGAAGTTCCAGCAGTTTTCACTGTAAAACCTGTTTGGAGCTAGTACCTCCCCATATATATATACGGAGTGGAGTTTGCAACTGAAAAGAAACTTTGTGTTCCCAACAAGCTAGGTGAAGGACGGCTTTCACACACACTTATCTCTCAGAACTGAGCATGTGGAGAGACGTTCGTTCATCTAGCACAAAGGGAACGGGTTGCAGGAGAAACTTTTACTCTGGTTTCTCAGTCTGTTTCCTAGTGCCGGTTTGAAGTTCCTGCAGTTTTCACTGTAAAACCGATTTGGAGCTAGTACCACCCCATATGTATGTATGGAGTGGAGTTTGCAACTGAAAAGAAACTTTGTGTTCCCAACAAGCTAGGTGAAGGACGGCTTTCACACACACTTATCTCTCAGAACTGAGCATGTGGAGAGACGTTCGTTCCCCTAGCACAAAGAGAACGGGTTGCAGGAGAAATTTTACTCTGGTTTCTCAGTCTGTTTCCTAGTGCCGGTTTGAAGTTCCAGGAGTTTTCACTGTAAAACCGAGTTGGAGCTATTACCTCCCCATATATATGTATGGAGTGGAGTTTGCAACTGAAAAGAAACTTTGTGTTCCCAACAAGCTAGGTGAAGGACGGCTTTCACACACACTTATCTCTCAGAACTGAGCATGTGGAGAGACGTTCGTTCATCTAGCACAAAGGGAACGGTTTGCAGGAGAAACTTTTACTCTGGTTTCTCAGTCTGTTTCCTAGTGCCGGTTTGAAGTTCCTGCAGTTTTCACTGTAAAACCGATTTGGTGCTAGTACCTCCCCATATATATGTATGGAGTGGAGTTTGCAACTGAAAAGAAACTTTGTGTTCCCAACAAGCTAGGTGAAGGACGGCTTTCACACACACTTATCTCTCAGAACTGAGCATGTGGAGAGACGTTCGTTCCCCTAGCAGAAAGAGAACGGGTTGCAGGAGAAACTTTTACTCTGGTTTCTCAGTCTGTTTCCTAGTGCCGTTTTCATGTTCCAGCAGTTTTCACTGTAAAACCGAGTTGGAGCTAGTACCTCCCCATATGTATGTATGGAGTGGAGTTTACAAATGAAAAGAAACTTTATGTTCCCAAAAAGCTAGGTGAAGTATGGCTTTCACACACACACATCTCTCAGAACTGAGCATGTGGAGAGACGTTCGTTCATCTAACACAAAGGGAACAGGTTGCAGGAGAAACTTTTACTCTGGTTTCTCAGTCTGTTTCCTAGTGCCGGTTTGAATTTCCAGCAGTTTTCAGTGTAAAACCGAGTTGGTGCTAGTACCTCCCCATATATATTTATGGAGTGGGGTTTACAAATGAAAAGAAACTTTATGTTCCCAAAAAGCTAGGTGAAGGACGGCTTTCACACACACTTATCTCTCAGAACTGAGCATGTGGAGAGACGTTCGTTCATCTAGCACAAAGGGAACAGGTTGCAGGAGAAACGTTTACTCTGGTTTCTCAGTCTGTTTCCTAGTGCCGGTTTGAAGTTCCTGCAGTTTTCACTGTAAAACCTGGTTGGAGCTAGTACCTCCCTATATATATGTATGGAGTGGAGTTTGCAACTGAAAAGAAACTTTGTGTTCCCAACAAGCTAGGTGAAGGACGGCTTTCACACTCACTTATCTCTCAGAACTGAGCATGTGGAGAGACGTTCGTTCATCTAGCAGAAAGGGAACGGGTTGCAGGAGAAACTTTTACTCTGGTTTCTCAGTCTGTTTCCTAGTGCCGGTTTGAAGTTCCTGCAGTTTTCACTGTAAAACCTGGTTGGAGATAGTACCTCCCCATATATTTGTATGGAGTGACGTTTGCAACTGAAAAGAAACTTTGTGTTCCCAACAAGCTAGGTGAAGGACGGCTTTCACACACACTTATCTCTCAGAACTGAGCATGTGGAGAGACGTTCGTTCATCTAGCACAAAGGGAACGGGTTGCAGGAGAAACTTTTACTCTGGTTTCTCAGTCTGTTTCCTAGTGCCGCTTTGAAGTTCCAGCAGTTTTCACTGTAAAACCGAGTTGGAGCTAGTACCCCCCCATATATATATATGGAGTGGAGTTTGCAACTGAAAAGAAACTTTGTGTTCCCAACAAGCTAGGTGAAGGACGGCTTTCACACACACTTATCTCTCAAAACTGAGCATGTGGAGAGACGTTCGTTCATCTAGCACAAAGGGAACGGGTTGCAGGAGAAACTTTTCTCTGGTTTCTCAGTCTGTTTCCTAGTGCCGGTTTGAAGTTCCAGCAGTTTTCACTGTAAAACCGAGTTGGAGCTAGTACCTCCCCATATATATGTATGGAGTGGAGTTTACAATTGAAAAGGAACTTTATGTTCCCAAAAAGCTTGGTGAAGGACGGCTTTAACACACACACATCTCTCAGAACTGAGCATGTGGAGAGACGTTCTTTCATCTAGCACAAAGGGAACAGGTTGCAGGAGAAAATTTTACTCTGGTTTCTCAGTCTGTTTCCTAGTGCCGGTTGGAAGTTCCAGCAGTTTTCACTGTAAAACCTGGTTGGAGCTAGTACCTCCGCATATATATGTATGGAGTGGAGTTTGCAACTGAAAAAAAACTTTGTGTTCCCAACAAGCTAGGTGAAGGACGGCTTTCACACACAATTATCTCTCAGAACTGAGTATGAGGAGAGACGTTCGTTCATCTAGCAGAAAGGGAACGGTTTGCAGGAGAAACTTTTCTCTGGTTTCTCAGTCTGTTTCCTAGTGCCGGTTTGAAGTTCCTGCAGTTTTCACTGTAAAACCTGGTTGGAGCTAGTACCTCCCCATATATATGTAAGGAGTGGAGTTTGCAACTGAAAAGAAACTTTGTGTTCCCAACAAGCTAGGTGAAGGACGGCTTTCACACACACTTATCTCTCAGAACTGAGCATGTGGAGAGACGTTCGTTCATCTAGCACAAAGGGAACGGGTTGCAGGAGAAACTTTTACTCTCGTTTCTCAGTCTGTTTCCTAGTGCCGGTTTGAAGTTCCAGCAGTTTTCAGTGTAAAACCGAGTTGGAGCTAGTACCTCCCCATATATATGTATGGAGTGGAGTTTACAATTGAAAAGGAACTTTATGTTCCCAAAAAGCTTGGTGAAGGACGGCTTTAACACACACACATCTCTCAGAACTGAGCATGTGGAGAGACGTTCTTTCATCTAGCACAAATGGAACAGGTTGCAGGAGAAACTTTTACTCTGGTTTCTCAGTCTGTTTCCTAGTGCCGGTTTGAAGTTCCAGCAGTTTTCACTGTAAAACCTGGTTGGAGCTAGTACCTCCGCATATATATGTATGGATTGGAGTTTGCAACTGAAAAAAAACTATGTGTTCCCAACAAGCTAGGTGAAGGACGGCTTTCACACACACTTATCTCTCAGAACTGAGCATGTGGAGAGACGTTCGTTCATCTAGCAGAAAGGGAACGGTTTGCAGGAGAAACTTTTCTCTGGTTTCTCAGTCTGTTTCCTAGTGCCGGTTTGAAGTTCCTGCAGTTTTCACTGTAAAACCGATTTGGAGCTAGTACCTCCCCATATATATGTATGGAGTGGAGTTTGCAACTGAAAAGAAACTTTGTGTTCCCAACAAGCTAGTTGAAGGACGGCTTTCACACACACTTATCTCTCAGAACTGAGCATGTGGAGAGACGTTCGTTCATCTAGCACAAAGGGAACGGGTTGCAGGAGAAACTTTTACTCTGGTTTCTCAGTCTGTTTCCTAGTGCCGGTTTGAAGTTCCAGCAGTTTTCACTGTAAAACCGATTTGGAGCTAGTACCTCCCCATATATGTATATGG
This sequence comes from Camelus dromedarius, assembly GCF_036321535.1. Lineage (NCBI taxonomy): Eukaryota > Metazoa > Chordata > Mammalia > Artiodactyla > Camelidae > Camelus > Camelus dromedarius. The sequence continues at coordinate 4,507,326 of NW_026989819.1, read as the reverse complement.
AGTGGAGTTTGCAACTGAAAAGAATCTTTGTGTTCCCAACAAGCTAGGTGAAGGACGGCTTTCACACACACTTATCTCTCAAAACTGAGCATGTGGAGAGACGTTCGTTCATCTAGCACAAAGGGAACGGGTTGCAGGAGAAACTTTTACTCTGGTTTCTCAGTCTGTTTCCAAGTGCCGGTTTGAAGTTCCAGCAGTTTTCACTGTAAAACCGATTTGGAGCTTGTACCACCCCATATATATGTATGGAGTGGAGTTTGCAACTGAAAAGAAACTTTGTGTTCCCAACAAGCTAGGTGAAGGACGGCTTTCACACACACTTAACTCTCAGAACTGAGCATGTGGAGAGACGTTCGTTCCCCTAGCAGAAAGGGAACGGTTTGCAGGAGAAACTCTTACTCTGGTTTCTCAGTCTGTTTCCTAGTGCCGGTTTGATGTTCCAGCAGTTTTCACTGTAAAACCGGGTTGGAGCTAGTACCTCCCCATATATATGTATGGAGTGGAGTTTACAAATGAAAAGAAACTTTATGTTCCCAAAAAGCTAGGTGAAGTACGGCTTTCACACACACACATCTCTCAGAACTGAGCATGTGGAGAGACGTTCGTTCATCTAACACAAAGGGAACAGGTTGCAGGAGAAATTTTACTCTGGTTTCTCAGTCTGTTTCCTAGTGCCGGTTTGAAGTTCCAGCAGTTTTCAGTGTAAAACCGAGTTGGTGCTAGTACCTCCCCATATATATGTATGGAGTGGAGTTTACAAATGAAAAGAAACTTTATGTTCCCAAAAAGCTTGGTGAAGGACGGCTTTCACACACACATCTCTCAGAACTGAGCATGTGGAGAGATGTTCGTTCATCTAGCACAAAGGGAACAGGTTGCAGGAGAAACGTTTACTCTGGTTTCTCAGTCTGTTTCCTAGTGCCTGTTCGAAGTTCCTGCAGTTTTCACTGTAAAACCTGTTTGGAGCTAGTACCTCCCCTTATATATGTATGGAGTGGAGTTTGCAACTGAAAAGAAACTTTGTGTTCCCATCAAGCCAGGTGAAGGACGGCTTTCACACTCACTTATCTCTCAGAACTGAGCATGTGGAGAGACGTTCGTTCATCTAGCAGAAAGGGAACGGTTTGCAGGAGAAACTTTTACTCTGGTTTCTCAGTCTGTTTCCTAGTGCCGGTTTGAAGTTCCTGCAGTTTTCACTGTAAAACCTGGTTGGAGCTATTACCTCCCCATATATATGTATGGAGTGGAGTTTGCAACTGAAAAGAAACTTTGTGTTCCCAACAAGCTAGGTGAAGGACGGCTTTCACACACACTTATTTCTCAGAACTGAGCATGTGGAGAGACGTTCGTTCATCTAGCACAAAGGGAACGGGTTGCAGGAGAAACTTTTACTCTGGTTTCTCAGTCTGTTTCCTAGTGCCGGTTTGAAGTTCCAGCAGTTTTCACTGTAAAACCGAGTTGGAGCTAGTACCTCCCCATATATATGTATGGAGTGGAGTTTACAATTGAAAAGGAACTTTATGTTCCCAAAAAGCTTGGTGAAGGACGGCTTTAACACACACACATCTCTCAGAACTGAGCATGTGGAGAGACGTTCTTTCATCTAGCACAAAGGGAACAGGTTGCAGGAGAAACTTTTACTCTGGTTTCTCAGTCTGTTTCCTAGTGCCGGTTTGAAGTTCCAGCAGTTTTCACTGTAAAACCTGGTTGGAGCTAGTACCTCCCCATATATATGTATGGAGTGGAGTTTGCAACTGAAAAGAAACTTTGTGTTCCCAACAAGCTAGGTGAAGGACGGCTTTCACACACACTTATCTCTCAGAACTGAGCATGTGGAGAGACGTTCGTTCATCTAGCACAAAGGGAACGGGTTGCAGGAGAAACTTTTACTCTGGTTTCTCAGTCTGTTTCCTAGTGCCGGTTTGAAGTTCCAGCAGTTTTCAGTGTAAAACCGAGTTGGTGCTAGTACCTCCCCATATATATTTATGGAGTGGAGTTTACAAATGAAAAGAAACTTTATGTTCCCAAAAAGCTAGGTGAAGGACGGCTTTCACACACACTTATCTCTCAGAACTGAGCATGTGGAGAGACGTTCGTTCATCTAGCACAAAGGGAACAGGTTGCAGGAGAAACGTTTACTCTGGTTTCTCAGTCTGTTTCCTAGTGCCGGTTTGAAGTTCCTGCAGTTTTCACTGTAAAACCTGGTTGGAGCTAGTACCTCCCTATATATATGTATGGAGTGGAGTTTGCAACTGAAAAGAAACTTTGTGTTCCCAACAAGCTAGGTGAAGGACGGCTTTCACACTCACTTATCTCTCAGAACTGAGCATGTGGAGAGACGTTCGTTCATCTAGCAGAAAGGGAACGGGTTGCAGGAGAAACTTTTACTCTGGTTTCTCAGTCTGTTTCCTAGTGCCGGTTTGAAGTTCCTGCAGTTTTCACTGTAAAACCTGGTTGGAGATAGTACCTCCCCATATATTTGTATGGAGTGACGTTTGCAACTGAAAAGAAACTTTGTGTTCCCAACAAGCTAGGTGAAGGACGGCTTTCACACACACTTATCTCTCAGAACTGAGCATGTGGAGAGACTTTCGTTCATCTAGCACAAAGGGAACGGGTTGCAGGAGAAACTTTTACTCTGGTTTCTCAGTCTGTTTCCTAGTGCCGCTTTGAAGTTCCAGCAGTTTTCACTGTAAAACCGAGTTGGAGCTAGTACCCCCCCATATATATATATGGAGTGGAGTTTGCAACTGAAAAGAAACTTTGTGTTCCCAACAAGCTAGGTGAAGGACGGCTTTCACACACACTTATCTCTCAAAACTGAGCATGTGGAGAGACGTTCGTTCATCTAGCACAAAGGGAACGGGTTGCAGGAGAAACTTTTACTCTGGTTTCTCAGTCTGTTTCCTAGTGCCGGTTTGAAGTTCCAGCAGTTTTCACTGTAAAACCGAGTTGGAGCTAGTACCTCCCCATATATATGTATGGAGTGGAGTTTACAATTGAAAAGGAACTTTATGTTCCCAAAAAGCTTGGTGAAGGACGGCTTTAACACACACACATCTCTCAGAACTGAGCATGTGGAGAGACGTTCTTTCATCTAGCACAAAGGGAACAGGTTGCAGGAGAAACTTTTACTCTGGTTTCTCAGTCTGTTTCCTAGTGCCGGTTGGAAGTTCCAGCAGTTTTCACTGTAAAACCTGGTTGGAGCTAGTACCTCCGCATATATATGTATGGAGTGGAGTTTGCAACTGAAAAAAAACTTTGTGTTCCCAACAAGCTAGGTGAAGGACGGCTTTCACACACAATTATCTCTCAGAACTGAGTATGAGGAGAGACGTTCGTTCATCTAGCAGAAAGGGAACGGTTTGCAGGAGAAACTTTTCTCTGGTTTCTCAGTCTGTTTCCTAGTGCCGGTTTGAAGTTCCTGCAGTTTTCACTGTAAAACCTGGTTGGAGCTAGTACCTCCCCATATATATGTAAGGAGTGGAGTTTGCAACTGAAAAGAAACTTTGTGTTCCCAACAAGCTAGGTGAAGCACGGCTTTCACACACACTTATCTCTCAGAACTGAGCATGTGGAGAGACGTTCGTTCATCTAGCACAAAGGGAACGGGTTGCAGGAGAAACTTTTACTCTCGTTTCTCAGTCTGTTTCCTAGTGCCGGTTTGAAGTTCCAGCAGTTTTCAGTGTAAAACCGAGTTGGAGCTAGTACCTCCCCATATATATGTATGGAGTGGAGTTTACAATTGAAAAGGAACTTTATGTTCCCAAAAAGCTTGGTGAAGGACGGCTTTAACACACACACATCTCTCAGAACTGAGCATGTGGAGAGACGTTCTTTCATCTAGCACAAATGGAACAGGTTGCAGGAGAAACATTTACTCTGGTTTCTCAGTCTGTTTCCTAGTGCCGGTTTGAAGTTCCAGCAGTTTTCACTGTAAAACCTGGTTGGAGCTAGTACCTCCGCATATATATGTATGGATTGGAGTTTGCAACTGAAAAAAAACTATGTGTTCCCAACAAGCTAGGTGAAGGACGGCTTTCACACACACTTATCTCTCAGAACTGAGCATGTGGAGAGACGTTCGTTCATCTAGCAGAAAGGGAACGGTTTGCAGGAGAAACTTTTCTCTGGTTTCTCAGTCTGTTTCCTAGTGCCGGTTTGAAGTTCCTGCAGTTTTCACTGTAAAACCGATTTGGAGCTAGTACCTCCCCATATATATGTATGGAGTGGAGTTTGCAACTGAAAAGAAACTTTGTGTTCCCAACAAGCTAGTTGAAGGACGGCTTTCACACACACTTATCTCTCAGAACTGAGCATGTGGAGAGACGTTCGTTCATCTAGCACAAAGGGAACGGGTTGCAGGAGAAACTTTTACTCTGGTTTCTCAGTCTGTTTCCTAGTGCCGGTTTGAAGTTCCAGCAGTTTTCACTGTAAAACCGATTTGGAGCTAGTACCTCCCCATATATGTATATGGAGTGGAGTTTGCAACTGAAAAGAAACTTTGTGTTCCCAACAAGCTAGGTGAAGGACGGCTTTCACACACACTTATCTCTCAAAACTGAGCATGTGGAGAGACGTTCGTTCATCTAGCACAAAGGGAACGGGTTGCAGGAGAAACTTTTACTCTGGTTTCTCAGTCTGTTTCCAAGTGCCGGTTTGAAGTTCCAGCAGTTTTCACTGTAAAACCGATTTGGAGCTTGTACCACCCCATATATATGTATGGAGTGGAGTTTGCAACTGAAAAGAAACTTTGTGTTCCCAACAAGCTAGGTGAAGGACGGCTTTCACACACACTTAACTCTCAGAACTGAGCATGTGGAGAGACGTTCGTTCCCCTAGCAGAAAGGGAACGGTTTGCAGGAGAAACTCTTACTCTGGTTTCTCAGTCTGTTTCCTAGTGCCGGTTTGATGTTCCAGCAGTTTTCACTGTAAAACCGAGTTGGAGCTAGTACCTCCCCATATATATGTATGGGGTGGAGTTTACAAATGAAAAGAAACTTTATGTTCCCAAAAAGCTAGGTGAAGTACGGCTTTCACACACACACATCTCTCAGAACTGAGCATGTGGAGAGACGTTCGTTCATCTAACACAAAGGGAACAGGTTGCAGGAGAAATTTTACTCTGGTTTCTCAGTCTGTTTCCTAGTGCCGGTTTGAAGTTCCAGCAGTTTTCAGTGTAAAACCGAGTTGGTGCTAGTACCTCCCCATATAAATGTATGGAGTGGAGTTTACAAATGAAAAGAAACTTTATGTTCCCAAAAAGCTTGGTGAAGGACGGCTTTCACACACACACATCTCTCAGAACTGAGCATGTGGAGAGATGTTCGTTCATCTAGCACAAAGGGAACAGGTTGCAGGAGAAACGTTTACTCTGGTTTCTCAGTCTGTTTCCTAGTGCCTGTTCGAAGTTCCTGCAGTTTTCACTGTAAAACCTGTTTGGAGCTAGTACCTCCCCTTATATATGTATGGAGTGGAGTTTGCAACTGAAAAGAAACTTTGTGTTCCCATCAAGCCAGGTGAAGGACGGCTTTCACACTCACTTATCTCTCAGAACTGAGCATGTGGAGAGACGTTCGTTCATCTAGCAGAAAGGGAACGGTTTGCAGGAGAAACTTTTACTCTGGTTTCTCAGTCTGTTTCCTAGTGCCGGTTTGAAGTTCCTGCAGTTTTCACTGTAAAACCTGGTTGGAGCTAGTACCTCCCCATATATATGTATGGAGTGGAGTTTGCAACTGAAAAGAAACTTTGTGTTCCCAACAAGCTAGGTGAAGGACGGCTTTCACACACACTTATCTCTCAGAACTGAGCATGTGGAGAGACGTTCGTTCATCTAGCACAAAGGGAACGGGTTGCAGGAGAAACTTTTACTCTGGTTTCTCAGTCTGTTTCCTAGTGCCGGTTTGAAGTTCCAGCAGTTTTCACTGTAAAACCGAGTTGGAGCTAGTACCTCCCCATATATATGTATGGAGTGGAGTTTACAATTGAAAAGGAACTTTATGTTCCCAAAAAGCTTGGTGAAGGACGGCTTTAACACACACACATCTCTCAGAACTGAGCATGTGGAGAGACGTTCTTTCATCTAGCACAAAGGGAACAGGTTGCAGGAGAAACTTTTACTCTGGTTTCTCAGTCTGTTTCCTAGTGCCGGTTTGAAGTTCCAGCAGTTTTCACTGTAAAACCTGGTTGGAGCTAGTACCTCCCCATATATATGTATGGAGTGGAGTTTGCAACTGAAAAGAAACTTTGTGTTCCCAACAAGCTAGGTGAAGGACGGCTTTCACACACACTTATCTCTCAGAACTGAGCATGTGGAGAGACGTTCGTTCATCTAGCACAAAGGGAACGGGTTGCAGGAGAAACTTTTACTCTGGTTTCTCAGTCTGTTTCCTAGTGCCGGTTTGAAGTTCCAGCAGTTTTCACTGTAAAACCGATTTGGAGCTAGTACCTCCCCATATATATATATGGAGTGGAGTTTGCAACTGAAAAGAAACTTTGTGTTCCCAACAAGCTAGGTGAAGGACGGCTTTCACACACACTTATCTCTCAAAACTGAGCATGTGGAGAGACGTTCGTTCATCTAGCACAAAGGGAACGGGTTGCAGGAGAAACTTTTACTCTGGTTTCTCAGTCTGTTTCCTAGTGCCGGTTTGAAGTTCCTGCAGTTTTCACTGTAAAACCGATTTGGAGCTAGTACCACCCCATATATATGTATGGAGTGGAGTTTGCAACTGAAAAGAAACTTTGTGTTCCCAACAAGCTAGGTGAAGGACGGCTTTCACAAACACTTATCTCTCAGAACTGAGCATGTGGAGAGACGTTCGTTCCCCTAGCAGAAAGGGAACGGGTTGCAGGAGAAACTCTTACTCTGGTTTCTCAGTCTGTTTCCTAGTGCCGTTTTGAAGTTCCAGCAGTTTTCACTGTAAAACCGAGTTGGAGCTAGTACCTCCCCATATATATGTATGGAGTGGAGTTTACAAATGAAAAGAAACTTTATGTTCCCAAAAAGCTAGGTGAAGTACGGCTTTCACACACACACATCTCTCAGAACTGAGCATGTGGAGAGACGTTCGTTCATCTAACACAAAGGGAACAGGTTGCAGGAGAAACTTTTACTCTGGTTTCTCAGTCTGTTTCCTAGTGCCGGTTTGAATTTCCAGAAGTTTTCAGTGTAAAACCGAGTTGGTGCTAGTACCTCCCCATATATATGTATGGAGTGGAGTTTACAAATGAAAAGAAACTTTATGTTCCCAAAAAGCTAGGTGAAGGACGGCTTTCACACACACACATCTCTCAGAACTGAGCATGTGGAGAGATGTTCGTTCATCTAGCACAAAGGGAACAGGTTGCAGGAGAAACGTTTACTCTGGTTTCTCAGTCTGTTTCCTAGTGCCTGTTTGAAGTTCCTGCAGTTTTCACTGTAAAACCTGTTTGGAGCTAGTACCTCCCCATATATATGTATGGAGTGGAGTTTGCAACTGAAAAGAAACTTTGTGTTCCCAACAAGCTAGGTGAAGGACGGCTTTCACACACACTTATCACTCAGAACTGAGCATGTGGAGAGACGTTCGTTCATCTAGCAGAAAGGGAACGGGTTGCAGGAGAAACTTTTACTCTGGTTTCTCAGTCTGTTTCCTAGTGCCGGTTTGAAGTTCCTGAAGTTTTCACTATAAAACCGATTTGGAGCAGGTACCTCCCCATATATATGTATGGAGTGGAGTTTGCAACTGAAAAGAAACTTTGTGTTCCCAACAAGCTAGATGAAGGGCGGCTTTCACACACACTTATCTCTCAGAACTGAGCATGTGGAGAGACGTTCGTTCATCTAGCAAAAAAGGGAACGGTTTGCAGGAGAAATTTTACTCTGGTTTCTCAGTCTGTTTCCTAGTGCCGGTTTGAAGTTCCAGCAGTTTTCACTGTAAAACCGAGTTGGAGCTAGTACCTCCCCATATATATGTATGGAGTAGAGTTTACAATTGAAAAGAAACTTTATGTTCCCAAAAAGCTAGGTGAAGGACGGCTTTCACACACACACATCTCTCAGAACTGAGCATGTGGAGAGACGTTCGTTCATCTAGCACAAATGGAACAGGTTGCAGGAGAAACTTTTACTCTGGTTTCTCAGTCTGTTTCCTAGTGCCGGTTGAAGTTCCTGCAGTTTTCACTGTAAAACCTGGTTGGAGCTAGTACCTCCCCATATATATGTATGGATTGGAGTTTGCAACTGAAAAGAAACTTTGTGTTCCCAACATGCTTGGTGAAGGACGGCTTTCACACACACTTATCTCTCAGAACTGAGCATGTGGAGAGACGTTCGTTCATCTAGCACAAAGGGAACGGGTTGCTGGAGAAACTTTTACTCTGGTTTCTCAGTCTGTTTCCTAGTGCCGGTTTGAAGTTCCTGCAGTTTTCACTGTAAAACCGATTTGGAGCTAGTACCTCCCCATATATATGTATGGAGTGGAGTTTGCAACTGAAAAGAAACTTTGTGTTCCCAACAAGCTAGGTGAAGGACAGCTTTCACACACACTTATCTCTCAGAACTGAGCATGTGGAGAGACGTTCGTTCATCTAGCACAAAGGGAACGGGTTGCAGGAGAAACTTTTACTCTGGTTTCTCAGTCTGTTTCCTAGTGCCGGTTTGAAGTTCCAGCAATTTTCAGTGTAAAACCGAGTTGGAGCTAGTAGCTCCCCATTTATATGTATGGAGTGGAGTTTACAAATGAAAAGAAACTTTATGTTCCCAAAAAGCTAGGTGAAGGACGGCTTTCACACACACACATCTCTCAGAACTGAGCATGTGGAGAGACGTTCGTTCATCTAGCACAAAGGGAACAGGTTGCAGGAGAAACGTTTACTCTGGTTTCTCAGTCTGTTTCCTAGTGCCGGTTTGAAGTTCCAGCAGTTTTCACTGTAAAACAGAGTTGGAGCTAATACCTCCCCATATATATGTATGGAGTGGAGTTTGCAACTGAAAAGAAACTTTGTGTTCCCAACAAGCTAGGTGAAGGACGGCTTTCACACACACTTATCTCTCAGAACTGAGCATGTGGAGAGACGTTCGTTCATCTAGCACAAAGGGAACGGGTTGCAGGAGAAACTTTATCTCTGGTTTCTCAGTCTGTTTCCTAGTGCCGGTTTGAAGTTCCTGCATTTTTCACTGTAAAACCGATTTGGAGCTAGTACCTCCCCTTATATATGTATGGATTGGAGTTTGCAACTGAAAATAAACTTTGTGTTCCCAACAAGCTAGGTGAAGGACGGCTTTCACACACACTTACCTCTCAGAATTGAGCATGTGGAGAGACGTTCGTTCATCTAGCACAAAGGGAACGGGTTGCAGGAGAAACTTTTACTCTGGTTTCTCAGTCTGTTTCCTAGTGCCTTTTTGAAGTTCCTGCAGTTTTCACTGTAAAACCTGATTGGAGCTAGTACCTCCACATATATATGTATTGAGTGGAGTTTGCAAATGAAAAGAAACTTTGTGTTCCAAACAAGATAGTTGAAGGACGGCATTCACACACACTTATCTCTCAGAACTGAGCATGTGGAGAGACGTTCGTTCATCTAGCAGAAAGGGAACGGGTTGCAGGAGAAACTTTTACTCTGATTTCTCAGTCTGTTTCCTAGTGCCGGTTTGAAGTTCCAGCAGTTTTCACTGTAAAATCGAGTTGCAGCTAGTACCTCCCCATATATATGTATGGAGTGGAGTTTGCAACTGAAAAGAAACTTTGTGTTCCCAACAAGCTAGGTGAAGGACGGCTTTCACACACACTTATCTCTCAGAACTGAGCATGTGGAGAGACGTTCATTCATCTAGCACAAAGGGAACGGGTTGCAGGGAAAATTTTACTCTGGTTTCTCAGTCTGTTTCCTAGTGCCGGTTTGAAGTTCCAGCAGTTTTCACTGTAAAACCGAGTTGGAGCTAGTACCTCCCCATATATATGTATGGAGTGGAGTTTACAAATGAAAAGAACTTTATGTTCCCAAAAAGCTAGGTGAAGAACGGCTTTCACACACACACATCTCTCAGAACTGAGCATGTGGAGAGACGTTCGTTCATCTAGCACAAAGGGAACGGGTTGCAGGAGAAACTTTTACTCTGGTTTCTCAGTCTGTTTCCTAGTGCCGGTTTGAAGTTCCAGCAGTTTTCACTGTAAAACCGAGTTGGAGCTAGTACCTCCCCATATATATGTATGGAGTGGAGTTTACAATTGAAAAGAAACTTTATGTTCCCAAAAAGCTAGGTGAAGGACGGCTTTCACACAGACAAATCTCTCAGAACTGAGCATGTGGAGAGACGTTCGTTCATCTAGCACAAAGGGAACAGTTTGCAGGGGAAACTTTTACTCTGGTTTCTCAGTCTGTTTCCTAGTGCCGGTTTGAAGTTCCTGCAGTTTTCACTGTAAAACCTGGTTGGAGCTAGTACCTCCTCATATATATGTATGGAGTGAAGTTTGCAACTGAAAAGAAACTTTGTGTTCCCAACAAGCTAGGTGAAGGACGGCTTTCACACACACTTATCTCTCAGAACTGAGCATGTGGAGAGACGTTCGTTCCCCTAGAAGAAATGGAACGGGTTGCAGGAGAAACTTTTACTCTGGTTTCTCAGTCTGTTTCCTAGTGCCGGTTTGAAGTTCCAGCAGTTTTCACTGTAAAACCGAGTTGGAGCTAGTACCTCCCCTTATATATGTATGGAGTGGAGTTTACAAATGAAAAGAAACTTTATGTTCCCAAAAAGCTAGGTGAAGGACGGCTTTCACACACACACATCTCCCAGAACTGAGCATGTGGAGAGACGTTCGTTCATCTAGCACAAAGGGAACAGGTTGCAGGAGAAACTTTTACTCTGGTTTCTCAGTCTGTTTCCTAGTGCCGGTTTGAAGTTCCTGCAGTTTTCACTGTAAAACCTGGTTGGAGCTAGTACCTCCGCATATATATGTATGGATTGGAGTTTGCAACTGAAAAGAAACTTTGTGTTCCCAACAGGCTAGGTGAAGGACGGCTTCCACACACACTTATCTCTCAGAACTGAGCATGTGGAGAGACGTTCGTTCATCTAGCACAAAGGGAACAGGTTGCAGTGGAAACTTTTACTCTGGTTTCTCAGTCTGTTTCCTAGTGCCGGTTTGAATTTCCTGCAGTTATCACTGTAAAACTTGGTTGGAGCTAGTACCTCCGCATATATATTTATGGATTGGAGTTTGCAACTGAAAAGAAACTTTGTGTTCCCAACAAGCTAGGTGAAGGACGGCTTTCACACACAATTATCTCTCAGAACTGAGCATGTGGAGAGACGTTCGTTCCCCTTGCAGAAAGGGAACGGGTTGCAGGAGAAACTTTTACTCTGGTTTCTCAGTCTGTTTCCTAGTGCCGGTTTGAAGTTCCAGCAGTTTTCACTGTAAAACCGAGTTGGAGCTAGTACCTCCCCTTATATATGAATGGAGTGGAATTTACAAATGAAAAGAAACTTTATGTTCCCAAAAAGCTAGGTGAAGGACGGCTTTCACACACACACATCTCTCTGAACTGAGCATGTGGAGAGACGTTCGTTCATCTAGCACAAAGGGAACAGGTTGCAGGAGAAACTTTTACTCTGGTTTCTCAGTCTGTTTCCTAGTGCCGGTTTGAAGTTCCTGCAGTTTTCACTGTAAAACCTGGTTGGAGCTAGTACCTCCGCATATATATGTATGGAGTGGAGTTTGCAACTGAAAAGAAACTTTGTGTTCCCAACAGGCTAGGTGAAGGACGGCTTCCACACACACTTATCTCTCAGAACTGAGCATGTGGAGAGACGTTCGTTCATCTAGCACAAAGGGAACAGGTTGCAGGGGAAACTTTTACTCTGGTTTCTCAGTCTGTTTCCTAGTTCCTGTTTGAAGTTCCTGCAGTTTTCACTTTAAAACTTGGTTGGAGCTAGTACCTCCCCATATATATGTATGGAGTGGAGTTTGCAACTGAAAAGAAACTTTGTGTTCCCAACAAGCTAGGTGAAGAACGGCTTTCACACACACTTATCTCTCAGAACTGAGCATGTGGAGAGACGTTCGTTCATCTAGCACAAAGGGAACGGGTTGCAGGAGAAACTTTTACTCTGGTTTCTCAGTCTGTTTCCTAGTGCCGGTTTGAAGTTCCAGCAGTTTTCACTGTAAAACCGAGTTGGAGCTAGTACCTCCCCATATATATGTATGGAGTGGAGTTTACAATTGAAAAGGAACTTTATGTTCCCAAAAAGCTTGGTGAAGTACGGCTTTAACACACACACATCTCTCAGAACTGAGCATGTGGAGAGACTTTCTTTCATCTAGCACAAAGAACAGGTTGCAGGAGAAACTTTTACTCTGGTTTCTCAGTCTGTTTCCTAGTGCCGGTTTGAAGTTCCAGCAGTTTTCACTGTAAAACCGAGTTGGAGCTAGTACCTCCCCATATATATGTATGGAGTGGAGTTTGCAACTGAAAAGAAACTTTGTGTTCCCAACAAGCTAGGTGAAGGACGGCTTTCACACACACTTATCTCTCAGAACTGAGCATGTGGAGAGACGTTCGTTCATCTAGCAGAAAGGGATCGGTTTGCAGGAGAAACTTTTCTCTGGTTTCTCAGTCTGTTTCCTAGTGCCGGTTTGAAGTTCCTGCAGTTTTCACTGTAAAACCGATTTGGAGCTAGTACCTCCCCATATATATGTATGGAGTGGAGTTTGCAACTGAAAAGAAACTTTGTGTTCCCAACAAGCTAGTTGAAGGACGGCTTTCACACACACTTATCTCTCAGAAATGAGCATGTGGAGAGACGTTCGTTCATCTAGCACAAAGGGAACGGGTTGCAGGAGAAACTTTTACTCTGGTTTCTCAGTCTGTTTCCTAGTGCCGGTTTGAAGTTCCAGCAGTTTTCACTGTAAAACCGATTTGGAGCTAGTACCTCCCCATATATATATATGGAATGGAGTTTGCAACTGAAAAGAAACTTTGTGTTCCCAACAAGCTAGGTGATGGAAGGCTTTCACACACACTTATCTCTCAAAACTGAGCATGTGGAGAGACGTTCGTTCATCTAGCACAAAGGGAACGGGTTGCAGGAGAAACTTTTACTATGGTTTCTCAGTCTGTTTCCTAGTGCCGGTTTGAAGTTCCTGCATTTTTCACTGTAAAACCGATTTGGAGCTAGTACCACCCCATATATATGTATGGAGTGGAGTTTGCAACTGAAAAGAAACTTTGTGTTCCCAACAAGCTAGGTGAAGGACGGCTTTCACACACACTTATCTCTCAGAACTGAGCATGTGGAGAGACGTTCGTTCCCCTAGCAGAAAGGGAACGGGTTGCAGGAGAAACTCTTACTCTGGTTTCTCAGTCTGTTTCCTAGTGCCGTTTTGATGTTCCAGCAGTTTTCACTGTAAAACCGAGTTGGAGCTAGTACCTCCCCATATATATGTATGGAGTGGAGTTTAAAAATGAAAAGAAACTTTATGTTCCCAAAAAGCTAGGTGAAGTACGGCTTTCACACACACACATCTCTCAGAACTGAGCATGTGGAGAGACGTTCGTTCATCTAACACAAAGGGAACAGGTTGCAGGAGAAACTTTTACTCTGGTTTCTCAGTCTGTTTCCTAGTGCCGGTTTGAAGTTCCAGCAGTTTTCAGTGTAAAACCGAGTTTTTGTTAGTACCTCCCCATATATATGTATGGAGTGGAGTTTACAAATGAAAAGAAACTTTATGTTCCCAAAAAGCTAGGTGAAGGACGGCTTTCACACACACACATCTCTCAGAACTGAGCATGTGGAGAGATGTTCGTTCATCTAGCAAAAAGGGAACAGGTTGCAGGAGAAACGTTTACTCTGGTTTCTCAGTCTGTTTCCTAGTGCCTGTTTGAAGTTCCTGCAGTTTTCACTGTAAAATCTGTTTGGAGCTAGTACCTCCCCATATATATGTATGGAGTGGAGTTTGCAACTGAAAAGAAACTTTGTGTTCCCAACAAGCTAGGTGAAGGACGGCTTTCACACACACTTATCTCTCAGAACTGAGCATGTGGAGAGACGTTCATTCATCTAGCACAAAGGGAACGGGATGCAGGGAAAATTTTACTCTGGTTTCTCAGTCTGTTTCCTAGTGCCGGTTTGAAGTTCCAGCAGTTTTCACTGTAAAACCGAGTTGGAGCTAGTACCTCCCCATATATATGTATGGAGTGGAGTTTACAAATGAAAAGAACTTTATGTTCCCAAAAAGCTAGGTGAAGAACGGCTTTCACACACACACATCTCTCAGAACTGAGCATGTGGAGAGACGTTCGTTCATCTAGCACAAAGGGAACGGGTTGCAGGAGAAACTTTTACTCTGGTTTCTCAGTCTGTTTCCTAGTGCCGGTTTGAAGTTCCAGCAGTTTTCACTGTAAAACCGAGTTGGAGCTAGTACCTCCCCATATATATGTATGGAGTGGAGTTTACAATTGAAAAGAAACTTTATGTTCCCAAAAAGCTAGGTGAAGTACGGCTTTCACACAGACAAATCTCTCAGAACTGAGCATGTGGAGAGACGTTCGTTCATCTAGCACAAAGGGAACAGTTTGCAGGGGAAATTTTACTCTGGTTTCTCAGTCTGTTTCGTAGTGCCGGTTTGAAGTTCCTGCAGTTTTCACTGTAAAACCTAGTTGGAGCTAGTACCTCCTCATATATATGTATGGAGTGGAGTTTGCAACTGAAAAGAAACTTTGTGTTCCCAACAAGCTAGGTGAAGGACGGCTTTCACACACACTTATCTCTCAGAACTGAGCATGTGGAGAGACGTTCGTTCCCCTAGCAGAAAGGGAACGGGTTGCAGGAGAAACTTTTACTCTGGTTTCTCAGTCTGTTTCCTAGTGCCGGTTTGAAGTTCCAGCAGTTTTCACTGTAAAACCGAGTTGGAGCTAGTACCTCCCCTTATATATGTATGGAGTGGAGTTTACAAATGAAAAGAAACTTTATGTTCCCAAAAAGCTAGGTGAAGGACGGCTTTCACACACACACATCTCCCAGAACTGAGCATGTGGAGAGACGTTCGTTCATCTAGCACAAAGGGAACAGGTTGCAGGAGAAACTTTTACTCTGGTTTCTCAGACTGTTTCCTAGTGCCGGTTTGAAGTTCCTGCAGTTTTCACTGTAAAACCTGTTTGGAGCTAGTACCTCCGCATATATATGTATGGATTGGAGTTTGCAACTGAAAAGAAACTTTGTGTTCCCAACAGGCTAGGTGAAGGACGGATTCCACACACACTTATCTCTCAGAACTGAGCATGTGGAGAGACGTTCGTTCATCTAGCACAAAGGGAACAGGTTGCAGGGGAAACTTTTACTCTGGTTTCTCAGTCTGTTTCCTAGTGCCGGTTTGAAGTTCCTGCAGTTATCACTGTAAAACTTGGTTGGAGCTAGTACCTCCGCATATATATGTATGGAGTGGAGTTTGCAACTGAAAAGAAACTTTGTGTTCCCAACAAGCTAGGTGAAGGACGGCATTCACACACACTTATCTCTCAGAACTGAGCATGTGGAGAGTCGTTCTTTCCACTAGCAGAAAGGGAACGGGTTGCAGGAGAAACTTTTACTCTGGTTTCTCAGTCTGTTTCCTAGTGCCGGTTTGAAGTTCCAGCAGTTTTCACTGTAAAACCGAGTTGGAGCTAGTACCTCCCCTTATATATGTATGGAGTGGAGTTTACAAATGAAAAGAAACTTTATGTTCCCAAAAAGCTAGGTGAAGGACGGCTTTCACACACACACATCTCTCAGAACTGAGCATGTGGAGAGACGTTCGTTCATCTAGCACAAAGGGAACAGGTTGCAGGAGAAACTTTTACTCTGGTTTCTCAGTCTGTTTCCTAGTGCCGTTTTGATGTTCCAGCAGTTTTCACTGTAAAACCGAGTTGGAGCTAGTACCTCCCCATATATATGTATGGAGTGGAGTTTGCAACTGAAAAGAAACTTTGTGTTCCCAACAAGCTAGTTGAAGGACGGCTTTCACACACACTTATCTCTCAGAACTGAGCATGTGGAGAGACGTTCGTTCATCTAGCACAAAGGGAACGGGTTGCAGGAGAAACTTTTACTCTGGTTTCTCAGTCTGTTTCCTAGTGCCGGTTTGAAGTTCCAGCAGTTTTCACTGTAAAACCGATTTGGAGCTAGTACCTCCCCATATATATGTAAGGAGTGGAGTTTGCAACTGAAAAGAAACTTTGTGTTCCCAACAAGCTAGGTGAAGGACGGCTTTCACACACAATTATCTCTCAGAACTGAGCATGTGGAGAGACGTTCGTTCATCTAGCACAAATGGAACGGGTTGCAGGAGAAAATTTTACTCTGGATTCTCAGTCTGTTTCCTAGTGCCGGTTTGAAGTTCCAGCAGTTTTCACTGTAAACCTGGTTGGAGCTAGTACCTCCCCATATATATGTATGGAGTGGAGTTTGCAACTGAAAAGAAACTTTGTGTTCCCAAAAAGCTAGGTGAAGGACGGCTTCCACACACACTTATCTCTCAGAACTTAGCATGTGGAGAGACGTTCGTTCCCCTAGCAGAAAGGGAACTCGTTGCAGGAGAAACTTTTACTTTGGTTTCTCAGTCTGTTTCCTAGTGCCGGTTTGAATTTCCAGCAGTTTTCACTGTAAAACCGAGTTGGAGCTAGTACCTCCCCATATATTTGTATGGAGTGGAGTTTACAAATGGAAAGAAACTTTATGTTCCCAAAAATCTAGGTGAAGGACGGCTTTCACACACACACATCTCTCAGAACTGAGCATGTGGAGAGACGTTCGTTCATCTAGCACAATGGGAACGGGTTGCAGGAGAAACTTTTACTCTGGTTTCTCAGTCTGTTTCCTAGTGCCTTTTTGAAGTTCCTGCAGTTTTCACTGTAAAACCTGATTGGAGCTAGTACCTACACATATATATGTATGGAGTGGAGTTTGCAACTGAAAAGTATCTTTGTGTTCCCAACAAGCTAGGTGAAGGACGTCTTCCACACACACTTATCTCTCAGAACTGAGCATGTGGAGAGACGTTCGTTCATCTAGCAGAAAGGGAACGGGTTGCAGGAGAAACTTTTACTCTGGTTTCTCAGTCTGTTTCCTAGTGCCGGTTTGAAGTTCCAGCAGTTTTCACTGTAAAACCGAGTTGCAGCTAGTAGCTCCCCATATATATGTATGGAGTGGAGTTTGTAACTGAAAAGAAACTTTGTGTTCCCAACAAGCTAGGTGAAGGACGGCTTTCACACACACTTATCTCTCAGAACTGAGCATGTGGAGAGACGTTCATTCATCTAGCACAAAGGGAACGGGTTGCAGGGAAAATTTTACTCTGGTTTCTCAGTCTGTTTCCTAGTGCCGGTTTGAAGTTCCAGCAGTTTTCACTGTAAAACCGAGTTGGAGCTAGTACCTCCCCATATATATGTATGGAGTGGAGTTTACAAATGAAAAGAACTTTATGTTCCCAAAAAGCTAGGTGAAGAACGGCTTTCACACACACACATCTCTCAGAACTGAGCATGTGGAGAGACGTTCGTTCATCTAGCACAAAGGGAACAGTTTGCAGGGGAAAATTTTACTCTGGTTTCTCAGTCTGTTTCCTAGTGCCGGTTTGAAGTTCCTGCAGTTTTCACTGTAAAACCTGGTTGGAGCTAGACCCTCCCCATATATATGTATGGAGTGGAGTTTGCAACTGAAAAGAAACTTTGTGTTCCCAACAAGCTAGGTGAAGGACGGCTTTCACACACACTTATCTCTCAGAACTGAGCATGTGGAGAGACGTTCGTTCCCCTAGCAGAAAGGGAACGGGTTGCAGGAGAAACTTTTACTCTGGTTTCTCAGTCTGTTTCCTAGTGCCGGTTTGAAGTTCCAGCAGTTTTCACTGTAAAACCGAGTTGGAGCTAGTACCTCCCCTTATATATGTATGGAGTGGAGTTTACAAATGAAAAGAAACTTTATGTTCCCAAAAAGCTAGGTGAAGGACGGCTTTCACACACACACATCTCCCAGAACTGAGCATGTGGAGAGACGTTCGTTCATCTAGCAAAAAGGGAACAGGTTGCAGGAGAAACTTTTACTCTGGTTTCTCAGTCTGTTTCCTAGTGCCGGTTTGAAGTTCCTGCAGTTTTCACTGTAAAACCTGGTTGGAGCTAGTACCTCCGCATATATATGTATGGATTGGAGTTTGCAACTGAAAAGAAACTTTGTGTTCCCAACAGGCTAGGTGAAGGACGGCTTCCACACACACTTATCTCTCAGAACTGAGCATGTGGAGAGACGTTCGTTCATCTAGCACAAAGGGAACAGGTTGCAGGGGAAACTTTTACTCTGGTTTCTCAGTCTGTTTCCTAGTGCCGGTTTGAAGTTCCTGCAGTTATCACTGTAAAACTTGGTTGGAGCTAGAACCTCCGCATATATATGTATGGAGTGGAGTTTGCAACTGAAAAGAAACTTTGTGTTCCCAACAAGCTAGGTGAAGTACGGCTTTCACACACACTTATCTCTCAGAACTGAGCATGTGGAGAGACGTTCGTTCCCCTAGCAGAAAGGGAACGGGATGCAGGAGAAACTTTTACTCTGGTTTCTCAGTCTGTTTCCTAGTGCCGGTTTGAAGTTCCAGCAGTTTTCACTGTAAAACCGAGTTGGAGCTAGTACCTCCCCTTATATATGTATGGAGTGGAGTTTACAAATGAAAAGAAACTTTATGTTCCCTAAAAGCTAGGTGAAGGACGGCTTTCACACACACACATCACTCAGAACTGAGCATGTGGAGAGACGTTCGTTCATCTAGCACAAAGGGAACAGGTTGCAGGAGAAACTTTTACTCTGGTTTCTCAGTCTGTTTCCTAGTGCCGGTTGGAATTTCCTGCAGTTTTCACTGTAAAACCTGGTTGGAGCTAGTACCTCCGCATATATATGTATGGAGTGGAGTTTGCAACTGAAAAGAAACTTTGTGTTCCCAACAGGCTAGCTGAAGGACGGCTTCCACACACACTTATCTCTCAGAAATGAGCATGTGGAGAGACGTTCGTTCATCTAGCACAAAGGGAACAGGTTGCAGGGGAAACTTTTACTCTGGTTTCTCAGTCTGTTTCCTAGTGCCGGTTTGAAGTTCCTGCAGTTTTCACTGTAAAACTTGGTTGGAGCTAGTACCTCCACATATATATGTAAGGAGTGGAGTTTGCAACTGAAAAGAAACTTTGTGTTCCAAACAAGATAGTTGAAGGACGGCATTCACACACACTTATCTCTCAGAACTGAGCATGTGGAGAGACGTTCGTTCATCTAGCAGAAAGGGAACGGGTTGCAGGAGAAACTTTTACTCTGGTTTCTCAGTCTGTTTCCTAGTGCCGGTTTGAAGTTCCAGCAGTTTTCACTGTAAAACCGAGTTGGAGCTAGTACCTCCCCATATATATGTATGGAGTGGAGTTTACAAATGAAAAGAACTTTATGTTCCCAAAAAGCTAGGTGAAGAACGGCTTTCACACACACACATCTCTCAGAACTGAGCATGTGGAGAGACGTTCGTTCATCTAGCACAAAGGGAACAGTTTGCAGGGGAAACTTTTACTCTGGTTTCTCAGTCTGTTTCCTAGTGCCGGTTTGAAGTTCCTGCAGTTTTCACTGTAAAACCTGGTTGGAGCTAGTACCTCCCCATATATATGTATGGAGTGGAGTTTGCAACTGAAAAGAAACTTTGTGTTCCCAACAAGCTAGGTGAAGGACGGCTTTCACACACACTTTTCTCTCAGAACTGAGCATGTGGAGAGACGTTCGTTCCCCTAGCAGAAAGGGAACGGGTTGCAGGAGAAACTTTTACTCTGGTTTCTCAGTCTGTTTCCTAGTGCCGGTTTGAAGTTCCAGCAGTTTTCACTGTAAAACCGAGTTGGAGCTAGTACCTCCCCTTATATATGTATGGAGTGGAGTTTACAAATGAAAAGAAACTTTATGTTCCCAAAAAGCTAGGTGAAGGACGGCTTTCACACACACACATCTCCCAGAACTGAGCATGTGGAGAGACGTTCGTTCATCTAGCAAAAACGGAACAGGTTGCAGGAGAAACTTTTACTCTGGTTTCTCAGTCTGTTTCCTAGTGCCGGTTTGAAGTTCCTGCAGTTTTCACTGTAAAACCTGGTTGGAGCTAGTACCTCCGCATATATATGTATGGATTGGAGTTTGCAACTGAAAAGAAACTTTGTGTTCCCAACAGGCTATGTGAAGGACGGCTTCCACACACACTTATCTCTCAGAACTGAGCATGTGGAGAGACGTTCGTTCATCTAGCACAAAGGGAACAGGTTGCAGGGGAAACTTTTACTCTGGTTTCTCAGTCTGTTTCCTAGTGCCGGTTTGAAGTTCCTGCAGTTATCACTGTAAAACTTGGTTGGAGCTAGTACCTCCGCATATATATGTATGGAGTGGAGTTTGCAACTGAAAAGAAACTTTGTGTTCCCAACAAGCTAGGTGAAGTACGGCTTTCACACACACTTATCTCTCAGAACTGAGCATGTGGAGAGACGTTCGTTCCCCTAGCAGAAAGGGAACGGGATGCAGGAGAAACTTTTACTCTGGTTTCTCAGTCTGTTTCCTAGTGCCGGTTTGAAGTTCCAGCAGTTTTCACTGTAAAACCGAGTTGGAGCTAGTACCTACCCTTATATATGTATGGAGTGGAGTTTACAAATGAAAAGAAACTTTATGTTCCCTAAAAGCTAGGTGAAGGACGGCTTTCACACACACACATCACTCAGAACTGAGCATGTGGAGAGACGTTCGTTCATCTAGCACAAAGGGAACAGGTTGCAGGAGAAACTTTTACTCTGGTTTCTCAGTCTGTTTCCTAGTGCCGGTTGGAAGTTCCTGCAGTTTTCACTGTAAAACCTGGTTGGAGCTAGTACTTCCGCATATATATGTATGGAGTGGAGTTTGCAACTGAAAAGAAACTTTGTGTTCCCAACAGGCTAGCTGAAGGACGGCTTCCACACACACTTATCTCTCAGAAATGAGCATGTGGAGAGACGTTCGTTCATCTACCACAAAGGGAACAGGTTGCAGGGGAAACTTTTACTCTGGTTTCTCAGTCTGTTTCCTAGTGCCGGTTTGAAGTTCCTGCAGTTTTCACTGTAAAACTTGGTTGGAGCTAGTACCTCCGCATATATATGTATGGAGTGGAGTTTGCAACTGAAAAGAAACTTTGTGTTCCCAACAAGCTAGGTGAAGGACGGCTTTCACACACACATATCTCTCAGAACTGAGCATGTGGAGAGACGTTCGTTCATCTAGCACAAAGGGAACGGGTTGCAGCAGAAACTTTTACTCTGGTTTCTCAGTCTGTTTCCTAGTGCCGGTTGGAAGTTCCAGCAGTTTTCACTGTAAAACCGAGTTGCAGCTAGCACCTCCCCATATATATGTATGGAGTGGAGTTTTCAACTGAAAAGAAACTTTGTGTTCCCAACAAACTAGGTGAAGGACGGCTTTCACACACACTTATCTCTCAGAACTGAGCATGTGGAGAGACGTTCGTTCATCTAGCACAAAGGGAACGGTTTGCAGGGAAAATTTTACTCTGGTTTCTCAGTCTGTTTCCTAGTGCCGGTTTGAAGTTCCTGCAGTTTTCACTGTAAAACCTGGTTGGAGCTAGTACCTCTCCATATATATGTAAGGAGTGGAGTTTGCAACTGAAAAGAAACTTTGTGTTCCCAAAAAGCTAGGTGAAGTACGGATTTAACACACTCTTATCTCTCAGAACTGAGCATGTGGAAAGACGTTCGTTCATCTAGCACAAAGGGAACGGGTTGCATGAGAAACAATTACTGTTGTTTCTCAGTCTGTTTCCTAGTGTCGGTATGAAGTTCCAGCAGTTTTCACTGTAAAACCGAGTTGGAGCTAGTACCTCCCCATATATATGTATGGAGTGGAGTTTACAATTGAAAAGAAACTTTATGTTCCCAAAAAGCTAGGTGAAGGACGGCTTTCACACACACACTTCTCTCAGAACTGAGCATGTGGAGAGACGTTCGTTCATCTAGCACAAAGTGAACAGGTTGCAGGAGAAACTGTTACTCTGGTTTCTCAGTCTGTTTCCTAGTGCCTGTTTGAAGTTCCTGCAGTTTTCACTATAAAACCTGGTTGAGAGCTAGTACCTCCGCATATATATGTATGGAGTGGAGTTTGCAACTGAAAAGAAACTTTGTGTTCCCAACAAGCTAGGTGAAGGACGGCTTTCACACACACTTATCTCTCAGAACTGAGCATGTGGAGAGACGTTCGTTCATCTAGCACAAAGGGTACGGGTTGCAGGAGAAACTTTTACTCTGGTTTCTCAGTCTGTTTCCTAGTGCCGTTTGATGTTCCTGCAGTTTTCACTGTAAAACCTCTTTGGATCTAGTATCTCCCCATATATATGTATGGAATGTAGTTTGCAACTGAAAAGAAACTTTGTGTTCCCAACAAGCTATGTGAAGGACGGCTTTCACAAACACTTATCTCTCAGAACTGAGCATGTGGAGAGACGTTCGTTCATCTAGCACAAAGGGAACGGGTTGCAGGAGAAACTTTTACTCTGGTTTCTCAGTCTGTTTCCTAGTGCCGATTTGAAGTTCCTGCATTTTTCACTGTAAAACCGATTTGGAGCTAGTACCTCCCCATATATATGTATGGAGTGGAGTTTGCAACTGAAAAGAATCTTTGTGTTCCCAACAAGCTAGGTGAAGGACGGCTTTCACACACACTTATCTCTCAGAATTGAGCATGTGGAGAGACGTTCGTTCCCCTAGCAGAAAGGGAACGGTTTGCAGGAGAAACTTTTACTCTGGTTTCTCAGTCTGTTTCCTAGTGCCGGTTTGAAGTTCCTGCAGTTTTCACTGTAAAATCGATTTGGAGCTAGTACCTCCCCATATATATGTATGGAGTGGAGTTTGCAACTGAAAAGAAACTTTGTGTTCCCAACAAGCTAGGTGAAGGACGGCTTTCACACACACTTATCTCTCAGAACTTAGCATGTGGAGAGACGTTCGTTCATCTAGCAGAAAGGGAACGGTTTGCAGGAGAAACTTTTACTCTGGTTTCTCAGTCTGTTTCCTAGTGCCGGTTTGAAGTTCCTGCAGTTTTCACTGTAAAACCTGGTTGGAGCTAGTACCTCCCCATATATATGTATGGAGTGGGGTTTGCAACTGAAAAGAAACTGTGTGTTCCAAACAAGATAGGTGAAGGACGGCTTTCACACACACTTATCTCTCACAACTGAGCATGTGGAGAGACGTTCGTTCATCTAGCACAAAGGGAACGAGTTGCAGGAGAAACTTTTACTCTGGTTTCTCAGTCTGTTTCCTAGTGCCGGTTTGAAGTTCCAGCAGTTTTCACTGTAAAACCGAGTTGCAGCTAGTACCTCCCCATATATATGTAAGGAGTGGAGTTTGCAACTGAAAATAAACTTTGTGTTCCCAACAAGCTAGGTGAAAGACGGCTTTCACACACACTTAACTCTCAGAAATGAGCATGTGGAGAGACGTTCGTTCATCTAGCACAAAGGGAACGGTTTGCAGGAGAAAATTTTACTCTGGTTTCTCAGTCTGTTTCCTAGTGCCGGTTTGATGTTCCAGCAGTTTTCACTGTAAAACCGAGTTGGAGCTAGTACCTCCCCATATATATGTATGGAGTGGAGTTTACAAATGAAAAGAAACTTTGTGTTCCCAACAAGCTAGGTGAAGGACGGCTTTCACACACACTTATCTCTCAGAACTGAGCATGTGGAGAGACGTTCGTTCATCTAGCAGAAAGGGAACGGGTTGCAGGAGAAACTTTTACTCTGGTTTCTCAGTCTGTTTCCTAGTGCCGGTTTGAAGTTCCTGCATTTTTCACTGTAAAACCGATTTGGAGCTTGTACCTCCCCTTATATATGTATGGAGTGGAGTTTGCAACTGAAAAGAAACTTTGTGTTCCCAACAAGCTAGGTGAAGGACGGCTTTCACACACACTTATCTCTCAGAACTGAGCATGTGGAGAGACGTTCGTTCATCTAGCACAAAGGGAACGGGTTGCAGGAGAAACTTTTACTCTGGTTTCTCAGTCTGTTTCCTAGTGCCGGTTTGAAGTTCCTGCAGTTTTCACTGTAAAACCTGTTTGGAGCTAGTACCTCCCCATATATATGTATGGAGTGGAGTTTGCAACTGAAAAGAAACTTTGTGTTCCAAACAAGATAGGTGAAGGACGGCATTCACACACAATTATCTCTCAGAACTGAGCATGTGGAGAGACGTTCGTTCATCTAGCACAAAGGGAACGGGTTGCAGGAGAAACTTTTACTCTGGTTTCTCAGTCTGTTTCCTAGTGTCGGTTTGAAGTTCCAGCAGTTTTCACTGTAAAACCGAGTTGCAGCAAGTACCTCCCCATATATATGTATGGAGTGGAGTTTGCAACTGAAAAGAAACTTTGTGTTCCGAACAAGCTAGGTGAAGGACGGCTTTCACACACACTTATCTCTCAGAACTGAGCATGTGGAGAGACGTTCGTTCATCTAGCACAAAGGGAACGGTTTGCAGGGAAAATTTTACTCTGGTTTCTCAGTCTGTTTCCTAGTGCCGGTTTGAAGTTCCAGCAGTTTTCACTGTAAAACCGTGTTGGAGCTAGTACCTCCCCATTTATATGTATGGAGTGGAGTTTACAAATGAAAAGAAACTTTATGTTCCCAAAAATCTAGGTGAAGGACGGCTTTCACACACACACATCTCTCAGAACTGAGCATGTGGAGAGACGTTCGTTCATCTAGCACAAAGGGAGCAGGTTGCAGGAGAAATTTTACTCTGGATTCTCAGTCTGTTTCCTAGTGCCGGTTTGAACTTCCTGCAGTTTTCACTGCAAAACCTGGTTGGAGCTAGTACCTCCCCATATATATGTATGGAGTGGAGTTTGCAACTGAAAAGAAACTTTGTGTTCCCAACAAGCTAGGTGAAAGACGACTTTCACACACACTTATCTCTCAGAACTGAGCATGTGGAGAGACGTTCGTTCATCTAGCACAAAGGGAACGGGTTGCAGGAGAAAATTTTTCTCTGGTTTCTCAGTCTGTTTCCTAATGCCGGTTTGAAGTTCCTGCAGTTTTCACTGTAAAAACGATTTGGAGCTAGTACCTCCCCATATATATGTATGGAGTGGAGTTTGCAACTGAAAAGAAACTTTGTGTTCCCAACAAGCTAGGTGAAGGACGGCTTTCACACACACTTATCTCTCAGAACTGAGCATGTGGAGAGACGTTCGTTCATCTAGCACAAAGGGAACGGGTTGCAGGTGAAACTTTTACTCTGGTTTCTCAGTCTTTTTCCTAGTGCCGGTTTGAAGTTCCTGCAGTTTTCACTGTAAAACCGATTTGGAGCAAGTACCTCCCCATATATATGTATGGAGTGGAGTTTGCAACTGAAAAGAATCTTTGTGTTCCCAACAAGCTAGGTGAAGGACGGCTTTCACACACACTTATCTCTCAGAACTGAGCATGTGGAGAGACGTTCGTTCATCTAGCAGAAATGGAACGGGTTGCAGGAGAAACTTTTACTCTGGTTTCTCATTCTGTTTCCTAGTGCCGGTTTGAAGTTCCTGCAGTTTTCACTGTAAAACCTGTTTGGAGCTAGTACCTCCCCATATATATGTATGGAGTGGAGTTTGCAACTGAAAAGAAACTTTGTGTTCCCAACAAGCTAGGTGAAGGACGGCTTTCACACACACTTATCTCTCAGAACTGAGCATGTGGAGAGACGTTCGTTCATCTAGCACAAAGGGAACGGGTTGCAGGAGAAACTTTTACTCTGGATTCTCAGTCTTTTTCCTAGTGCCGGTTTGAAGTTCCTGCAGTTTTCACTGTAAAACCTGGTTGGAGCTAGTACCTCCCCATATATATGTATGGAGTGGAGTTTGCAACTGAAAAGAAACTTTGTGTTCCAAACAAGATTGGTGAAGGATGGCTTTCACACACACTTATCTCTCAGAATTGAGCATGTGGAGAGACGTTCGTTCATGTAGCACAAAGGGAATGGGTTGCAGGAGAAACTTTTACTCTGGTTACGTAGTCTGTTTCCTAGTGCCGGTTTGAAGTTCCTGCTGTTTTCACTGTAAAACCGAGTTGGAACTAGTACCTCCCCATATATATGTATGGAGCGGAGTTAACAAATGAAAAGAAACTTTATGTTCCCAAAAAGCTAGGTGAAGGACGACTTTCACACACACACATCTTTCAGAAATGAGCATGTGGAGAGACGTTCGTTCATCTAGCACAAAGGGAACAGGTTGCAGGAGAAACTTTTACTCTGGTTTCTCAGTCTGTTTCCTAGTGCCGGTTTGAAGTTCCTGCAGTTTTCACTGTAAAACCTGGTTGGAGCTAGTACATCCGCATATATATGTATGGAGTGGAGTTTACAAATGAAAAGAAACTTTATGTTCCCAAAAAGCTAGGTGAAGGACGGCTTTCACACACACACATCTCTCAGAACTGAGCATGTGGAGAGACGTTCGTTCATCTAGCACAAAGGGAACGGGATGCAGGAGAAACTTTTACTCTGGTTTCTCAGTCTGTTTCCTAGTGCCGGTTTGAAGTTCCAGCAGTTTTCACTGTAAAACCGAGTTGGAGCTAGTACCTCCCCATATATATGTATGGAGTGGAGTTTACAAATGTAAAGAAACTTTATGTTCCCAAAAAGCTAGGTGAAGGACGGCTTTCACACACACACATCTCTCAGAAATGAGCATGTGGAGAGACGTTCGTTCATCTAGCACAAAGGGAACAGGTTGCAGGAGAAACTTTTACTCTGGTTTCTCAGTCTGTTTCCTAGTGCCGGTTTGAAGTTCCTGCAGTTTTCACTGTAAAACCGAGTTGGAGCTAGTACCTCCCCGTATATATGTATGGAGTGGAGTTTGCAACTGAAAAGAAACTTTGTGTTCCCAAAAAGCTAGGTGAAGTACGGCTTTCACACACACTTATCTCTCAGAACTGAGCATGTGGAGAGACGTTCGTTCATCTAGCACAAAGGGAACGGGTTGCATGAGAAACTATTACTATTGTTTCTCAGTCTGTTTCCTAGTGACGGTATGAAGTTCCAGCAGTTTTCACTGTAAAACCGAGTTGGAGCTAGTACATCCCCATATATATGTATGGAGTGGAGTTTACAATTGAAAAGAAACTTTATGTTCCCAAAAAGGTAGGTGAAGGACGGCTTTCACACACACACATCTCTCAGAACTGAGCATGTGGAGAGACGTTCGTTCATCTAGCACAAAGTGAACAGGTTGCAGGAGAAACTTTTACTCTGGTTTCTCAGTCTGTTTCCTAGTGCCGGTTTGAATTTCCTGCAGTTTTCACTATAAAACCTGGTTGGAGCTAGTACCTCCGCATATATATGTATGGAGTGGAGTTTGCAACTGAAAAGAAACTTTGTGTTCCCAACAAGCTAGGTGAAGGACGGCTTTCACACACACTTATCTCTCAGAACTGAGCATGTGGAGAGACGTTCGTTCATCTAGCACAAAGGGAACGGGTTGCAGGAGAAACTTTTACTCTGGTTTCTCAGTCTGTTTCCTAGTGCCGTTTGAAGTTCCTGCAGTTTTCACTGTAAAACCTCTTTGGAGCTAGTACCTCCCCATATATATGTATGGAATGGAGTTTGCAACTGAAAAGAAACTTTGTGTTCCCAACAAGCTATGTGAAGGGCGGCTTTCACACACACTTATCTCTCAGAACTGAGCATGTGGAGAGACGTTCGTTCATCTAGCACAAAGGGAACGGGTTGCAGGAGAAACTTTTACTCTGGTTTCTCAGTCTGTTTCCTAGTGCCGGTTTGAAGTTCCTGCAGTTTACACTGTAAAACCGATTTGGAGCTAGTACCTCCCCATATATATGTATGGAGTGGAGTTTGCAACTGAAAAGAATCTTTGTGTTCCCAACAAGCTAGGTGAAGGACGGCTTTCACACACACTTATCTCTCAGAACTGAGCACGTGGAGAGACGTTCGTTCATCTAGCACAAAGGAACGGGTTGCAGGAGAAACTTTTACTCTGGATTCTCAGTCTGTTTCCTAGTGCCGGTTTGAAGATCCTGCAGTTTTCACTGTAAAACCGAGTTGGAGCTAGTACATCCCCATATATATGTATGGAGTGGAGTTTACAATTGAAAAGAAACTTTATGTTCCCAAAAAGCTAGGTGAAGGACGGCTTTCACACACACACTTCTCTCAGAACTGAGCATGTGGAGAGACGTTCGTTCATCTAGCACAAAGTGAACAGGTTGCAGGAGAAACTGTTACTCTGGTTTCTCAGTCTGTTTCCTAGTGCCGGTTTGAATTTCCTGCAGTTTTCACTATAAAACCTGGTTGGAGCTAGTACCTCCGCATATATATGTATGGAGTGGATTTTGCAACTGAAAAGAAACTTTGTGTTCCCAACAAGCTAGGTGAAGGACGGCTTTCACACACACTTATCTCTCAGAACTGAGCATGTGGAGAGACGTTCGTTCATCTAGCACAAAGGGAACGGGTTGCAGGAGAAACTTTTACTCTGGTTTCTCAGTCTGTTTCCTAGTGCCGTTTGAAGTTCCTGCAGTTTTCACTGTAAAACCTCTTTGGAGCTAGTACCTCCCCATATATATGTATGGAATGGAGTTTGCAACTGAAAAGAAACTTTGTGTTCCCAACAAGCTATGTGAAGGACGGCTTTCACACACACTTATCTCTCAGAACTGAGCATGTGGAGAGACGTTCGTTCATGTAGCACAAAGGGAACGGGTTGCAGGAGAAACTTTTACTCTGGTTTCTCAGTCTGTTTCCTAGTGCCGTTTGAAGTTCCTGCAGTTTTCACTGTAAAACCTCTTTGGAGCTAGTACCTCCCCATATATATGTATGGAATGGAGTTTGCAACTGAAAAGAAACTTTGTGTTCCCAACAAGCTATGTGAAGGACGGCTTTCACACACACTTATCTCTCAGAACTGAGCATGTGGAGAGACGTTCGTTCATCTAGCACAAAGGGAACGGGTTGCAGGAGAAACTTTTACTCTGGTTTCTCAGTCTGTTTCCTAGTGCCGGTTTGAAGTTCCTGCAGTTTTCACTGTAAAACCGATTTGGAGCTAGTACCTCCCCATATATATGTATGGAGTGGAGTTTGCAACTGAAAAGAAACTTTGTGTTCCCAACAAGCTAGGTGAAGGACGGCTTTCACACACACATATCTCTCAGAACTGAGCATGTGGAGAGACGTTCGTTCATCTAGCACAAAGGGAACGGGTTGCAGGAGAAACTTTTACTCTGGTTTCTCAGTCTGTTTCCTAGTGCCGGTTTGAAGTTCCTGCAGTTTTCACTGTAAAACACGGTTGGAGCTAGTACCTCCCCATATATATGTATGGAGTGGAGTTTGCAACTGAAAAGAAACTTTGTGTTCCAAACAAGATAGGTGAAGGACGGCTTTCACACACACTTATCTCTCAGAACTGAGCATGTGGAGAGACGTTCGTTCATCTAGCACAAAGGGAACGGGTTGCAGGAGAAACTTTTACTCTGGTTTCTCAGTCTGTTTCCTAGTGCCGGTTTGAAGTTCCAGCAGTTTTCACTGTAAAACCGAGTTGGAGCTAGTACCTCCCCATATATATGTAAGGATTGGAGTTTGCAACTGGAAAGAAACTTTGTGTTCCCAACAAGCTAGGTGAAAGACGGCTTTCACACACACTTAACTCTCAGAACTGAGCATGTGGAGAGACGTTCGTTCATCTAGCACAAAGGGAACGGTTTGCAGGAGAAAATTTTACTCTGGTTTCTCAGTCTGTTTCCTAGTGCCGGTTTGAAGTTCCAGCAGTTTTCACTGTAAAACCGAGTTGGAGCTTGTACCTCCCCATATATATGTATGGAGTGGAGTTTACAAATGAAAAGAAACTTTATGTTCCCCAAAAGCTAGGTGAAGGACGGCTTTCACACACACACATCTCTCAGAACTGAGCATGTGGAGAGACGTTCGTTCATCTAGCACAAAGGGAACAGGTTGCAGGAGAAACTTTTACTCTGGTTTCTCAGTCTGTTTCCTAGTGCCGTTTAGAAGTTCCTGCAGTTTTCAGTGTAAAACCTGGTTGGAGCTAGTACTTCCCCATATATATGTATGGAGTGGAGTTTGCAACTGAAAAGAAACTTTGTGTTCCCAACAAGCTAGGTGAAGGACGGCTTCCACACACACTTATCTCTCAGAACTGAGCATGTGGAGAGACGTTCGTTCATCTAGCACAAAGGGAACAGGTTGCAGGAGAAACTTTTACTCTGGTTTCTCAGTCTGTTTCCTAGTGCCGGTTTGATGTTCCTGCAGTTTTCACTGTAAAACCTGGTTGGAGCTAGTACCTCCGCATATATATGTATGGAGTGGAGTTTGCAACCTAAAAGAAACTTTGTGTTCCCAACAAGCTAGGTGAAGGTCGGCTTTCACACACACTTATCTCTCAGAAGGGAGCATGTGGAGAGACGTTCGTTCATCTAGCACAAAGGGAACGGGTTGCAGCAGAAACTTTTACTCTGGTTTCTCAGTCTGTTTCCTAGTGCCGGTATGAAGTTCCAGCAGTTTTCACTGTAAAACCGATTTGGAGCTTGTACCTCCCCATATATATGTATGGAGTGGAGTTTGCAACTGAAAAGAAACTTTGTGTTCCCAACAAGCTGGGTGAAGGACGGCTTTCACACACACTTATCTCTCAGAACTGAGCATGTGGAGAGACGTTCGTTCATCTAGCAGAAAGGGAACGGGTTGCAGGAGAAACTTTTACTCTGGTTTCTCAGTCTGTTTCCAAGTGCCGGTTTGAAGTTCCTGCAGTTTTCACTGTAAAACAGATTTGGAGCTAGTACCTCCCCATATATATGTATGGAGTGGAGTTTGCAACTGAAAAGAAACTTTGTGTTCCCAACAAGCTAGGTGAAGGACGGCTTTCACACACACTTATCTCTCAGAACTGAGCATGTGGAGAGACGTTCGTTCATATAGCAGAAAGGGAACGGGTTGCAGGAGAAACTTTTACTCTGGTTTCTCAGTCTGTTTCCTAGTGCCGGTTTGAAGTTCCTGCAGTTTTCACTGTAAAACCTATTTGGAGCTAGTACCTCCCCTTATATATGTATGGAGTGGAGTTTGCAACTGAAAAGAAACTTTGTGTTCCCAACAAGCTAGGTGAAGGACGTCTTTCACACACACTTATCTCTCAGAATTGAGCATGTGGAGAGACGTTCGTTCATCTAGCACAAAGGGAACGGGTTGCAGGAGAAACTTTACTCTGGTTTCTCAGTCTGTTTCCTAGTGCCGGTTTGAAGTTCCTGCAGTTTTCGCTGTAAAACCTGGTTGGAGCTAGTACCTCCCCATATATATGTATGGAGTGGAGTTTGCAACTGAATAGAAACTTTGTGTTCCCAACAAGATAGGTGAAGGACGGCTTTCACACACACTTATCTCTCAGAACTGAGCATGGGGAGAGACGTTCGTTCATCTAGCACAAAGGGAACGGGTTGCAGGGAAAATTTTACTCTGGTTTCTCAGTCTGTTTCCTAGTGCCGGTTTGAAGTTCCAGCAGTTTTCACTGTAAAACCGAGTTGGAGCTATTACCTCCCCATTTATATGTATGGAGTGGAGTTTACAAATGAAAAGAAACTTTATGTTCCCAAAAAGCTAGGTGAAGGACGGCTTTCACACACACACATCTCTCAGAAATGAGCATGTGGAGAGACGTACGTTCATCTAGCACAAAGGGAACAGGTTGCAGGAGATACTTTTGCTCTGGTTTCTCAGTCTGTTTCCTAGTGCCGGTTTGAAGTTCCTGCAGTTTTCACTGTAAAACCTTGTTGGAGCTAGTACCTCCCCATATATATGTATGGAGTGGAGTTTGCAACTGAAAAGAAACTTTGTGTTCCCAACAAGCTAGGTGAAGGACGGCTTTCACACACACTTATCTCTCAGAACTGAGCATGTGGAGAGACGTTCGTTCATCTAGCACAAAGGGAACGGGATTCAGGAGAAACTATTACTATGGTTTCTCAGACTGTTTCCTAGTGCCGGTTTGAATTTCCAGCAGTTTTCACTGTAAAACCGAGTTGGAGCTACTACCTCCCCATATATATGTATGGAGTGGAGTTTACAAATGAAAAGAAACTTTATTTTCCCAACAAGCTAGGTGAATGACGGCTTTCACACACACACATCTCTCAGAACTGAGCATGTGGAGAGACGTTCGTTCATCTAGCACAAAGGGAACAGGTTGCAGGAGAAACTTTACTCTGGTTTCTCAGTCTGTTTCCTAGTGCCTGTTTGAAGTTCCTGCAGTTTTCACTGTAAAACCTGGTTGGAGCTAGTACCTCCCCATATATATGTATGGATTGGAGTTTGCAACTGAAAAGAAACTTTGTGTTCCCAACAAGCTAGGTGAAGGACGGCTTTCACACACACTTATCTCTCAGAATTGAGCATGTGGAGAGACGTTCGTTCATCTAGCACAAAGTGAACGGGTTGCAGGAGAAACTTTTACTCTGGTTTCTCAGTCTGTTTCCTAGTGCCGGTTTGAAGTTCCTGCAGTTTTCACTGTAAAAAGGATTTGGAGCTAGTACCTCCCCATATATATGTATGGAGTGGAGTTTGCAACTGAAAAGAACTTTGTGTTCCCAACAAGCTAGTTGAAGGACGGCTTTCACACACACTTATCTCTCAGAACTGAGCATGTGGAGAGACGTTCGTTCATCTAGCACAAAGGGAACGGGTTGCAGGAGAAACTTTTACTCTGGTTTCTCATTCTGTTTCCTAGTGCCGGTTTGAAGTTCCTGCAGTTTTCACTGTAAAAAGCATTTGGAGCTAGTACCTCCCCATATATATGTATGGAGTGGAGTTTGCAACTGAAAAGAAACTTTGTGTTCCCAACAAGCTAGGTGAAGGACGGCTTTCACACACACACATCTCTCAGAACTGAGCATGTGGAGAGACGTTCGTTCATCTAGAACAAAGGGAACGGGTTCCAGGAGAAACTTTTACTCTGGTTTCTCAGTCTTTTTCCTAGTGCCGGTTTGAAGTTCCTGCAGTTTTCACTGTAAAACCAATTTGGAGCAAGTACCTCCCCATATATATGTATGGAGTGGAGTTTGCAACTGAAAAGAAACTTTCTGTTCCCAACAAGCTAGGTGAAGGACGGCTTTCACACACACTTATCTCTCAGAACTTAGCATGTGGAGAGACGTTCGTTCATGTAGCACAAAGGGAACGGGTTGCAGGAGAAACTTTTACTCTGGTTTCTCAGTCTGTTTCCTACTGCCGGTTTGAAGTTCCTGCAGTTTTCACTGTAAAACAGAGTTGGAGCCATTACCTCCCCATATATATGTATGGAGTGGAGTTTGCAACTGAAAAGAAACTTTGTGTTCCCAACAAGCTATGTGAAGGTCGGCTTTCACACACACACATCTCTCAGAACTGAGCATGTGGAGAGACGTTCGTTCATCTAGCACAAAGGGAACAGGTTGCAGGAGAAACTTTACTCTGGTTTCTCAGTCTGTTTCCTAGTGCCTGTTTGAAGTTCCTGCAGTTTTCACTGTAAAACCTGGTTGGAGCTAGTACCTCCCCATATATATGTATGGATAGGAGTTTGCAACTGAAAAGAAACTTTGTGTTCCCAACAAGCTAGGTGAAGGACGGCTTTCACACACACTTATCTCTCAGAACTGAGCATGTGGAGAGAAGTTCGTTCATCTAGCACAAATGGAACGGGTTGCAGGAGAAACTTTTACTCTGGTTTCTCAGTCTGTTTCCTAGTGCCGGTTTGAAGTTCCTGCAGTTTTCACTGTAAAAAGGATTTGGAGCTAGTACCTCCCCATATATATGTATGGAGTGGAGTTTGCAACTGAAAAGAACTTTGTGTTCCCAACAAGCTAGTTGAAGGACGGCTTTCACACACACTTATCTCTCAGAACTGAGCATGTGGAGAGACGTTCGTTCATCTAGCACAAAGGGAACGGGTTGCAGGAGAAACTTTTACTCTGGTTTCTCATTCTGTTTCCTAGTGCCGGTTTGAAGTTCCTGCAGTTTTCACTGTAAAAAGGATTTGGAGCTAGTACCTCCCCATATATATGTATGGAGTGGAGTTTGCAACTGAAAAGAAACTTTGTGTTCCCAACAAGCTAGGTGAAGGACGGCTTTCACACACACACATCTCTCAGAACTGAGCATGTGGAGAGACGTTCGTTCATCTAGAACAAAGGGAACGGGTTCCAGGAGAAACTTTTACTCTGGTTTCTCAGTCTTTTTCCTAGTGCCGGTTTGAAGTTCCTGCAGTTTTCACTGTAAAACCGATTTGGAGCAAGTACCTCCCCATATATATGTATGGAGTGGAGTTTGCAACTGAAAAGAAACTTTGTGTTCCCAACAAGCTAGGTGAAGGACGGCTTTCACACACACTTATCTCTCAGAACTGAGCATGTGGAGAGACGTTCGTTCATCTAGCAAAATGGGAACGTTTTGCAGGAGAAACTTTTACTCTGGTTTCTCAGTCTGTTTCCTAGTGCCGGTTTGAAGTTCCTGTAGATTTCACTGTAAAACCTGGTTGGAGATAGTACCTCCCCATATATATGTATGGAGTGGAGTTTGCAACTGAAAAGAAACTTTGTGTTCCAAACAAGATAGGTGAAGGATGGCTTTCACACACACTTATCTCTCAGAATTGAGCATGTGGAGAGACGTTCGTTCATCTAGCACAAAGTGAACGGGTTGCAGGAGAAACTTTTACTCTGGTTTCTCAGTCTGTTTCCTAGTGCCGGTTTGAAGTTCCAGCAGTTTTCACTGTAAAACCGAGTTGCAGCTAATACCTCCCCATATATATGTATGGAGTGGAGTTTGCAACTGAAAAGAAACTTTGTGTTCCCAACAAGCTAGGTGAAGGACGGCTTTCACACACACTTATCTCTCAGAACTTAGCATGTGGAGAGACGTTCGTTCATGTAGCACAAAGGGAACGGGTTGCAGGAGAAACTTTTACTCTGGTTTCTCAGTCTGTTTCCTAGTGCCGGTTTGAAGTTCCTGCAGTTTTCACTGTAAAACCGAGTTGGAGCCAGTACCTCCCCATATATATGTATGGAGTGGAGTTTGCAACTGAAAAGAAACTTTGTGTTCCCAACAAGCTATGTGAAGTTCGGCTTTCACACACAATTATCTCTCAGAACTGAGCATGTGGAGAGACGTTCGTTCATGTAGCACAAAGGGAACGCATTGCAGGAGAAACTTTTACTCTGGTTTCTCAGTCTGTTTCCTAGTGCCGGTTTGAAGTTCCTGCAGATTTCACTGTAAAACCGAGTTGGAGCTAGTACCTCCCCATATATATGTATGGAGTGGAGTTAACAAATGAAAAGAAACTTTATGTTCCCAAAAAGCAAGGTGAAGTACGGCTTTCACACACACACATCTCTCAGAACTGAGCATGTGTAGAGACGTTCGTTCATCTAGCACAAAGGGAACAGGTTGCAGGAGAAACTTTACTCTGGTTTCTCAGTCTGTTTCCTAGTGCCTGTTTGAAGTTCCTGCAGTTTTCACTGTAAAACCTGGTTGGAGCTAGTACCTCCCCATATATATGTATGGATAGGAGTTTGCAACTGAAAAGAAACTTTGTGTTCCCAACAAGCTAGGTGAAGGACGGCTTTCACACACACTTATCTCTCAGAACTGAGCATGTGGAGAGAAGTTCGTTCATCTAGCACAAGTGGAACGGGTTGCAGGAGAAACTTTTACTCTGGTTTCTCAGTCTGTTTCCTAGTGCCGGTTTGAAGTTCCTGCAGTTTTCACTGTAAAAAGGATTTGGAGCTAGTACCTCCCCATATATCTGTATGGAGTGGAGTTTTCAACTGAAAAGAACTTTGTGTTCCCAACAAGCTATTTGAAGGACGGCTTTCACACACACTTATCTCTCAGAATTGAGCATGTGGAGAGACGTTCGTTCATCTAGCACAAAGGGAACGGGTTGCAGGAGAAACTTTTACTCTGGTTTCTCATTCTGTTTCCTAGTGCCGGTTTGAAGTTCCTGCAGTTTTCACTGTAAAAAGGATTTGGAGCTAGTACCTCCCCATATATATGTATGGAGTGGAGTTTGCAACTGAAAAGAAACTTTGTGTTCCCAACAAGCTAGGTGAAGGACGGCTTTCACACACACACATCTCTCAGAACTGAGCATGTGGAGAGAATTTCGTTCATCTAGAACAAAGGGAACGGGTTCCAGGAGAAACTTTTACTCTGGTTTCTCAGTCTTTTTCCTAGTGCCGGTTTGAAGTTCCTGCAGTTTTCACTGTAAAACCGATTTGGAGCAAGTACCTCCCCATATATATGTATGGAGTGGAGTTTGCAACTGAAAAGAAACTTTGTGTTCCCAACAAGCTAGTTGAAGGACGGCTTTCACACACACTTATCTCTCAGAAATGAGCATGTGGGGAGACGTTCGTTCATCTAGCACAATTGGAACGGGTTGCAGGAGAAACTTTTACTCTGGTTTCTCAGTCTGTTTCCTAGTGCCGGTTTGAAGTTCCTGTAGTTTTAACTGTAAAACCTGGTTGGAGCTAGTACCTCCCCATATATAAGTATGGATAGGAGTTTGCAACTGAAAAGAAACTTTGTGTTCCCAACAAGCTAGGTGAAGGACGGCTTTCACACACACTTATCTCTCAGAACTGAGCATGTGGAGAGAAGTTCGTTCATCTAGCACAAATGGAACGGGTTGCAGGAGAAACTTTTACTCTGGTTTCTCAGTCTGTTTCCTAGTGCCGTTTTGAAGTTCCTGCAGTTTTCACTGTAAAAAGGATTTGGAGCTAGTACCTCCCCATATATATGTATGGAGTGGAGTTTGCAACTGAAAAGAACTTTGTGTTCCCAACAAGCTAGTTGAAGGACGGCTTTCACACACACTTATCTCTCAGAACTGAGCATGTGGAGAGACGTTCGTTCATCTAGCACAAAGGGAACGGGTTGCAGGAGAAACTTTTACTCTGGTTTCTCAGTCTGTTTCCTAGTGCCGGTTTGAAGTTCCAGCACTTTTCACTGTAAAACCGAGTTGGAGCTAGTACCTCCCCATATATATGTATGGAGTGGAGTTTGCAACTGAAAAGAAACTTTGTGTTCCCAACAAGCTAGGTGAAGGACGGCTTTCACACACACACATCTCTCAGAACTGAGCATGTGGAGAGACGTTCGTTCATCTAGAACAAAGGGAACGGGTTCCAGGAGAAACTTTTACTCTGGTTTCTCAGTCTTTTTCCTAGTGCCGGTTTGAAGTTCCTGCAGTTTTCACTGTAAAACCGATTTGGAGCAAGTACCTCCCCATATATATGTATGGAGTGGAGTTTGCAACTGAAAAGAAACTTTGTGTTCCCAACAAGCTAGGTGAAGGATGGCTTTCACACACACTTATCTCTCAGAACTGAGCATGTGGAGAGACGTTCGTTCATCTAGCAAAATGGGAACGGGTTGCAGGAGAAACTTTTACTCTGGTTTCTCAGTCTGTTTCCTAGTGCCGGTTTGAAGTTCCTGTAGTTTTCACTGTAAAACCTGGTTGGAGCTAGTACCTCCCCATATATATGTATGGAGTGGAGTTTGCAACTGAAAAGAAACTTTGTGTTCCAAACAAGATAGGTGAAGGATGGCTTTCACACACACTTATCTCTCAGAATTGAGCATGTGGAGAGACGTTCGTTCATCTAGCACAAAGTGAACGGGTTGCAGGAGAAACTTTTACTCTGGTTTCTCAGTCTGTTTCCTAGTGCCGGTTTGAAGTTCCAGCAATTTTCACTGTAAAACCGAGTTGCAGCTAATACCTCCCCATATATATGTATGGAGTGGAGTTTGCAACTGAAAAGAAACTTTGTGTTCCCAACAAGCTAGGTGAAGGACGGCTTTCACACACACTTATCTCTCAGAACTTAGCATGTGGAGAGACGTTCGTTCATGTAGCACAAAGGGAACGGGTTGCAGGAGAAACTTTTACTCTGGTTTCTCAGTCTGTTTCCTAGTGCCGGTTTGAAGTTCCTGCAGTTTTCACTGTAAAACCGAGTTGGGGCCAGTACCTCCCCATATATATGTATGGAGTGGAGTTTGCAACTGAAAAGAAACTTTGTGTTCCCAACAAGCTATGTGAAGGTCGGCTTTCACACACAATTATCTCTCAGAACTGAGCATGTGGAGAGACGTTCGTTCATCTAGCACAAAGGGAACGCGTTGCAGGAGAAACTTTTACTCTGGTTTCTCAGTCTGTTTCCTAGTGCCGGTTTGAAGTTCCTGCAGATTTCACTGTAAAACCGAGTTGGAGCTAGTACCTCCCCATATATATGTATGGAGTGGAGTTAACAAATGAAAAGAAACTTTATGTTCCCAAAAAGCAAGGTGAAGTACGGCTTTCACACACACACATCTCTCAGAACTGAGCATGTGGAGAGACGTTCGTTCATCTAGCACAAAGGGAACAGGTTGCAGGAGAAACTTTACTCTGGTTTCTCAGTCTGTTTCCTAGTGCCTGTTTGAAGTTCCTGCAGTTTTCACTGTAAAACCTGGTTGGAGCTAGTACCTCCCCATATATATGTATGGATAGGAGTTTGCAACTGAAAAGAAACTTTGTGTTCCCAACAAGCTAGGTGAAGGACGGCTTTCACACACACTTATCTCTCAGAACTGAGCATGTGGAGAGAAGTTCGTTCATCTAGCACAAATGGAACGGGTTGCAGGAGAAACTTTTACTCTGGTTTCTCAGTCTGTTTCCTAGTGCCGGTTTGAAGTTCCTGCAGTTTTCACTGTAAAACGGAGTTGGAGCTAGTACCTCCCCATATATATGTATGGAGTGGAGTTTGCAACTGAAAAGAAACTTTGTGTTCCCAACAAGCTAGTTGAAGGACGGCTTTCACACACACTTATCTCTCAGAACTGAGCATGTGGAGAGACGTTCGTTCATCTAGCGCAAAGGGAACGGGTTGCAGGAGAAACTTTTACTCTGGTTTCTCTGTCTTTTTCCTAGTGCCGGTTTGAAGTTCCTGCAGTTTTCACTGTAAAACCGATTTGGAGCAAGTACCTTCCCACATATATGTATGGAGTGGAGTTTGCAACTGAAAAGAATCTTTGTGTTCCCAACAAGCTAGGTGAAGGACGGCTTTCACACACACTTATCTCTCAGAACTGAGTATGTGGAGATACGTTCGTTCATCTAGCAGAAATGGAACTGGTTGCAGGAGAAACTTTTACTCTGGTTTCTCAGTCTGTTTCCTAGTGCCTGTTTGAAGTTCCTGCAGTTTTCACTGTAAAACCTATTTGGAGCTAGTACCTCCCCATATATATGTATGGAGTGGAGTTTGCAACTGAAAAGAAACTTTGTGTTCCCAACAAGCTAGGTGAAGGACGGCTTTCACACACACTTATCTCTCAGAACTGAGCATGTGGAGAGACGTTCGTTCATCTAGCACAAAGGGAACGGGTTGCAGGAGAAACTTTTACTCTGGTTTCTCAGTCTGTTTCCTAGTGCCGGTTTGAAGTTCCTGCAGTTTGCACTGTAAAACCTGGTTGGAGCTAGTACCTCCCCATATATATGTATGGAGTGGAGTTTGCAACTGAAAAGAAACTTTGTGTTCCAAACAAGATAGGTGAAGGATGGCTTTCACACACACTTATCTCTCAGAATTGAGCATGTGGAGAGAAGTTCGTTCATCTAGCACAAAGGGAACGGGTTGCAGGAGAAACTTTTACTCTGGTTTCTCAGTCTGTTTCCTAGTGCCTGTTTGAAGTTCCTGCAGTTTTCACTGTAAAACCGATTTGGAGCTAGTACCTCCCCATATATATGTATGGAGTGGAGTTTGCAACTGAAAAGAAACTTTGTGTTCCCAACAAGCTGGGTGAAGGACGGCTTTCACACACACTTATCTCTCAGAACTGAGCATGTGGAGAGACGTTCGTTCATCTAGCACAAAGGGAACGGGTTGCAGGAGAAACTTTTACTCTGGTTTCTCAGTCTGTTTCCTAGTGCCGGTTTGAAGTTCCTGCAGTTTTCGCTGTAAAACCTGGTTGGAGCTAGTACCTCCCCATATACATGTATGGATTGGAGTTTGCAACTGAATAGAAAGTTTGTGTTCCAAACAAGATAGGTGAAGGACGGCATTCACACACACTTATCTCTCAGAACTGAGCATGTGGAGAGACGTTCGTTCATCTAGCACAAAGGGAACGGGTTGCAGGGAAAATTTTACTCTGGTTTCTCAGTCTGTTTCCTAGTGCCGGTTTGAAGTTCCAGCAGTTTTCACTTTAAAACCGAGTTGGAGCTATTACCTCCCCATTTATATGTATGGAGTGGAGTTTACAATTGAAAAGAAACTTTATTTTCCCAACAAGCTAGGTGAAGGACGGCTTTCACACACACACATCTCTCAGAACTGAGCATGTGGAGAGACGTTCGTTCATGTAGCACAAAGGGAACAGGTTGCAGGAGAAACTTTACTCTGGTTTCTCAGTCTGTTTCCTAGTGCCTGTTTGAAGTTCCTGCAGTTTTCACTGTAAAACCTGGTTGGAGCTAGTACCTCCCCATATATATGTATGGAGTGGAGTTTGCAACTGAAAAGAAACTTTGTGTTCCCAACAAGCTAGGTGAAGGACGGCTTTCACACACACTTATCTCTCAGAACTGAGCACTCAGAACTGAGCATGTGGAGAGACGTTCGTTCATCTAGCACAAAGGGAACGGGTTGCAGGAGAAACTTTTACTCTGGTTTCTCAGTCTGTTTCCTAGTGCCGGTTTGAAGTTCCTGCAGTTTTCACTGTAAAACCGATTTGGAGCAAGTACGTCCCCATATATATGTATGGAGTGGAGTTTGCAACTGAAAAGAAACTTTGTGTTCCCAACAAGCTAGGTGAAGGACGGCTTTCACACACACTTATCTCTCAGAACTGAGCATGTGGAGAGACGTTCGTTCATCTAGCACAATGGGAACGGGTTGCAGGAGAAACTTTTACTCTGGTTTCTCAGTCTGTTTCCTAGTGCCGGTTTGAAGTTCCTGTAGTTTTCACTGTAAAACCTGGTTGGAGCTAGTACCTCCCCATATATATGTATGGAGTGGAGTTTGCAACTGAAAAGAAACTTTGTGTTCCAAACAAGATAGGTGAAGGATGGATTTCACACACACTTATCTCTCAGAATTGAGCATGTGGAGAGACGTTCGTTCATCTAGCACAAAGTGAACGGGTTGCAGGAGAAACTTTTACTCTGGTTTCTCAGTCTGTTTCCTAGTGCCGGTTTGAAGTTCCAGCAGTTTTCACTGTAAAACCGAGTTGCAGCTAATACCTCCCCATATATATGTATGGAGTGGAGTTTGCAACTGAAAAGAAACTTTCTGTTCCCAACAAGCTAGGTGAAGGACGGCTTTCACACACACTTATCTCTCAGAACTTAGCATGTGGAGAGACGTTCGTTCATGTAGCACAAAGGGAACGGGTTGCAGGGGAAACTTTTACTCTGGTTTCTCAGTCTGTTTCCTAGTGCCGGTTTGAAGTTCCTGCAGTTTTCACTGTAAAACCGAGTTGGAGACAGTACCTCCCCATATATATGTATGGAGTGGAGTTTGCAACTGAAAAGAAACTTTGTGTTCCCAACAAGCTATGTGAAGGTTGGCTTTCACACACAATTATCTCTCAGAACTGAGCATGTGGAGAGACGTTCGTTCATCTAGCACAAAGGGAACGCGTTGCAGGAGAAACTTTTACTCTGGTTACGTAGTCTTTTTCCTAGTGCCGGTTTGAAGTTCCTGCAGATTTCACTGTAAAACCGAGTTGGAGCTAGTACCTCCCCATATATATGTATGGAGTGGAGTTAACAAATGAAAAGAAACTTTGTGTTCCCAACAAGCTAGGTGAAGGACGGCTTTCACACACACCTATCTCTCAGAACTGAGCATGTGGAGAGAAGTTCGTTCATCTAGAAAAAATGGAACGCGTTGCAGGAGAAACTTTTACTCTGGTTTCTCAGTCTGTTTCCTAGTGCCGGTTTGAAGTTCCTGCAGTTTTCACTGTAAAACTGAGTTGGAGCTAGTACCTCCCCATATATATGTATGGAGTGGAGTTTGCAACTGAAAAGAAACTTTGTGTTCCCAACAAGCTAGTTGAAGGACGGCTTTCACACACACTTATCTCTCAGAACTGAGCATGTGGAGAGACGTTCGTTCATCTAGCGCAAAGGGAACGGGTTGCAGGAGAAACTTTTACTCTGGTTTCTCAGTCTTTTCCCTAGTGCCGGTTTGAAGTTCCTGCAGTTTTCACTGTAAAACCGATTTGGAGCAAGTACCTCCCCATATATATGTATGGAGTGGAGTTTGCAACTGAAAAGAATCTTTGTGTTCCCAACAAGCTAGGTGAAGGACGGCTTTCACACACACTTATCTCTCAGAACTGAGCATGTGGAGAGACGTTCGTTCATCTAGCACAAAGGGAACGGGTTGCAGGAGAAACTTTTACTCTGGTTTCTCAGTCTGTTTCCTAGTGCCGGTTTGAAGTTCCTGCAGTTTTCACTGTAAAACCGATTTGGAGCATGTACGTCCCCATATATATGTATGGAGTGGAGTTTGCAACTGAAAAGAAACTTTGTGTTCCCAACAAGCTAGGTGAAGGACGGCTTTCACACACACTTATCTCTCAGAACTGAGCATGTGGAGAGACGTTCGTTCATCTAGCACAATGGGAACGGGTTGCAGGAGAAACTTTTTCTCTGGTTTCTCAGTCTGTTTCCTAGTGCCGGTTTGAAGTTCCTGTAGTTTTCACTGTAAAACCTGGTTGGAGCTAGTACCTCCCCATATATATGTATGGAGTGGAGTTTGCAACTGAAAAGAAACTTTGTGTTCCAAACAAGATAGGTGAAGGATGGATTTCACACACACTTATCTCTCAGAATTGAGCATGTGGAGAGACGTTCGTTCATCTAGCACAAAGTGAACGGGTTGCAGGAGAAACTTTTACTCTGGTTTCTCAGTCTGTTTCCTAGTGCCGGTTTGAAGTTCCAGCAGTTTTCACTGTAAAACCGAGTTGCAGCTAATACCTCCCCATATATATGTATGGAGTGGAGTTTGCAACTGAAAAGAAACTTTCTGTTCCCAACAAGCTAGGTGAAAGACGGCTTTCACACACACTTATCTCTCAGAACTTAGCATGTGGAGAGACGTTCGTTCATGTAGCACAAAGGGAACGGGTTGCAGGAGAAACTTTTACTCTGGTTTCTCAGTCTGTTTCCTAGTGCCGGTTTGAAGTTCCTGCAGTTTTCACTGTAAAACCGAGTTGGAGACAGTACCTCCCCATATATATGTATGGAGTGGAGTTTGCAACTGAAAAGAAACTTTGTGTTCCCAACAAGCTATGTGAAGGTTGGCTTTCACACACAATTATCTCTCAGAACTGAGCATGTGGAGAGACGTTCGTTCATCTAGCACAAAGGGAACGCGTTGCAGGAGAAACTTTTACTCTGGTTACGTAGTCTTTTTCCTAGTGCCGGTTTGAAGTTCCTGCAGATTTCACTGTAAAACCGAGTTGGAGCTAGAACCTCCCCATATATATGTATGGAGTGGAGTTAACAAATGAAAAGAAACTTTGTGTTCCCAACAAGCTAGGTGAAGGACGGCTTTCACACACACCTATCTCTCAGAACTGAGCATGTGGAGAGAAGTTCGTTCATCTAGAACAAATGGAACGCGTTGCAGGAGAAACTTTTACTCTGGTTTCTCAGTCTGTTTCCTAGTGCCGGTTTGAAGTT
The DNA here is from genome assembly GCF_036321535.1 of Camelus dromedarius. Lineage (NCBI taxonomy): Eukaryota > Metazoa > Chordata > Mammalia > Artiodactyla > Camelidae > Camelus > Camelus dromedarius. Next base: position 4,463,585 of record NW_026989819.1, on the reverse strand, counting down.
CCTGCAGTTTTCACTGTAAAACTGAGTTGGAGCTAGTACCTCCCCATATATATGTATGGAGTGGAGTTTGCAACTGAAAAGAAACTTTGTGTTCCCAACAAGCTAGTTGAAGGACGGCTTTCACACACACTTATCTCTCAGAACTGAGCATGTGGAGAGACGTTCGTTCATCTAGCGCAAAGGGAACGGGTTGCAGGAGAAACTTTTACTCTGGTTTCTCTGTCTTTTTCCTAGTGCCGGTTTGAAGTTCCTGCAGTTTTCACTGTAAAACCGATTTGGAGCAAGTACCTCCCCATATATATGTATGGAGTGGAGTTTGCAACTGAAAAGAATCTTTGTGTTCCCAATAAGCTAGGTGAAGGACGGCTTTCACACACACTTATCTCTCAGAACTGAGCATGTGGAGATACGTTCGTTCATCTAGCAGAAATGGAACTGGTTGCAGGAGAAACTTTTACTCTGGTTTCTCAGTCTGTTTCCTAGTGCCTGTTAGAAGTTCCTGCAGTTTTCACTGTAAAACCTATTTGGAGCTAGTACCTCCCCATATATATGTATGGAGTGGAGTTTGCAACTGAAAAGAAACTTTGTGTTCCCAACAAGCTAGGTGAAGGACGGCTTTCACACACACTTATCTCTCAGAACTGAGCATGTGGAGAGAAGTTCGTTCATCTAGAACAAATGGAACGGGTTGCAGGAGAAACTTTTACTCTGGTTTCTCAGTCTGTTTCCTAGTGCCGGTTTGAAGTTCCTGCAGTTTTCACTGTAAAACGGAGTTGGAGCTAGTACCTCCCCATATATATGTATGGAGTGGAGTTTGCAACTGAAAAGAAACTTTGTGTTCCCAACAAGCTAGTTGAAGGACGGCTTTCACACACACTTATCTCTCAGAACTGAGCATGTGGAGAGACGTTCGTTCATCTAGCGCAAAGGGAACGGGTTGCAGGAGAAACTTTTACTCTGGTTTCTCAGTCTTTTTCCTAGTGCCGGTTTGAAGTTCCTGCAGTTTTCACTGTAAAACCGATTTGGAGCAAGTACCTCCCCTTATATATGTATGGAGTGGAGTTTGCAACTGAAAAGAATCTTTGTGTTCCCAACAAGCTAGGTGAAGGACGGCTTTCACACACACTTATCTCTCAGAACTGAGCATGTGGAGATACGTTCGTTCATCTAGCAGAAATGGAACTGGTTGCAGGAGAAACTTTTACTCTGGTTTCTCAGTGTGTTTCCTAGTGCCTGTTTGAAGTTCCTGCAGTTTTCACTGTAAAACCTATTTGGAGCTAGTACCTCCCCATATATATGTATGGAGTGGAGTTTGCAACTGAAAAGAAACTTTGTGTTCCCAACAAGCTAGGTGAAGGACGGCTTTCACACACACTTATCTCTCAGAACTGAGCATGTGGAGAGACGTTCGTTCATCTAGCACAAAGGGAACGGGTTGCAGGAGAAACTTTTACTCTGGTTTCTCAGTCTGTTTCCTAGTGCCGGTTTGAAGTTCCTGCAGTTTTCACTGTAAAACCTGGTTGGAGCTAGTACCTCCCCATATATATGTATGGAGTGGAGTTTGCAACTGAAAAGAAACTTTGTGTTCCAAACAAGATAGGTGAAGGATGGCTTTCACACACACTTATGTCTCAGAATTGAGCATGTGGAGAGAAGTTCGTTCATCTAGCACAAAGGGAACGGGTTGCAGGAGAAACTTTTACTCTGGTTTCTCAGTCTGTTTCCTAGTGCCGGTTTGAAGTTCCAGCAGTTTTCACTTTAAAACCGAGTTGCAGCTAATACCTCCCCATATATATGTATGGAGTGGAGTTTGCAACTGAAAAGAAACTTTGTGTTCCAAACAAGATAGGTGAAGGACGGCTTTCACACACACTTATCTCTCAGAACTGAGCATGTGGAGAGACGTTCGTTCATCTAGCACAAAGGGAACGGGTTGCAGGAGAAACTTTTACTCTGGTTTCTCAGTCTGTTTCCTAGTGCCGGTTTGAAGTTCCAGCAGATTTCACTGTAAAACCGAGTTGCAGCTAGTACCTCCCCATATATATGTAAGGAGTGGAGTTTGCAACTGGAAAGAAACTTTGTGTTCCCAACAAGCTAGGTGAAAGACGGCTTTCACACACACGTAACTCTCAGAACTGAGCATGTGGAGAGACGTTCGTTCATCTAGCACAAAGGGAACGGTTTGCAGGAGAAAATTTTACTCTGGTTTCTCAGTCTGTTTCCTAGTGCCGGTTTGAAGTTCCAGCAGTTTTCACTGTAAAACCGAGTTGGAGCTTGTACCTCCCCATATATATGTATGGAGTGGAGTTTACAAATGAAAAGAAACTTTATGTTCCCCAAAAGCTAAGTGAAGGACGGCTTTCACACACACACATCTCTCAGAACTGAGCATGTGGAGAGACGTTCGTTCATCTAGCACAAAGGGAACAGGTTGCAGGAGAAACTTTTACTCTGGTTTCTCAGTCTGTTTCCTAGTGCCGGTTAGAAGTTCCTGCAGTTTTCACTGTAAAACCTGGTTGGAGCTAGTACCTCCCCATATATATGTATGGAGTGGAGTTTGCAACTGAAAAGAAACTTTGTGTTCCCAACAAGCTAGGTGAAGGGCGGCTTCCACACGCACTTCTCTCTCAGAACTGAGCATGTGGAGAGACGTTCGTTCATCTAGCACAAAGGGAACAGGTTGCAGGAGAAACTTTTACTCTGGTTTCTCAGTCTGTTTCCTAGTGCCGATTTGAAGTTCCTGCAGTTTTCACTGTAAAACCTGGTTGGAGCTAGTACCTCCGCATATATATGTATGGAGTGGAGTTTGCAACCTAAAAGAAACTTTGTGTTCCCAACAAGCTAGGTGAAGGTCGGCTTTCACACACACTTATCTCTCAGAACTGAGCATGTGGAGAGACGTTCGTTCATCTAGCACAAAGGGAACGGGTTGCAGCAGAAACTTTTACTCTGGTTTCTCAGTCTGTTTCCTAGTGCCGGTATGAAGTTCCAGCAGTTTTCACTGTAGAACAGATTTGGAGCTTGTACCTCCCCATATATATGTATGGAGTGGAGTTTGCAACTGAAAAGAAACTTTGTGTTCCCACAAGCTGGGTGAAGGACGGCTTTCACACACACTTATCTCTCAGAACTGAGCATGTGGAGAGACGTTCGTTCATCTAGCACAAAGGGAACAGGTTGCAGGAGAAACTTTACTCTGGTTTCTCAGTCTGTTTCCTAGTGCCTGTTTGAAGTTCCTGCAGTTTTCACTGTAAAACCTGGTTGGAGCTAGTACCTCCCCATATATATGTATGGAGTGGAGTTTGCAACTGAAAAGAAACTTTGTGTTCCAAACAAGATAGGTGAAGGATGGATTTCACACACACTTATCTCTCAGAATTGAGCATGTGGAGAGACGTTCGTTCATCTAGCACAAAGTGAACGGGTTGCAGGAGAAACTTTTACTCTGGTTTCTCAGTCTGTTTCCTAGTGCCGGTTTGAAGTTCCAGCAGTTTTCACTGTAAAACCGAGTTGCAGCTAATACCTCCCCATATATATGTATGGAGTGGAGTTTGCAACTGAAAAGAAACTTTCTGTTCCCAACAAGCTAGGTGAAGGACGGCTTTCACACACACTTATCTCTCAGAACTTAGCATGTGGAGAGACGTTCGTTCATGTAGCACAAAGGGAACGGGTTGCAGGAGAAACTTTTACTCTGGTTTCTCAGTCTGTTTCCTAGTGCCGGTTTGAAGTTCCTGCAGTTTTCACTGTAAAACCGAGTTGGAGCCAGTACCTCCCCATATATATGTATGGAGTGGAGTTTGCAACTGAAAAGAAACTTTGTGTTCCCAACAAGCTATGTGAAGGTTGGCTTTCACACACAATTATCTCTCAGAACTGAGCATGTGGAGAGACGTTCGTTCATCTAGCACAAAGGGAACGCGTTGCAGGAGAAACTTTTACTCTGGTTACGTAGTCTGTTTCCTAGTGCCGGTTTGAAGTTCCTGCAGATTTCACTGTAAAACCGAGTTGGAGCTAGTACCTCCCCATATATATGTATGGAGTGGAGTTAACAAATGAAAAGAAACTTTGTGTTCCCAACAAGCTAGGTGAAGGACGGCTTTCACACACACTTATCTCTCAGAACTGAGCATGTGGAGAGAAGTTCGTTCATCTAGAACAAATGGAACGGGTTGCAGGAGAAACTTTTACTCTGGTTTCTCAGTCTGTTTCCTAGTGCCGGTTTGAAGTTCCTGCAGTTTTCACTGTAAAACTGAGTTGGAGCTAGTACCTCCCCATATATATGTATGGAGTGGAGTTTGCAACTGAAAAGAAACTTTGTGTTCCCAACAAGCTAGTTGAAGGACGGCTTTCACACACACTTATCTCTCAGAACTGAGCATGTGGAGAGACGTTTGTTCATCTAGCGCAAAGGGAACGGGTTGCAGGAGAAACTTTTACTCTGGTTTCTCAGTCTTTTTCCTAGTGCCGGTTTGAAGTTCCTGCAGTTTTCACTGTAAAACCGATTTGGAGCAAGTACCTCCCCATATATATGTATGGAGTAGAGTTTGCAACTGAAAAGAATCTTTGTGTTCCCAACAAGCTAGGTGAAGGACGGCTTTCACACACACTTATCTCTCAGAACTGAGCATGTGGAGATAAGTTCGTTCATCTAGCAGAAATGGAACTGGTTGCAGGAGAAACTTTTACTCTGGTTTCTCAGTCTGTTTCCTAGTGCCTGTTTGAAGTTCCTGCAGTTTTCACTGTAAAACCTATTTGGAGCTAGTACCTCCCCATATATATGTATGGAGTGGAGTTTGCAACTGAAAAGAAACTTTGTGTTCCCAACAAGCTAGGTGAAGGACGGCTTTCACACACACTTATCTCTCAGAACTGAGCATGTGGAGAGAAGTTCGTTCATCTAGAACAAATGGAACGGGTTGCAGGAGAAACTTTTACTCTGGTTTCTCAGTCTGTTTCCTAGTGCCGGTTTGAAGTTCCTGCAGTTTTCACTGTAAAACGGAGTTGGAGCTAGTACCTCCCCATATATATGTATGGAGTGGAGTTTGCAACTGAAAAGAAACTTTGTGTTCCCAACAAGCTAGTTGAAGGACGGCTTTCACACATACTTATCTCTCAGAACTGAGAATGTGGAGAGACGTTCGTTCATCTAGCGCAAAGGGAACGGGTTGCAGGAGAAACTTTTACTCTGGTTTCTCAGTCTTTTTCCTAGTGCCGGTTTGAAGTTCCTGCAGTTTTCACTGTAAAACCGATTTGGAGCAAGTACCTCCCCATATATATGTATGGAGTGGAGTTTGCAACTGAAAAGAATCTTTGTGTTCCCAACAAGCTAGGTGAAGGACGGCTTTCACACACACTTATCTCTCAGAACTGAGCATGTGGAGATACGTTCGTTCATCTAACAGAAATGGAACTGGTTGCAGGAGAAACTTTTACTCTGGTTTCTCAGTCTGTTTCCTAGTGCCTGTTTGAAGTTCCTGCAGTTTTCACTGTAAAACCTATTTGGAGCTAGTACCTCCCCATATATATGTATGGAGTGGAGTTTGCAACTGAAAAGAAACTTTGTGTTCCCAACAAGCTAGGTGAAGGACGGCTTTCACACACACTTATCTCTCAGAACTGAGCATGTGGAGAGACGTTCGTTCATCTAGCACAAAGGGAACGGGTTGCAGGAGAAACTTTTACTCTGGTTTCTCAGTCTGTTTCCTAGTGCCGGTTTGAAGTTCCTGCAGTTTTCACTGTAAAACCTGGTTGGAGCTAGTACCTCCCCATAAATATGTATGGAGTGGAGTTTGCAACTGAAAAGAAACTTTGTGTTCCAAACAAGATAGGTGAAGGATGGCTTTCACACACACTTATGTCTCAGAATTGAGCATGTGGAGAGAAGTTCGTTCATCTAGCACAAAGGGAACGGGTTGCAGGAGAAACTTTTACTCTGGTTTCTCAGTCTGTTTCCTAGTGCCGGTTTCAAGTTCCAGCAGTTTTCACTTTAAAACCGAGTTGCAGCTAATACCTCCCCATATATATGTATGGAGTGGAGTTTGCAACTGAAAAGAAACTTTGTGTTCCAAACAAGATAGGTGAAGGACGGCTTTCACACACACTTATCTCTCAGAACTGAGCATGTGGAGAGACGTTCGTTCATCTAGCACAAAGGGAACGGGTTGCAGGAGAAACTTTTACTCTGGTTTCTCAGTCTGTTTCCTAGTGCCGGTTTGAAGTTCCAGCAGTTTTCAGTGTAAAACCGAGTTGCAGCTAGTACCTCCCCATATATATGTAAGGAGTGGAGTTTGCAACTGGAAAGAAACTTTGTGTTCCCAACAAGCTAGGTGAAAGACGGCTTTCACACACACTTAACTCTCAGAACTGAGCATGTGGAGAGACGTTCGTTCATCTAGCACAAAGGGAACGGTTTGCAGGAGAAAATTTTACTCTGGTTTCTCAGTCTGTTTCCTAGTGCCGGTTTGAAGTTCCAGCAGTTTTCACTGTAAAACCGAGTTGGAGCTTGTACCTCCCCATATATATGTATGGAGTGGAGTTTACAAATGAAAAGAAACTTTATGTTCCCCAAAAGCTAAGTGAAGGACGGCTTTCACACACACACATCTCTCAGAACTGAGCATGTGGAGAGACGTTCGTTCATCTAGCACAAAGGGAACAGGTTGCAGGAGAAACTTTTACTCTGGTTTCTCAGTCTGTTTCCTAGTGCCGGTTAGAAGTTCCTGCAGTTTTCACTGTAAAACCTGGTTGGAGCTAGTACCTCCCCATATATATGTATGGAGTGGAGTTTGCAACTGAAAAGAAACTTTGTGTTCCCAACAAGCTAGGTGAAGGGCGGCTTCCACACACACTTCTCTCTCAGAACTGAGCACGTGGAGAGACGATCGTTCATCTAGCACAAAGGGAACAGGTTGCAGGAGAAACTTTTACTCTGGTTTCTCAGTCTGTTTCCTAGTGCCGGTTTGAAGTTCCTGCAGTTTTCACTGTAAAACCTGGTTGGAGCTAGTACCTCCGCATATATATGTATGGAGTGGAGTTTGCAACCTAAAAGAAACTTTGTGTTCCCAACAAGCTAGGTGAAGGTCGGCTTTCACACACACTTATCTCTCAGAACTGAGCATGTGGAGAGACGTTCGTTCATCTAGCACAAAGGGAACGGGTTGCAGGAGAAACTTTTACTCTGGTTTCTCAGTCTGTTTCCTAGTGCCGGTATGAAGTTCCAGCAGTTTTCACTGTAAAACAGATTTGGAGCTTGTACCTCCCCATATATATGTATGGAGTGGAGTTTGCAACTGAAAAGAAACTTTGTGTTCCCAACAAGCTGGGTGAAGGACGGCTTTCACACACACTTATCTCTCAGAACTGAGCATGTGGAGAGACGTTCGTTCATCTAGCACAAAGGGAACGGGTTGCAGGAGAAACTTTTACTCTGGTTTCTCAGTCTGTTTCCTAGTGCCGGTTTGAAGTTCCTGCAGTTTTCGCTGTAAAACCTGGTTGGAGCTAGTACCTCCCCATATACATGTATGGATTGGAGTTTGCAACTGAATAGAAACTTTGTGTTCCAAACAAGATAGGTGAAGGACGGCATTCACACACACTTATCTCTCAGAACTGAGCATGTGGAGAGACGTTCGTTCATCTAGCACAAAGGGAACGGGTTGCAGGGAAAATTTTACTCTGGTTTCTCAGTCTGTTTCCTAGTGCCGGTTTGAAGTTCCAGCAGTTTTCACTGTAAAACCGAGTTGGAGCTATTACCTCCCCATTTATATGTATGGAGTGGTGTTTACAATTGAAAACAAACTTTATTTTCCCAACAAGCTAGGTGAAGGACGGCTTTCACACACACACATCTCTCAGAACTGAGCATGTGGAGAGACGTTCGTTCATCTAGCACAAAGGGAACAGGTTGCAGGAGAAACTTTACTCTGGTTTCTCAGTCTGTTTCCTAGTGCCTGTTTGAAGTTCCTGCAGTTTTCACTGTAAAACCTGGTTGGAGCTAGTACCTCCCCATATATATGTATGGATTGGAGTTTGCAACTGAAAAGAAACTTTGTGTTCCCAACAAGCTAGGTGAAGGACGGCTTTCACACACACTTATCTCTCAGAACTGAGCATGTGGAGAGACGTTCGTTCATCTAGCACAAAGGGAACGGGTTGCAGGAGAAACTTTTACTCTGGTTTCTCATTCTTTTTCCTAGTGCCGGTTTGAAGTTCCTGCAGTTTTCACTGTAAAACCGATTTGGAGCTAGTACCACCCCATATATATGTATGGAGTGGAGTTTGCAACTGAAAAGAAACTTTGTGTTCCCAACAAGCTAGGTGAAGGACGGCTTTCACACACACTTATCTCTCAGAAATGAGCATGTGGGGAGACGTTCGTTCATCTAGCACAAAGGGAACGGGTTGCAGGAGAAAATTTTACTCTGGTTTCTCAGTTTGTTTCCTAGTGCCGGTTTGAAGTTCCTGCAGTTTTCACTGTAAAACCTGGTTGGAGCTAGTACCTCCCCATATATATGTATGGAGTGGAGTTTGCAACTGAAAAGAAACTTTGTGTTCCAAACAAGATAGTTGAAGGATGGCTTTCACACACACTTATCTATCAGAACTGAGCATGTGGAGAGACGTTCGTTCATCTAGCACAAAGGGAACGGGTTGCAGGAGAAACTTTTACTCTGGTTTCTCAGTCTGTTTCCTAGTGCCGGTTTGAAGTTCCAGCAGTTTTCATTGTAAAACAGAGTTGCAGCTAATACCTCCCCATATATATGTATGGAGTGGAGTTTGCAACTGAGAAGAAACTTTGTGTTCCCAACAAGCTAGGTGAAGGACGGCATTCACACACACTTATCTCTCAGAACTGAGCATGTGGAGAGACGTTCGTTCATCTAGCACAAAGGGAACGGTTTGTAGGAGAATCTTTTACTCTGGTTTCTCAGTCTGTTTCCTAGTGCCGGTTTGAAGTTCCTGCAGTTTTCACTGTAAAACCGAGTTGGAGCTAGTACCTCCCCATATATATGTATGGAGTGGAGTTTGCAACTGAAAAGAAACTTTGTGTTCCAAACAAGATAGGTGAAGGACGGCTTTCACACACACTTATCTCTCAGAACTGAGCATGTGGAGAGACGTTCGTTCATCTAGCACAAAGGGAACGGGTTGCAGGAGAAACTTTTACTCTGGTTTCTCAGTCTGTTTCCTAGTGCCGGTTTGAAGTTCCAGCAGTTTTCAGTGTAAAACCGAGTTGCAGCTAGTACCTCCCCATATATATGTAAGGAGTGGAGTTTGCAACTGGAAAGAAACTTTGTGTTCCCAACAAGCTAGGTGAAAGACGGCTTTCACACACACTTAACTCTCAGAACTGAGCATGTGGAGAGACGTTCGTTCATCTAGCACAAAGGGAACGGTTTGCAGGAGAAAATTTTACTCTGGTTTCTCAGTCTGTTTCCTAGTGCCGGTTTGAAGTTCCAGCAGTTTTCACTGTAAAACCGAGTTGGAGCTTGTACCTCCCCATATATATGTATGGAGTGGAGTTTACAAATGAAAAGAAACTTTATGTTCCCCAAAAGCTAAGTGAAGGACGGCTTTCACACACACACTTATCTCTCAGAACTGAGCATGTGGAGAGACGTTCGTTCATCTAGCACAAAGGGAACAGGTTGCAGGAGAAACTTTTACTCTGGTTTCTCAGTCTGTTTCCTAGTGCCGGTTAGAAGTTCCTGCAGTTTTCACTGTAAAACCTGGTTGGAGCTAGTACCTCCCCATATATATGTATGGAGTGGAGTTTGCAACTGAAAAGAAACTTTGTGTTCCCAACAAGCTAGGTGAAGGACGGCTTTCACACACACTTATCTCTCAGAAATGAGCATGTGGGGAGACGTTCGTTCATCTAGCACAAAGGGAACGGGTTGCAGGAGAAAATTTTACTCTGGTTTCTCAGTTTGTTTCCTAGTGCCGGTTTGAAGTTCCTGCAGTTTTCACTGTAAAACCTGGTTGGAGCTAGTACCTCCCCATATATATGTATGGAGTGGAGTTTGCAACTGAAAAGAAACTTTGTGTTCCAAACAAGATAGTTGAAGGATGGCTTTCACACACACTTATCTATCAGAACTGAGCATGTGGAGAGACGTTCGTTCATCTAGCACAAAGGGAACGGGTTGCAGGAGAAACTTTTACTCTGGTTTCTCAGTCTGTTTCCTAGTGCCGGTTTGAAGTTCCAGCAGTTTTCATTGTAAAACAGAGTTGCAGCTAATACCTCCCCATATATATGTATGGAGTGGAGTTTGCAACTGAGAAGAAACTTTGTGTTCCCAACAAGCTAGGTGAAGGACGGCATTCACACACACTTATCTCTCAGAACTGAGCATGTGGAGAGACGTTCGTTCATCTAGCACAAAGGGAACGGTTTGTAGGAGAATCTTTTACTCTGGTTTCTCAGTCTGTTTCCTAGTGCCGGTTTGAAGTTCCTGCAGTTTTCACTGTAAAACCGAGTTGGAGCTAGTACCTCCCCATATATATGTATGGAGTGGAGTTTGCAACTGAAAAGAAACTTTGTGTTCCAAACAAGATAGGTGAAGGACGGCTTTCACACACACTTATCTCTCAGAACTGAGCATGTGGAGAGACGTTCGTTCATCTAGCACAAAGGGAACGGGTTGCAGGAGAAACTTTTACTCTGGTTTCTCAGTCTGTTTCCTAGTGCCGGTTTGAAGTTCCAGCAGTTTTCAGTGTAAAACCGAGTTGCAGCTAGTACCTCCCCATATATATGTAAGGAGTGGAGTTTGCAACTGGAAAGAAACTTTGTGTTCCCAACAAGCTAGGTGAAAGACGGCTTTCACACACACTTAACTCTCAGAACTGAGCATGTGGAGAGACGTTCGTTCATCTAGCACAAAGGGAACGGGTTGCAGGAGAAACTTTTACTCTGGTTTCTCAGTCTGTTTCCTAGTGCCGGTTTGAAGTTCCTGCAGTTTTCACTGTAAAACCTGGTTGGAGCTAGTACCTCCCCATAAATATGTATGGAGTGGAGTTTGCAACTGAAAAGAAACTTTGTGTTCCAAACAAGATAGGTGAAGGATGGCTTTCACACACACTTATGTCTCAGAATTGAGCATGTGGAGAGAAGTTCGTTCATCTAGCACAAAGGGAACGGGTTGCAGGAGAAACTTTTACTCTGGTTTCTCAGTCTGTTTCCTAGTGCCGGTTTCAAGTTCCAGCAGTTTTCACTTTAAAACCGAGTTGCAGCTAATACCTCCCCATATATATGTATGGAGTGGAGTTTGCAACTGAAAAGAAACTTTGTGTTCCAAACAAGATAGGTGAAGGACGGCTTTCACACACACTTATCTCTCAGAACTGAGCATGTGGAGAGACGTTCGTTCATCTAGCACAAAGGGAACGGGTTGCAGGAGAAACTTTTACTCTGGTTTCTCAGTCTGTTTCCTAGTGCCGGTTTGAAGTTCCAGCAGTTTTCAGTGTAAAACCGAGTTGCAGCTAGTACCTCCCCATATATATGTAAGGAGTGGAGTTTGCAACTGGAAAGAAACTTTGTGTTCCCAACAAGCTAGGTGAAAGACGGCTTTCACACACACTTAACTCTCAGAACTGAGCATGTGGAGAGACGTTCGTTCATCTAGCACAAAGGGAACGGTTTGCAGGAGAAAATTTTACTCTGGTTTCTCAGTCTGTTTCCTAGTGCCGGTTTGAAGTTCCAGCAGTTTTCACTGTAAAACCGAGTTGGAGCTTGTACCTCCCCATATATATGTATGGAGTGGAGTTTACAAATGAAAAGAAACTTTATGTTCCCCAAAAGCTAAGTGAAGGACGGCTTTCACACACACACATCTCTCAGAACTGAGCATGTGGAGAGACGTTCGTTCATCTAGCACAAAGGGAACAGGTTGCAGGAGAAACTTTTACTCTGGTTTCTCAGTCTGTTTCCTAGTGCCGGTTAGAAGTTCCTGCAGTTTTCACTGTAAAACCTGGTTGGAGCTAGTACCTCCCCATATATATGTATGGAGTGGAGTTTGCAACTGAAAAGAAACTTTGTGTTCCCAACAAGCTAGGTGAAGGGCGGCTTCCACACACACTTCTCTCTCAGAACTGAGCACGTGGAGAGACGATCGTTCATCTAGCACAAAGGGAACAGGTTGCAGGAGAAACTTTTACTCTGGTTTCTCAGTCTGTTTCCTAGTGCCGGTTTGAAGTTCCTGCAGTTTTCACTGTAAAACCTGGTTGGAGCTAGTACCTCCGCATATATATGTATGGAGTGGAGTTTGCAACCTAAAAGAAACTTTGTGTTCCCAACAAGCTAGGTGAAGGTCGGCTTTCACACACACTTATCTCTCAGAACTGAGCATGTGGAGAGACGTTCGTTCATCTAGCACAAAGGGAACGGGTTGCAGGAGAAACTTTTACTCTGGTTTCTCAGTCTGTTTCCTAGTGCCGGTATGAAGTTCCAGCAGTTTTCACTGTAAAACAGATTTGGAGCTTGTACCTCCCCATATATATGTATGGAGTGGAGTTTGCAACTGAAAAGAAACTTTGTGTTCCCAACAAGCTGGGTGAAGGACGGCTTTCACACACACTTATCTCTCAGAACTGAGCATGTGGAGAGACGTTCGTTCATCTAGCACAAAGGGAACGGGTTGCAGGAGAAACTTTTACTCTGGTTTCTCAGTCTGTTTCCTAGTGCCGGTTTGAAGTTCCTGCAGTTTTCGCTGTAAAACCTGGTTGGAGCTAGTACCTCCCCATATACATGTATGGATTGGAGTTTGCAACTGAATAGAAACTTTGTGTTCCAAACAAGATAGGTGAAGGACGGCATTCACACACACTTATCTCTCAGAACTGAGCATGTGGAGAGACGTTCGTTCATCTAGCACAAAGGGAACGGGTTGCAGGGAAAATTTTACTCTGGTTTCTCAGTCTGTTTCCTAGTGCCGGTTTGAAGTTCCAGCAGTTTTCACTGTAAAACCGAGTTGGAGCTATTACCTCCCCATTTATATGTATGGAGTGGTGTTTACAATTGAAAACAAACTTTATTTTCCCAACAAGCTAGGTGAAGGACGGCTTTCACACACACACATCTCTCAGAACTGAGCATGTGGAGAGACGTTCGTTCATCTAGCACAAAGGGAACAGGTTGCAGGAGAAACTTTACTCTGGTTTCTCAGTCTGTTTCCTAGTGCCTGTTTGAAGTTCCTGCAGTTTTCACTGTAAAACCTGGTTGGAGCTAGTACCTCCCCATATATATGTATGGATTGGAGTTTGCAACTGAAAAGAAACTTTGTGTTCCCAACAAGCTAGGTGAAGGACGGCTTTCACACACACTTATCTCTCAGAACTGAGCATGTGGAGAGACGTTCGTTCATCTAGCACAAAGGGAACGGGTTGCAGGAGAAACTTTTACTCTGGTTTCTCATTCTTTTTCCTAGTGCCGGTTTGAAGTTCCTGCAGTTTTCACTGTAAAACCGATTTGGAGCTAGTACCACCCCATATATATGTATGGAGTGGAGTTTGCAACTGAAAAGAAACTTTGTGTTCCCAACAAGCTAGGTGAAGGACGGCTTTCACACACACTTATCTCTCAGAAATGAGCATGTGGGGAGACGTTCGTTCATCTAGCACAAAGGGAACGGGTTGCAGGAGAAAATTTTACTCTGGTTTCTCAGTTTGTTTCCTAGTGCCGGTTTGAAGTTCCTGCAGTTTTCACTGTAAAACCTGGTTGGAGCTAGTACCTCCCCATATATATGTATGGAGTGGAGTTTGCAACTGAAAAGAAACTTTGTGTTCCAAACAAGATAGTTGAAGGATGGCTTTCACACACACTTATCTATCAGAACTGAGCATGTGGAGAGACGTTCGTTCATCTAGCACAAAGGGAACGGGTTGCAGGAGAAACTTTTACTCTGGTTTCTCAGTCTGTTTCCTAGTGCCGGTTTGAAGTTCCAGCAGTTTTCATTGTAAAACAGAGTTGCAGCTAATACCTCCCCATATATATGTATGGAGTGGAGTTTGCAACTGAGAAGAAACTTTGTGTTCCCAACAAGCTAGGTGAAGGACGGCATTCACACACACTTATCTCTCAGAACTGAGCATGTGGAGAGACGTTCGTTCATCTAGCACAAAGGGAACGGTTTGTAGGAGAATCTTTTACTCTGGTTTCTCAGTCTGTTTCCTAGTGCCGGTTTGAAGTTCCTGCAGTTTTCACTGTAAAACCGAGTTGGAGCTAGTACCTCCCCATATATATGTATGGAGTGGAGTTTGCAACTGAAAAGAAACTTTGTGTTCCAAACAAGATAGGTGAAGGACGGCTTTCACACACACTTATCTCTCAGAACTGAGCATGTGGAGAGACGTTCGTTCATCTAGCACAAAGGGAACGGGTTGCAGGAGAAACTTTTACTCTGGTTTCTCAGTCTGTTTCCTAGTGCCGGTTTGAAGTTCCAGCAGTTTTCAGTGTAAAACCGAGTTGCAGCTAGTACCTCCCCATATATATGTAAGGAGTGGAGTTTGCAACTGGAAAGAAACTTTGTGTTCCCAACAAGCTAGGTGAAAGACGGCTTTCACACACACTTAACTCTCAGAACTGAGCATGTGGAGAGACGTTCGTTCATCTAGCACAAAGGGAACGGTTTGCAGGAGAAAATTTTACTCTGGTTTCTCAGTCTGTTTCCTAGTGCCGGTTTGAAGTTCCAGCAGTTTTCACTGTAAAACCGAGTTGGAGCTTGTACCTCCCCATATATATGTATGGAGTGGAGTTTACAAATGAAAAGAAACTTTATGTTCCCCAAAAGCTAAGTGAAGGACGGCTTTCACACACACACTTATCTCTCAGAACTGAGCATGTGGAGAGACGTTCGTTCATCTAGCACAAAGGGAACAGGTTGCAGGAGAAACTTTTACTCTGGTTTCTCAGTCTGTTTCCTAGTGCCGGTTAGAAGTTCCTGCAGTTTTCACTGTAAAACCTGGTTGGAGCTAGTACCTCCCCATATATATGTATGGAGTGGAGTTTGCAACTGAAAAGAAACTTTGTGTTCCCAACAAGCTAGGTGAAGGACGGCTTTCACACACACTTATCTCTCAGAAATGAGCATGTGGGGAGACGTTCGTTCATCTAGCACAAAGGGAACGGGTTGCAGGAGAAAATTTTACTCTGGTTTCTCAGTTTGTTTCCTAGTGCCGGTTTGAAGTTCCTGCAGTTTTCACTGTAAAACCTGGTTGGAGCTAGTACCTCCCCATATATATGTATGGAGTGGAGTTTGCAACTGAAAAGAAACTTTGTGTTCCAAACAAGATAGTTGAAGGATGGCTTTCACACACACTTATCTATCAGAACTGAGCATGTGGAGAGACGTTCGTTCATCTAGCACAAAGGGAACGGGTTGCAGGAGAAACTTTTACTCTGGTTTCTCAGTCTGTTTCCTAGTGCCGGTTTGAAGTTCCAGCAGTTTTCATTGTAAAACAGAGTTGCAGCTAATACCTCCCCATATATATGTATGGAGTGGAGTTTGCAACTGAGAAGAAACTTTGTGTTCCCAACAAGCTAGGTGAAGGACGGCATTCACACACACTTATCTCTCAGAACTGAGCATGTGGAGAGACGTTCGTTCATCTAGCACAAAGGGAACGGTTTGTAGGAGAATCTTTTACTCTGGTTTCTCAGTCTGTTTCCTAGTGCCGGTTTGAAGTTCCTGCAGTTTTCACTGTAAAACCGAGTTGGAGCTAGTACCTCCCCATATATATGTATGGAGTGGAGTTTGCAACTGAAAAGAAACTTTGTGTTCCAAACAAGATAGGTGAAGGACGGCTTTCACACACACTTATCTCTCAGAACTGAGCATGTGGAGAGACGTTCGTTCATCTAGCACAAAGGGAACGGGTTGCAGGAGAAACTTTTACTCTGGTTTCTCAGTCTGTTTCCTAGTGCCGGTTTGAAGTTCCAGCAGTTTTCAGTGTAAAACCGAGTTGCAGCTAGTACCTCCCCATATATATGTAAGGAGTGGAGTTTGCAACTGGAAAGAAACTTTGTGTTCCCAACAAGCTAGGTGAAAGACGGCTTTCACACACACTTAACTCTCAGAACTGAGCATGTGGAGAGACGTTCGTTCATCTAGCACAAAGGGAACGGTTTGCAGGAGAAAATTTTACTCTGGTTTCTCAGTCTGTTTCCTAGTGCCGGTTTGAAGTTCCAGCAGTTTTCACTGTAAAACCGAGTTGGAGCTTGTACCTCCCCATATATATGTATGGAGTGGAGTTTACAAATGAAAAGAAACTTTATGTTCCCCAAAAGCTAAGTGAAGGACGGCTTTCACACACACACTTATCTCTCAGAACTGAGCATGTGGAGAGACGTTCGTTCATCTAGCACAAAGGGAACAGGTTGCAGGAGAAACTTTTACTCTGGTTTCTCAGTCTGTTTCCTAGTGCCGGTTAGAAGTTCCTGCAGTTTTCACTGTAAAACCTGGTTGGAGCTAGTACCTCCCCATATATATGTATGGAGTGGAGTTTGCAACTGAAAAGAAACTTTGTGTTCCCAACAAGCTAGGTGAAGGGCGGCTTCCACACACACTTCTCTCTCAGAACTGAGCATGTGGAGAGACGTTCGTTCATCTAGCACAAAGGGAACAGGTTGCAGGAGAAACTTTTACTCTGGTTTCTCAGTCTGTTTCCTAGTGCCGGTTTGAAGTTCCTGCAGTTTTCACTGTAAAACCTGGTTGGAGCTAGTACCTCCGCATATATATGTATGGAGTGGAGTTTGCAACCTAAAAGAAACTTTGTGTTCCCAACAAGCTAGGTGAAGGTCGGCTTTCACACACACTTATCTCTCAGAACTGAGCATGTGGAGAGACGTTCGTTCATCTAGCACAAAGGGAACGGGTTGCAGCAGAAACTTTTACTCTGGTTTCTCAGTCTGTTTCCTAGTGCCGGTATGAAGTTCCAGCAGTTTTCACTGTAAAACAGATTTGGAGCTTGTACCTCCCCATATATATGTATGGAGTGGAGTTTGCAACTGAAAAGAAACTTTGTGTTCCCAACAAGCTGGGTGAAGGACGGCTTTCACACACACTTATCTCTCAGAACTGAGCATGTGGAGAGACGTTCGTTCATCTAGCACAAAGGGAACGGGTTGCAGGAGAAACTTTTACTCTGGTTTCTCAGTCTGTTTCCTAGTGCCGGTTTGAAGTTCCTGCAGTTTTCGCTGTAAAACCTGGTTGGAGCTAGTACCTCCCCATATACATGTATGGATTGGAGTTTGCAACTGAATAGAAACTTTGTGTTCCAAACAAGATAGGTGAAGGACGGCATTCACACACACTTATCTCTCAGAACTGAGCATATGGAGAGACGTTCGTTCATCTAGCACAAAGGGAACGGGTTGCAGGGAAAATTTTACTCTGGTTTCTCAGTCTGTTTCCTAGTGCCGGTTTGAAGTTCCAGCAGTTTTCACTGTAAAACCGAGTTGGAGCTATTACCTCCCCATTTATATGTATGGAGTGGTGTTTACAATTGAAAAGAAACTTTATTTTCCCAACAAGCTAGGTGAAGGACGGCTTTCACACACACACATCTCTCAGAACTGAGCATGTGGAGAGACGTTCGTTCATCTAGCACAAAGGGAACAGGTTGCAGGAGAAACTTTACTCTGGTTTCTCAGTCTGTTTCCTAGTGCCTGTTTGAAGTTCCTGCAGTTTTCACTGTAAAACCGATTTGGAGCTAGTACCTCCCCATATATATGTATGGAGTGGAGTTTGCAACTGAAAAGAAACTTTGTGTTCCCAACAAGCTAGGTGAAGGACGGCTTTCACACACACTTATCTCTCAGAAATGAGCATGTGGGGAGACGTTCGTTCATCTAGCACAAAGGGAACGGGTTGCAGGAGAAAATTTTACTCTGGTTTCTCAGTTTGTTTCCTAGTGCCGGTTTGAAGTTCCTGCAGTTTTCACTGTAAAACCTGGTTGGAGCTAGTACCTCCCCATATATATGTATGGAGTGGAGTTTGCAACTGAAAAGAAACTTTGTGTTCCAAACAAGATAGTTGAAGGATGGCTTTCACACACACTTATCTATCAGAACTGAGCATGTGGAGAGACGTTCGTTCATCTAGCACAAAGGGAACGGGTTGCAGGAGAAACTTTTACTCTGGTTTCTCAGTCTGTTTCCTAGTGCCGGTTTGAAGTTCCAGCAGTTTTCATTGTAAAACCGAGTTGCAGCTAATACCTCCCCATATATATGTATGGAGTGGAGTTTGCAACTGAGAAGAAACTTTGTGTTCCCAACAAGCTAGGTGAAGGACGGCATTCACACACACTTATCTCTCAGAACTGAGCATGTGGAGAGACGTTCGTTCATCTAGCACAAAGGGAACGGGTTGCAGGAGAAACTTTTACTCTGGTTTCTCAGTCTGTTTCCTAGTGCCGGTTTGAAGTTCCTGCAGTTTTCACTGTAAAACCGTGTTGGAGCCAGTTCCTCCCCATATATATGTATGGAGTGGAGTTTGCAACTGAAAAGAAACTTTGTGTTCCCAACAAGCTATGTGAAGGTCGGCTTTCACACACAATTATCTCTCAGAACTGAGCATGTGGAGAGACGTTCGTTAATCTAGCACAAATGGAACGCGTTGCAGGAGAAACTTTTACTCTGGTTACGTAGTCTGTTTCCTAGTGCCGGTTTGAAGTTCCTGCAGTTTTCACTGTAAAACCGATTTGGAGCTAGTACCTCCCCTTATATATGTATGGAGTGGAGTTAACAAATGAAAAGAAACTTTATGTTCCCAAAAAGCTAGGTGAAGGACGGCTTTCACACACACACATCTCTCAGAACTGAGCATGTGGAGAGACGTTCATTCATCTAGCACAAAGGGAACAGGTTGCAGGAGAAACTTTTACTCTGGTTTCTCAGTCTGTTTCCTAGTGCCGGTATGAAGTTCCTGCAGTTTTCACTGTAAAACCTGGTTGGAGCTAGTACCTCCGCATATATATGTATGGAGTGGAGTTTGCAACTGAAAAGAAACTTTGTGTTCCCAACAAGCTAGGTGAAGGACGGCTTTCACACACACTTATCTCTCAGAAATGAGCATGTGGGGAGACGTTCGTTCATTTAGCACAAAGGGAACGGGTTGCAGGAGAAAATTTTACTCTGGGTTCTCAGTCTGTTTCCTAGTGCCGGTTTGAAGTTCCTGCAGTTTTCACTGTAAAACCTGGTTGGAGCTAGTACCTCCCCATATATATGTATGGAGTGGAGTTTGCAACTGAAAAGAAACTTTGTGTTCCAAACAAGACAGTTGAAGGATGGCTTTCACACACACTTATCTATCAGAACTGAGCATGTGGAGAGACGTTCGTTCATCTAGCACAAAGGGAACGGGTTGCAGGAGAAACTTTTACTCTGGTTTCTCAGTCTGTTTCCTAGTGCCGGTTTGAAGTTCCAGCAGTTTTCATTGTAAAACCGAGTTGCAGCTAATACCTCCCCTTATATATGTATGGAGTGGAGTTTGCAACTGAGAAGAAACTTTGTGTTCCCAACAAGCTAGGTGAAGGACGGCATTCACACACACTTATCTCTCAGAACTGAGCATGTGGGGAGACGTTCGTTCATCTAGCACAAAGGGAACGGGTTGCAGGAGAAAATTTTACTCTGGTTTCTCAGTCTGTTTCCTAGTGCCGGTTTGAAGTTCCTGCAGTTTTCACTGTAAAACCGAGTTGGAGCTAGTACCTCCCCATATATATGTATGGAGTGGAGTTTGCAACTGAAAAGAAACTTTGTGTTCCCAACAAGCTAGGTGAAGGACGGCTTTCACACACACTTATCTCTCAGAAATTAGCATGTGGAGAGACTTTCGTTCATGTAGCACAAAGGGAACGGGTTGCAGGAGAAACTTTTACTCTGGTTTCTCAGTCTGTTTCCTAGTCCCGGTTTGAAGTTCCTGCAGTTTTCACTGTAAAACCGTGTTGGAGCCAGTTCCTCCCCATATATATGTATGGAGTGGAGTTTGCAACTGAAAAGAAACTTTGTGTTCCCAACAAGCTATGTGAAGGTCGGCTTTCACACACAATTATCTCTCAGAACTGAGCATGTGGAGAGACGTTCGTTAATCTAGCACAAATGGAACGCGTTGCAGGAGAAACTTTTACTCTGGTTACGTAGTCTGTTTCCTAGTGCCGGTTTGAAGTTCCTGCAGTTTTCACTGTAAAACCGATTTGGAGCTAGTACCTCCCCATATATATGTATGGAGTGGAGTTAACAAATGAAAAGAAACTTTATGTTCCCAAAAAGCTAGGTGAAGGACGGCTTTCACACACACACATCTCTCAGAACTGAGCATGTGGAGAGACGTTCATTCATCTAGCACAAAGGGAACAGGTTGCAGGAGAAACTTTTACTCTGGTTTCTCAGTCTGTTTCCTAGAGCCGGTATGAAGTTCCTGCAGTTTTCACTGTAAAACCTGGTTGGAGCTAGTACCTCCGCATATATATGTATGGAGTGGTGTTTGCAACTGAAAAGAAACTTTGTGTTCCCAACAAGCTAGGTGAAGGACGGCTTTCACACACACTTATCTCTCAGAAATGAGCATGTGGAGAGACTTTCGTTCATCTAGCACAAAGGGAACGGGTTGCAGGAGAAACTTTTACTCTGGTTTCTCAGTCTGTTTCCTAGTGCCGGTTTGAAGTTCCTGCAGTTTTCACTGTAAAACCGATTTGGAGCTAGTACCTCCCCATATATATGTATGGAGTGGAGTTTGCAACTGAAAAGAAACATTGTTTCCCAACAAGCTAGGTGAAGGACAGCTTTCACACACACTTATCTCTCAGAACTGAGCATGTGGAGAGACGTTCGTTCATCTAGCACAAAGGGAACGGGTTGCAGGGGAAACTTTTACTCTGGTTTCTCAGATTGTTTCCTTGTGCCGGTTTGAATTTCCTGCAGTTTTCACTGTAAAACCGATTTGGAGCTAGTACCTCCCCATATATATTTATGGAGTGGAGTTTGCAACTGAAAGGAATCTTTGTGTTCCTAACAAGCTAGGTGAAGGACGGCTTTCACACACACTTATCTCTCAGAACAGTGCATGTGGAGAGACGTTCGTTCATCTAGCAGAAAGGGAACGGGTTGCAGGAGAAACTTTTACTCTGGTTTCTCAGTCTGTTTCCTAGTGCCGGTTTGAAGTTCCTGCAGTTTTCACTGTAAAACCTGGTTGGAGCTAGTACCTCCCCATATATATGTATGGAGTGGAGTTTGCAACTGAAAAGAAACTTTGTGTTCCCAACAAGCTAGGTGACGGACGGCTTTCACACACACTTATCTCTCAGAACTGAGCATGTGGAGAGACGTTCGTTCATCTAGCACAAAGGGAACGGGTTGCAGGAGAAACTTTTACTCTGGTTTCTCAGTCTGTTTCCTAGTGCCGGTTTGAAGTTCCTGCAGTTTTCACTGTAAAACCTGGTTGGAGCTAGTACCTCCGCATATATATGTATGGAGTGGAGTTTGCAACTGAAAAGAAACTTTGTGTTCCCAACAAGCTAGGTGAAGGACGGCTTTCACAAACACACATCTCTCAGAACTGAGCATGTGGAGAGACGTTCGTTCATCTAGCACAAAGGGAAAAGGTTGCAGGAGAAACTTTTACTCTGGTTTCTCAGTCTGTTTCCTAGTGCCGGTTTGAAGTTCATGCAGTTTTCACTGTAAAACCTGGTTGGAGCTAGTACCTCCGCATATATATGTATGGAGTGGAGTTTGCAACTGAAAAGAAACTTTGTGTTCCCAACAAGCTAGGTGAAGGACGGCTTTCACACACACTTATCTCTCAGAAATGAGCATGTGGAGAGACGTTCGTTCATCTAGCACAAAGGGAACGGGTTGCAGGAGAAACTTTTACTCTGGTTTCTCAGTCTGTTTCCTAGTGCCGGTTTTAAGTTCCTGCAGTTTTCACTGTAAAACCGATTTGGAGCTAGTACCTCCCCATATATATGTATGGAGTGGAGTTTGCAACTGAAAAGAAACTTTGTGTTCCCAACAAGCTAGGTGAAGGACGGCTTTCACACACACTTATCTCTCAGAACTGAGCATGTGGAGAGACGTTCGTTCATCTAGCACAAAGGGAACGGGTTGAAGGGGAAACTTTTACTCTGGTATCTCAGAGTGTTTCCTTGTGCCGGTTTGAATTTCCTGCAGTTTTCACTGTAAAACCGATTTGGAGCTAGTACCTCCCCATATATATGTATGGAGTGGGGTTTGCAACTGAAAAGGATCTTTGTGTTCCCAACAAGCTAGTTGAAGGACGGCTTTCACACACACTTATCTCTCAGAACTGAGCATGTGGAGAGACGTTCGTTCATGTAGCAGAAAGGGAACGGGTTGCAGGAGAAACTTTTACTCTGGTTTCTCAGTCTGTTTCCTAGTGCCGGTTTGAAGTTCCTGCAGTTTTCACTGTAAAACCTGGTTGGAGCTAGTACCTCCCCATATATATGTATGGATTGGAGTTTGCAACTGAAAAGAAACTTTGTGTTCCCAACAAGCTAGGTGAAGGACGGCTTTCACACACACTTATCTCTCAGAACTGAGCATGTGGAGAAACGTTCGTTCATCTAGCACAAAGGGAACGGGTTGCACGAGAAACTATTTCTCTGGTTTCTCAGTCTGTTTCCTAGTGCCGGTTTTAAGTTCCTGCAGTTTTCACTGTAAAACTTGGTTGGAGCTAGTACCTCCCCATATATATGTATGGAGTGGGGTTTGCAACTGAAAAGAAACTTTGTGTTCCAAACAAGATAGGTGAAGGACGGCTTTCACACACACTTATCTCTCAGAACTGAGCATGTGGAGAGACGTTCGTTCATCTAGCACAAAGGGAACGGGATGCAGGAGAAACTATTACTCTGGTTTCTCAGTCTGTTTCCTAGTGCTTGTTTGAAGTTCCAGCAGTTTTCACTGTGAAACCGAGTTGAAGCTAGTATCTCCCCATATATATGTATGGAGTGGAGTTTGCAACTGAAAAGAAACTTTGTGTTCCCAAAAAGCTAGGTGAAGGACGGCTTTCACACACACTTATCTCTCAGAACTGAGTATGTGGAGAGACGTTCGTTAATCTAGCACAAAGGGAACGGGTTGCAGGAGAAAATTTTACTCTGGTTTCTCAGTCTGTTTCCAAGTGCCGGTTTGATGTTCCAGCAGTTTTCGCTGTAAAACAGAGTTGAAGCTAGTACCTCCCCATATATATGTATGGAGTGGAGTTTACAAATGAAAAGAAACTTTATGTTCCCAAAAAGCTAGGTGAAGGACGGCTTTCACACACACACATCTCTCAGAACTGAGCATGTGGAGAGACGTTCGTTCATCTAGCACAAAGGGAACAGGTTGCAGGAGAAACTTTTACTCTGGTTTCTCAGTCTGTGTCCTAGTGCCGTTTTGAAGTTCCTGCAGTTTTCACTGTAAAACCTGGTTGGAGCTAGTACCTCCGCATATATATGTATGGAGTGGAGTTTGCAACTGAAAAGAAACTTTGTGTTCCCAACAAGCTAGGTGAAGGACGGCTTTCACACACACTTATCTCTCAGAACTGAGCATGTGGAGAGACGTTCGTTCATCTAGCACAAAGGGAACGGGTTGCAGGAGAAACTATTACTCTGGTTTCTCAGTCTGTTTCCTAGTGCCGGTTTGAAGTTCCAGCAGTTTTCACTGTAAAACCGAGTTGGAGCTAGTACCTCCCCATATATATGTATGGAGTGGAGTTTACAATTGAAAAGAAACTTTATGTTCCCAAAAATGTAGGTGAAGGACGGCTTTCACACACACACATCTCTCAGAAATGAGCATGTGGAGAGACGTTCGTTCATCTAGCACAAAGGGAACAGGTTGCAGGAGAAACTTTTACTCTGGTTTCTCAGTCTGTTTCCTAGTGCCGGTTTGAAGTTCCTGCAGTTTTCACTGTAAAACCTGGTTGGAGCTAGTACCTCCGCATATATATGTATGGAGTGGAGTTTGCAACTGAAACGAAACTTTGTGTTCCCAACAAGCTAGGTGAAGGACGGCTTTCACACACACTTATCTCTCAGAACTGAGCATGTGGAGAGACGTTCGTTCATCTAGCACAAAGGGAACGGGTTGCAGGAGAAACTTTTACTCTGGTTTCTCAGTCTGTTTCCTAGTGCCGGTTTGAACTTCCAGCAGTTTTCACTGTAAAACCGAGTTGGAGCTAGTACCTCCCCATATATATGTATGGAGTGGAGTTTGCAACTGAAAAGAAACTTTGTGTTCCCAACAAGCTAGGTGAAGGACGGCTTTCACACACACTTATCTCTCAGAACTGAGCATGTGGAGAGACGTTCGTTCCCCTAGCAGAAAGGGAACGGGTTGCAGGAGAAACTTTTACTCTGGTTTCTCAGTCTGTTTCCTAGTGCCGGTTTGAATTTCCAGCAGTTTTCACTGTAAAACCGAGTTGGAGCTAGTACCTCCCCATATATATGTATGGAGTGGAGTTAACAAATGAAAAGAAACTTTATGTTCCCAAAAAGCTAGGTGAAGGACGGCTTTCACACACACACATCTCTCAGAACTGAGCATGTGGAGAGACGTTCGTTCATCTAGCACAAAGGGAACAGGTTGCAGGAGAAACTTTTACTCTGGTTTCTCAGTCTGTTTCCTAGTGCCGGTTTGAAGTTCCTGCAGTTTTCACTGTAAAACCTGGTTGGAGCTAGTACCTCCGCATATATATGTATGGAGTGGAGTTTGCAACTGAAAAGAAACTTTGTGTTCCCAACAAGCTAGGTGAAGGACGGCTTTCACACACACTTATCTCTCAGAACTGAGCATGTGGAGAGACGTTCGTTCATCTAGCACAAGGGGAACGGGTTGCAGGAGAAACTTTTACTCTGGTTTCTCAGTCTGTTTCCAAGTGCCGGTTTGAAGTTCCTGCAGTTTTCACTATAAAACCGATTTGGAGCTAGTACCTGCCCATATATATGTATGGAGTGGAGTTTACAATTGAAAAGAAACTTTATGTTCCCAAAAATGTAGGTGAAGGACGGCTTTCACACACACACATCTCTCAGAACTGAGCATGTGGAGAGACGTTCGTTCATCTAGCACAAAGGGAACAGGTTGCAGGAGAAACATTTACTCTGGTTTCTCAGTCTGTTTCCTAGTGCCGGTTTGAAGTTCCTGCAGTTTTCACTGTAAAACCTGGTTGGAGCTAGTACCTCCGCATATATATGTATGGAGTGGAGTTTGCAACTGAAAAGAAACTTTGTGTTCCCAACAAGCTAGGTGAAGGACGGCTTTCACACACACTTATCTCTCAGAACTGAGCATGTGGAGAGACGTTCGTTCATCTAGCACAAAGGGAACGGGTTGCAGGAGAAACTATTACTCTGGTTTCTCAGTCTGTTTCCTAGTGTCGGTTTGAAGTTCCAGCAGTTTTCACTGTAAAACCGAGTTGGAGATAGTACCTCCCCATATATATGTATGGAGTGGAGTTTACAAATGAAAAGAAACTTTATGTTCCCAAAAAGCTAGGTGAAGGACGGCTTTCACACACACACATCTCTCAGAACTGAGCATGTGGAGAGACTTTCGTTCATCTAGCACAAAGGGAACAGGTTGCAGGAGAAAGTTTTACTCTGCTTTCTCAGTCTGTTTCCTAGTGCCGGTTTGAAGTTCCTGCAGTTTTCACTGTAAAACCTGGTTGGAGCTAGTACCGCCGCATATATATGTACGGAGTGGAGTTTGCAACTGAAAAGAAACTTTGTGTTCCCAACAAGCTAGGTGAAGGACGGCTTTCACACTCACTTATCTCTCAGAACTGAGCATGTGGAGAGACGTTCGTTCATCTAGCACAAAGGGAACGGGTTGCAGGAGAAACTTTTACTCTGGTTTCTCAGTCTGTTTCCTATTGCCGGTTTGAAGTTCCAGCAGTTTTCACTGTAAAACCGAGTTGGAGCTAGTAACTCCCCATATATATGTATGGAGTGGAGTTGGCAACTGAAAAGAAACTTTGTGTTCCCAACAAGCTAGGTGAAGGACGGCTTTCACACACACTTATCTCTCAGAACTGAGCATGTGGAGAGACGTTCGTTCATCTAGCACAAAGGGAACGGGTTGCAGGAGAAACTTTTACTCTGGTTTCACAGTCTGTTTCCTAGTGCCGGTTTGAAGTTCCTGCAGTTTTCACTGTAAAACAGATTTGGGGCTAGTACCTCCCCATATATATGTATGGAGTGGAGTTTGCAACTGAAAAGAAACTTTGTGTTCCCAACAAGCTAGGTGAAGGACGGCTTTCACACACACTTATCTCTCAGAACTGAGCATGTGGAGAGACGTTCGTTCATCTAGCAAAAAGGGAACGGGTTGCAGGAGAAACATTTACTCTGGTTTCTCAGTCTGTTTCCTAGTGCCGGTTTGAAGTTCCTGCAGTTTTCACTGTAAAACCTGGTTGGAGCTAGTACTTCCCCATATATATGTATGGAGTGGAGTTGCAACTGAAAAGAAACTTTGTGTTCCAAACAAGATAGGTGAAGGACGGCTTTCACACACACTTATCTCTCAGAACTGAGCATGTGGAGAGACGTTCGTTCATCTAGCACAAAGGGAACGGGTTGCAGGAGAAACTTTTACTCTGGTTTCTCAGTCTGTTTCCTAGTGCCGGTTTGAAGTTCCAGCAGTTTTCACTGTAAAACCGAGTTGCAGCTTTTGCCTCCCCATATATATGTATGGAGTGGAGTTTGCAACTGAAAAGAAACTTTGTGTTCCCAACAAGCTAGGTGAAGGACGGCTTTCACACACACATATCTCTCAGAACTGAGCATGTGGAGAGACGTTCGTTCATCTAGCACAAAGGGAACGGGTTGCAGGAGAAAATTTTACTCTGGTTTCTCAGTCTGTTTCCTAGTGCCGGTTTGAAGTTCCAGCAGTTTTCACTGTAAAACCGAGTTGGAGCTAGTACCTCCCCATATATATGTATGGAGTGGAGTTTGCAACTGAATAGAAACTTTGTGTTCCCAACAAGCTAGGTGAAGGACGGCTTTCACACACACTTATCTCTCAGAACTGAGCATGTGGAGAGACGTTCGTTCATCTAGCACAAAGGGAACGGTTTGCAGTAGAAACTATTATTATGGTTTGTCACTGTTTCCTAGTGCCGGTTTGAAGTTCCAGCAGTTTTCACTGTAAAACCGAGTTGGAGCTAGTACCTCCCCATATATATGTATGAAGTGGAGTTTACCATTGAAAAGAAACTTTATGTTCCCAAAAAGCTAGGTGAAGGACGGCTTTCACACACACACATCTCTCAGAACTGAGCATGTGGAGAGACGTTCGTTCATCTAGCACAAAGGGAACGGGTTGCAGGAGAAACTATTACTATGGTTTCTCAGTCTGTTTCCTAGTGCCGGTTTGAAGTTCCAGCAGTTTTCACTGTAAAACCGAGTTGGAGCTAGTACCTCCCCATATATATGTATGGAGAGGAGTTTACAATTGAAAAGAAACTTTATGTTCCCAAAAAGCTAGGTGAAGGACGGCTTTCACACACACACATCTCTCAGAACTGAGCATGTGGAGAGACGTTCGTTCATCTAGCACAAAGGGAACAGGTTGCAGGAGAAACTTTTACTCTGGTTTCGCAGTCTGTTTCCTAGTGCCGGTTTGAAAATCCTGCAGTTTTCACTGTAAAACAGATTTGGAGCTAGTACCTCCCCATATATATGTATGGAGTGGAGTTTGCAACTGAAAAGAAACTTTGTGTTCCCAACAAGCTAGGTGAAGGACGGCTTTCACACACACTTATCTCTCAGAACTGAGCATGTGGAGAGACGTTCGTTCATCTAGCAGAAAGGGAACGGGTTGCAGGAGAAATTTTACTCTGGTTTCTCAGTCTGTTTCCTAGTGCCGGTTTGAAGTTCCTGCATTTTTCACTGTAAAACCGATTTGGGGCTAGTACCTCCCCTTATATATGTATGGAGTGGAGTTTGCAACTGAAAAGAAACTTTGTGTTCCCAACAAGCTAGGTGAAGGACGGCTTTCACACACACTTATCTCTCAGAACTTAGCATGTGGAGAGACGTTCGTTCATCTAGCACAAAGGGAACGGTTTGCAGGAGAAACTTTTACTCTGGTTTCTCAGTCTGTTTCCTAGTGCCGGTTTGAAGTTCCTGCAGTTTTCACTGTAAAACCTGGTTGGAGCTAGTACCTCCCCATATATATGTATGGAGTGGAGTTTGCAACTGAAAAGAAACTTTGTGTTCCAAACAAGATAGGTGAAGGACGGCATTCACACACACTTATCTCTCAGAACTGAGCATGTGGAGAGACGTTCGTTCATCTAGCACAAAGGGAACGGTTTGCAGGAGAAACTTTTACTCTGGTTTCTCAGTCTGTTTCCTAGTGCCGGTTTGAAGT
This sequence comes from Camelus dromedarius, assembly GCF_036321535.1. Classification (NCBI taxonomy): domain Eukaryota; kingdom Metazoa; phylum Chordata; class Mammalia; order Artiodactyla; family Camelidae; genus Camelus; species Camelus dromedarius. The sequence continues at coordinate 4,435,207 of NW_026989819.1, read as the reverse complement.
TCCAGCAGTTTTCACTGTAAAACCGAGTTGCAGCTAGTACCTCCCCATATATATGTATGGAGTGGAGTTTGCAACTGAAAAGAAACTTTGTGTTCCCAATAAGCTATGTGAAGGACGGCTTTCACACACATTTATCTCTCAGAACTGAGCATGTGGAGAGGCGTTCGTTCATCTAGCACAAATGGAACGGGTTGCAGGGAAAATTTTACTCTGGTTTCTCAGTCTGTTTCCTAGTGCCGGTTTGAAGTTCCAGCAGTTTTCACTGTAAAACCGAGTTGGAGCTAGTACCTCCCCATTTATACGTATGGAGTGGAGTTTACAAATGAAAAGAAACTTTATGTTCCCAAAAAGCTAGGTGAAGGACGGCTTTCACACACACACATCTCTCAGAACTGAGCATGTGGAGAGACGTTCGTTCATCTAGCACAAATGGAACAGGTTGCAGGAGAAACTTTTACTCTGGTTTCTCAGTCTGTTTCCTAGTGCCGGTTTGAAGTTCCTGCAGTTTTCACTGTAAAACAGATTTGGAGCTAGTACCTCCCCATATATATGTATGGAGTTGAGTTTGCAACTGAAAAGAAACTTTGTGTTCCCAACAAGCTAGGTGAAGGACGGCTTTCACACACACTTATCTCTCAGAACTGAGCATGTGGAGAGACGTTCGTTCATCTAGCAGAAAGGGAACGGGTTGCAGGAGAAACTTTTACTCTGGTTTCTCAGTCTGTTTCCTAGTGCCGGTTTGAAGTTCCTGCAGTTTTCACTGTAAAACCTGGTTGGAGCTAGTACCTCCCCATATATATGTACGGAGTGAAGTTTGCAACTGAAAAGAAACTTTGTGTTCCAAACAAGATAGGTGAAGGACGGCATTCACACACACTTATCTCTCAGAACTGAGCATGTGGAGAGACGTTCGTTCATCTAGCACAAAGGGAACGGTTTGCAGGAGAAACTTTTACTCTGGTTTCTCAGTCTGTTTCCTAGTGCCGGTTTGAAGTTCCAGCAGTTTTCACTGTAAAAGCGTGTTGGAGCTAGTACCTCCCCATATATATGTATGGAGTGGAGTTTGCAACTGAAAAGAAACTTTGTGTTCCCAACAAGCTAGGTGAAAGACGGCTTTCACACACACACAACTCTCAGAACTGAGCATGTGGAGAGACGTTCGTTCATCTAGCACAAAGGGAAGAGGTTGCAGGAGAAACTTTACTCTGGTTTCTCAGTCTGTTTCCTAGTGCCTGTTTGAAGTTCCTGCAGTTTTCACTGTAAAACCTGGTTGGAGCTAGTACCTCCCCATATATATGTATGGATTGGAGTTTGCAACTGAAAAGAAACTTTGTGTTCCCAACAAGCTAGTTGAAGGACGGCTTTCACACACACTTATCTCTCAGAACTGAGCATGTGGAGAGACGTTCGTTCATCTAGCAGAAAGGGAACGGGTTGCAGGAGAAACTTTTACTCTGGTTTCTCAGTCTGTTTCCTAGTGCCGGTTTGAAGTTCCTGCATTTTTCACTGTAAAACCGATTTGGAGCTAGTACCTCCCCTTATATATGTATGGAGTGGAGTTTGCAACTGAAAAGAAACTTTGTGTTCCCAACAAGCTAGGTGAAGGACGGCTTTCACACACACTTATCTCTCAGAACTGAGCATGTGGAGAGACGTTCGTTCATCTAGCACAAAGGGAACGGGTTGCACGAGAAACTATTTCTCTGGTTTCTCAGTCTGTTTCCTAGTGCCGGTTTTAAGTTCCTGCAGTTTTCACTGTAAAACCGAGTTGGAGCTAGTACCTCCCCATATATATGTATGGAGTGGGGTTTGCAACTGAAAAGAAACTTTGTGTTCCAAACAAGATAGGTGAAGGACGGCTTTCACACACACTTATCTCTCAGAACTGAGCATGTGGAGAGACGTTCGTTCATCTAGCACAAAGGGAACGGGTTGCAGGAGAAACTTTTACTCTGGTTTCTCAGTCTGTTTCCTAGTGTTGGTTTGAAGTTCCAGCAGTTTTCACTGTGAAACCGAGTTGAAGCTAGTATCTCCCCATATATATGTATGGAGTGGAGTTTACAAATGAAAAGAACTTTATGTTCCCAAAAAGCTAGGTGAAGGACGGCTTTCACACACACACATCTCTCAGAAATGAGCATGTGTAGAGACGTTCGTTCATCTAGCACAAAGGGAACAGGTTGCAGTAGAAAGTTTTACTCTGCTTTCTCAGTCTGTTTCCTAGTGCCGGTTGGAAGTTCCTGCAGTTTTCACTGTAAATCATGCTTGGAGCTAGTACCTCCGCATATATATGTACCTAGTGGAGTTTGCAACTGAAAAGAAACTTTGTGTTCCCAACAAGCTAGGTGAAGGACGGCTTTCACACACACTTATCTCTCAGAACTGAGCATGTGGAGAGACGTTCGTTCATCTAGCACAAAGGGAACGGGTTGCAGGAGAAACTTTTACTCTGGTTTCTCAGTCTGTTTCCTAGTGCCGGTTTGAAGTTCCAGCAGTTTTCACTGTAAAACCGAGTTGGAGCTAGTACCTCCCCATATATATGTATGGAGTGGAGTTTGCAACTGAAAAGAAACTTTGTGTTCCCAACAAGCTAGGTGAAGGACGGCTTTCACACACACTTATCTCTCAGAACTGAGCATGTGGAGAGACGTTCGTTCCCCTAGCAGAAAGGGAACGGGTTGCAGGAGAAACTTTTACTCTGGTTTCTCAGTCTGTTTCCTAGTGCCGGTTTGAAGTTCCAGCAGTTTTCACTGTAAAACCGAGTTGGAGCTAGTACCTCCCCATATATATGTATGGAGTGGAGTTTACAATTGAAAAGAAACTTTATGTTCCCAAAAATGTAGGTGAAGGACGGCTTTCACACACACACATCTCTCAGAACTGAGCATGTGGAGAGACGTTCGTTCATCTAGCACAAAGGGAACAGGTTGCAGGAGAAACTTTTACTCTGGTTTCTCAGTCTGTTTCCTAGTGCCGGTTTGAAGTTCCTGCAGTTTTCACTGTAAAACCTGGTTGGAGCTAGTACCTCCGCATATATATGTATGGAGTGGAGTTTGCAACTGAAAAGAAACTTTGTGTTCCCAACAAGCTAGGTGAAGGACGGCTTTCACACACACTTATCTCTCAGAACTGAGCATGTGGAGAGACGTTCGTTCATCTAGCACAAAGGGAACGGGTTGCAGGAGAAACTATTACTCTGGTTTCTCAGTCTGTTTCCTAGTGCCGGTTTGAAGTTCCAGCAGTTTTCACTGTAAAACCGAGTTGGAGCTAGTACCTCCCCATATATATGTATGGAGTGGAGTATACAATTGAAAAGAAACTTTATGTTCCCAAAAATGTAGGTGAAGGACGGCTTTCACACACACATATCTCTCAGAACTGAGCATGTGGAGAGACGTTCGTTCATCTAGCACAAATGGAACAGGTTGCAGGAGAAACTTTTACTCTGGTTTCTCAGTCTGTTTCCTAGTGCCGGTTTGAAGTTCCTGCAGTTTTCACTGTAAAACCTGGTAGGAGCTAGTACCTCCGCATATATATGTATGGAGTGGAGTTAGCAACTGAAAAGAAACTTTGTGTTCCCAACAAGCTAGGTGAAGGACGGCTTTCACACACACTTATCTCTCAGAACTGAGCATGTGGAGAGACGTTCGTTCCCCTAGCAGAAAGGGAACGGGATGTAGGAGAAACTTTTACTCTGGTTTCTCAGTCTGTTTCCTAGTGCCGGTTTGAAGTTCCAGCAGTTTTCACTGTAAAACCGATTTGGAGCTAGTACCTCCCCATATATATGTATGGAGAGGAGTTTACAAATGAAAAGAAACTTTATGTTCCCAAAAAGCTAGGTGAAGGACGGCTTTCACACACACACATCTCTCAGAACTGAGCATGTGGAGAGACTTTCGTTCATCTAGCACAAAGGGAACAGGTTGCAGGAGAAAGTTTTCTCTGCTTTCTCAGTCTGTTTCCTAGTGCCGGTTTGAAGTTCCTGCAGTTTTCACTGTAAAACCTGGTTGGAGCTAGTACCGCCGCATATATATGTACGGAGTGGAGTTTGCAACTGAAAAGAAACTTTGTGTTCCCAACAAGCTAGGTGAAGGACGGCTTTCACACTCACTTATCTCTCAGAACTGAGCATGTGGAGAGACGTTCGTTCATCTAGCACAAAGGGAACGGGTTGCAGGAGAAACTTTTACTCTGGTTTCTCAGTCTGTTTCCTATTGCCGGTTTGAAGTTCCAGCAGTTTTCACTGTAAAACCGAGTTGGAGCTAGTAACTCCCCATATATATGTATGGAGTGGAGTTGGCAACTGAAAAGAAACTTTTTGTTCCCAACAAGCTAGGTGAAGGAAGGCTTTCACACACACTTATCTCTCAGAACTGAGCATGTGGAGAGACGTTCGTTCCCCTAGCAGAAATGGAACGGGTTGCAGGAGAAACATTTACTCTGGTTTCTCAGTCTGTTTCCTAGTGCCGGTTTGAATTTCCAGCAGTTTTTACTGTAAAACCGAGTTGGAGCTAGTACCTCCCCATATATATGTATGGAGTGGAGTTTACAAATGAAAAGAAACTTTATGTTCCCAAAATCTAGGTGAAGTACGGCTTTCACACACACACATCTCTCAGAACTGAGCATGTGGAGAGACGTTCGTTCATCTAGCACAAAGGGAACAGGTTGCAGGAGAAACTTTTACTCTGGTTTCTCAGTCTGTTTCCTAGTGCCGGTTTGATGTTCCTGCAGTTTTCACTGTAAAACCTGGTTGGAGCTAGTACCTCCGCATATATATGTACGGTGTGGAGTTTGCAACTGAAAAGAATCTTTGTGTTCCCAACAAGCTAGGTGAAGGACGGCTTTCACACACACTTATCTCTCAGAACTGAGCATGTGGAGAGACGTTCGTTCATCTAGCACAAAGGGAACGGGTTGCAGGAGAAACTTTTACTCTGGATTCTCAGTCTGTTTCCTAGTGCCGGTTTGAAGTTCCAGCAGTTTTCACTGTAAAACCGATTTGGAGCTAGTACCTACCCATATATATGTATGGAGTGGAGTTTGCAACTGAAAAGAAACTTTGTGTTCCCAACAAGCTAGGTGAAGGACGGCTTTCACACACACTTATCTCTCAGAACTGAGCATGTGGAGAGACGTTCGTTCATCTAGCACAAATGGAACGGGTTGCAGGAGAAACTTTTACTCTGGTTTCACAGTCTGTTTCCTAGTGCCGGTTTGAAGTTCCTGCAGTTTTCACTTTAAAACAGATTTGGGGCTAGTACCTCCCCATATATATGTATGGAGTGGAGTTTGCAACTGAAAAGAAACTTTGTGTTCCCAACAAGCTAGGTGAAGGACGGCTTTCACACACACTTATCTCTCAGAACTGAGCATGTGGAGAGACGTTCGTTCATCTAGCAAAAAGGGAACGGGTTGCAGGAGAAACATTTACTCTGGTTTCTCAGTCTGTTTCCTAGTGCCGGTTTGAAGTTCCTGCAGTTTTCACTGTAAAACCTGGTTGGAGCTAGTACCTCCCCATATATATGTATGGAGTGGAGTTTGCAACTGAAAAGAAACTTTGTGTTCCAAACAAGATAGGTGAAGGACGGCTTTCACACACACTTATCTCTCAGAACTGAGCATGTGGAGAGACGTTCGTTCATCTAGCACAAAGGGAACGGGTTGCAGGAGAAACTTTTACTCTGGTTTCTCAGTCTGTTTCATAGTGCCGGTTTGAAGTTCCAGCAGTTTTCACTGTAAAACCGAGTTGCAGCTTGTACCTCCCCATATATAAGTATGGAGTGGAGTTTGCAACTGAAAAGAAACTTTGTGTTCCCAAAAAGCTAGGTGAAGGACGGCTTTCACACACACACATCTCTCAGAACTGAGCATGTGGAGAGACGTTCGTTCATCTAGCACAAAGGGAACAGGTTGCAGGAGAAACATTTACTCTGGTTTCTCAGTCTGTTTCCTAGTGCCGGTTTGAAGTTCCTGCAGTTTTCACTGTAAAACATGGTTGGAGCTAGTACCTCCCCATATATATGTATGGAGTGGAGTTTGCAACTGAAAAGAAACTTTGTGTTCCCAACAAGCTAGGTGAAGGACGGCTTTCACACACACTTATCTCTCAGAACTGAGCATGTGGAGAGACGTTCGTTCATCTAGCACAAAGGGAACGGTTTGCAGTAGAAACTATTATTATGGTTTGTCACTGTTTCCTAGTGCCGGTTTGAAGTTCCAGCAGTTTTCACTGTAAAACCGAGTTGGAGCTAGTACCTCCCCATATATATGTATGGATTGGGGTTTACCATTGAAAAGAAACTTTATGTTCCCAAAAAGCTAGGTGAAGGACGGCTTTCACACACACACATCTCTCAGAACTGAGCATGTGGAGAGACGTTCGTTCATCTAGCACAAAGGGAACGGGTTGCAGGAGAAACTATTACTATGGTTTCTCAGTCTGTTTCCTAGTGCCGGTTTGAAGTTCCAGCAGTTTTCACTGTAAAACCGAGTTGGATCTAGTACCTCCCCATATATATGTATGGAGAGGAGTTTACAATTGAAAAGAAACTTTATGTTCCCAAAAAGCTAGGTGAAGGACGGCTTTCACACACACACATCTCTCAGAACTGAGCATGTGGAGAGACGTTCGTTCATCTAGCACAAAGGGAACAGGTTGCAGGAGAAACTTTTACTCTGGTTTCTCAGTTTGTTTCCTAGTGCCGGTTGGAAATTCCTGCAGTTTTCACTGTAAAACAGATTTGGAGCTAGTACCTCCCCATATATATGTATGGAGTGGAGTTTGCAACTGAAAAGAAACTTTGTGTTCCCAACAAGCTAGGTGAAGGACGGCTTTCACACACACTTATCTCTCAGAACTGAGCATGTGGAGAGACGTTCGTTCATCTAGCAGAAAGGGAACGGGTTGCAGGAGAAACTTTTACTCTGGTTTCTCAGTCTGTTTCCTAGTGCCTGTTTGAAGTTCCTGCAGTTTTCACTGTAAAACCTGGTTGGAGCTAGTACCTCCCCATATAAATGTATGGAGTGGAGTTTGCAACTGAAAAGAAACTTTGTGTTCCCAAGAAGCTAGGTGAAGGACGGCTTTCACACACACTTATCTCTCAGAACTGAGCATGTGGAGAGACGTTCGTTCATCTAGAACAAATGGAACGGGTTGCAGGAGAAACTTTTACTCTGGTTTCTCAGTCTGTTTCCTAGTGCCGGTTTGAAGTTCCAGCAGTTTTCACAGTAAAACCGAGTTGGAGCTAGTACCTCCCCATATATATGTATGGAGTGGAGTTTACAACTGAAAAGAAACTTTATTTTCCCAACAAGCTAGGTGAAGGACGGATTTCACACACACACATCTCTCAGAACTGAGCATGTGGAGAGACGTTCGTTCATCTAGCACAAAGGGAACGGGTTGCAGGAGAAACTTTTACTCTGGTTTCTCAGTCTGTTTCCTATTGCCTGTTTGAAGTTCCAGCAGTTTTCACTGTAAAAGCGAGTTTGAGCTAGTACCTCCCCATATATATGTATGGAGTGGAGTTTGCAACTGAAAAGAAACTTTGTGTTCCCAACAAGCTAGGTGAAGGACGGATTTCACACACACTTATCTCTCAGAACTGAGCATGTGGAGAGATGTTCGTTCATCTAGCACAAATGGAATGGGTTGCAGGGAAAATTTTACTCTGGTTTCTCAGTCTGTTTCCTAGTGCCGGTTTGAAGTTCCAGCAGTTTTCACTGTAAAACCTGGTTGGAGCTAGTACCTCCCCATTTATATGTATGGAGTGGAGTTTACAAATGAAAAGAAACTTTATGTTCCCAAAAAGCTAGGTGAAGGACGGCTTTCACACACACACATCTCTCAGAACTGAGCATGTGGAGAGACGTTCGTTCATCCTGCACAAAGGGAACGGTTTGCAGGAGAAACTTTTACTCTGGTTTCTCAGTCTGTTTCCTAGTGCCGGTTTGAAGTTCCAGCAGTTTTCACTGTAAAACCTGGTTGGAGCTAGTACCTCCCCATATATATGTATGGAGTGGAGTTTGCAACTGAAAAGAAACTTTGTGTTCCCAACAAGCTAGGTGAAGGACGGCTTTCACACACACTTATCTCTCAGAACTGAGCATGTGGAGAGACGTTCGTTCATCTAGCACAAAGGGAACGGGTTGCAGGAGAAACTATTACTATGGTTTCTCAGTCTGTTTCCTAGTGCCGGTTTGAAGTTCCAGCAGTTTTCACTGTAAAACCGAGTTGGAGCTAGTACCTCCCCATTTATATGTATGGAGTGGAGTTTACAATTGAAAAGAAACTTTATGTTCCCAACAAGCTAGGTGAAGGACGGCTTTCACACACACACATCTCTCAGAACTGAGCATGTGGAGAGACGTTCGTTCATCCTGCACAAAGGGAACAGGTTGCAGGAGAAACTTTTACTCTGGTTTCTCAGTCTGTTTCCTAGTGCCGGTTTGAAGTTCCTGCAGTTTTCACTGTAAAACCTGGTTGGAGCTAGTACCTCCCCATATATATGTATGGATTGGAGTTTGCAACTGAAAAGAAACTTTGTGTTCCCAACAAGCTAGGTGAAGGACGGTTTCACACACACTTATCTCTCAGAACTGAGCATGTGGAGAGACGTTCGTTCATCTAGCACAAATGGAACGGGTTGCAGGAGAAACTTTTACTCTGGTTTCTCAGTCTGTTTCCTAGTGCCGGTTTGAAGTTCCTGCAGTTTTCACTGTAAAACCGAGTTGGAGCTAGTACCTCCCCATATATATGTATGGAGTGGAGTTTACAATTGAAAAGAAACTTTATTTTCCCAACAAGCTAGGTGAAGGACGGCTTTCACACACACATATCTCTCAGAACTGAGCATGTGGAGAGACGTTCGTTCATCTAGCACAAAGGGAAGAGGTTGCAGGAGAAACTTTACTCTGGTTTCTCAGTCTTTTTCCTTGTGCCGGTTTGATGTTCCTGCAGTTTTCACTGTAAAACCGATTTGGAGCAAGTACCTCCCCATATATATGTATGGATTGGAGTTTGCAACTGAAAAGAATCTTTGTGTTCCCAACAAGCTAGGTGAAGGACGGTTTCACACACACATATCTCTCAGAACTGAGCATGTGGAGAGACGTTCGTTCATCTAGCACAAATGGAACGGGTTGCAGGAGAAACTTTTACTCTGGTTTCTCAGTCTGTTTCCTAGTGCCGGTTTGAAGTTCCTGCAGTTTTCACTGTAAAACCGAGTTGGAGCTAGAACCTCCCCATATATATGTATGGAGTGGAGTTTGCAACTGAAAAGAAACTTTATGTTCCCAACAAGCTAGGTGAAGGACGGCTTTCACACACACACATCTCTCAGAACTGAGCATGTGGAGAGACGTTCGTTCATCTAGCACAAAGGGAACGGGTTGCAGGAGAAACTTTTACTCTGGTTTCTCAGTCTTTTTCCTAGTGCCGGTTTGAAGTTCCTGCAGTTTTCACTGTAAAACCGATTTGGAGCAAGTACCTCCCCATATATATGTATGGAGTGGAGTTTGCAACTGAAAAGAATCTTTGTGTTCCCAACAAGCTATGTGAAGGTCGGCTTTCACACACAATTATCTCTCAGAACTGAGCATGTGGAGAGACGTTCGTTAATCTAGCAAAAATGTAACGCGTTGCAGGAGAAACTTTTACTCTGGTTACGTAGTCTGTTTCCTAGTGCCGGTTTGAAGTTCCTGCAGTTTTCATTGTAAAACCGAGTTGGAGCTAGTACCTCCCCATATATATGTATGGAGTGGAGTTAACAAATGAAAAGAAACTTTATGTTCCCAAAAAGCTAGGTGAAGGACGGCTTTCACACACACACATCTCTCAGAACTGAGCATGTGGAGAGACTTTCGTTCATCTAGCACAAAGGGAACAGGTTGCAGGAGAAACTTTTACTCTGGTTTCTCAGTCTGTTTCCTAGTGCCGGTTTGAAGTTCCTGCAGTTTTCACTGTAAAACCTGGTTGGAGCTTGTACCTCCCCATATATATGTATGGAGTGGAGTTTGCAACTGAAAAGAAACTTTGTGTTCCCAACAAGCTAGGTGAAGGACGGCTTTCACACACACTTATCTCTCAGAAATGAGCATGTGGAGAGACGTTCGTTCATCTAGCACAAAGGGAACGGGTTGCAGGAGAAACTTTTACTCTGGTTTCTCAGTCTGTTTCGTAGTGCCGGTTTGAAGTTCCTGCAGTTTTCACTGTAAAACCGATTTGGAGCTAGTACCTCCCCATATATATGTATGGAGTGGAGTTTGCAACTGAAAAGAAACTTTGTGTTCCCAACAAGCTAGGTAAGGACGGCTTTCACACACACTTATCTCTCAGAACTGAGCATGTGGAGAGACGTTCGTTCATCTAGCACAAAGGGAACGGGTTGCAGGGGAAACTTTTACTCTGGTTTCTCAGAGTGTTTCCTTGTGCCGGTTAGAATTTCCTGCAGTTTTCACTGTAAAACCGATTTGGGGCTAGTACCTCCCCATATATATGTATGGAGTGGAGTTTGCAACTGAAAAGAATCTTTGTGTTCCCAACAAGCTAGGTGAAGGACGGCTTTCACACACACTTATCTCTCAGAACTGAGCATGTGGAGAGACGTTCGTTCATCTAGCAGAAAGGGAACGGTTTTCAGGAGAAACTATTTTCTGGTTTCTCAGTCTGTTTCCTAGTGCCGGTTTGAAGTTCCTGCAGTATTCACTGTAAAACCTGGTTGGAGCTAGTACCTTCCCATATATATGTATGGAGTGGAGTTTGCAACTGAAAAGAAACTTTGTGTTCCCAACAAGCTAGGTGAAGGACGGCTTTCACACACACACATCTCTCAGAACTGAGCATGTGGAGAGACGTTCGTTCATCTAGCACAAAGGGAACGGGTTGCAGGAGAAACTTTTACTCTGGTTTCTCAGTCTGTTTCCTAGTGCCGGTTTTAAGTTCCTGCAGTTTTCACTGTAAAACTTGGTTGGAGCTAGTACCTCCCCATATATATGTATGGAGTGGAGTTTGCAACTGAAAAGAAACTTTGTGTTCCAAACAAGATAGTTGAAGGACGGCTTTCACACACACTTATCTCTCAGAACTGAGCATGTGGAGAGACGTTCGTTCCCCTAGCAGAAAGGGAACGGGTTGCAGGAGAAACTTTTACTCTGGTTTCTCAGTCTGTTTCCTAGTGCCGGTTTGAAGTTCCTGCAGTTTTCACTGTAAAACCGATTTGGAGCTAGTACCTCCCCATATATATGTATGGAGTGGAGTTTACAAATGAAAAGAAACTTTATGTTCCCATAAAGCTAGGTGAAGGACGGCTTTCACACACACACAAATCTCAGAACTGAGCATGTGGAGAGACGTTCGTTCATCTAGCACAAAGGGAACAGGTTGCAGGAGAAACTTTTACTCTGCTTTCTCAGTCTGTTTCCTAGTGCCGGTTTGAAGTTCCTGCAGTTTTCACTGTAAAACCTGGTTGGAGCTCGTACCTCCCCATATATATGTATGGAGTGGAGTTTGCAACTGAAAAGAAACTTTGTGTTCCCAACAAGCTAGGTGAAGGATGGCTTTCACACACACTTATCTCTCAGAACTGAGCATGTGGAGAGACGTTCGTTCATCTAGCACAAAGGGAACGGGTTGCAGGAGAAACTTTTACTCTGGTTTCTCAGTCTGTTTCCTAGTGCCGGTTTGAAGTTCCAGCAGTTTTCACTGTAAAACCGAGTTGGAGCTAGTACCTCCCATTATATATGTATGGAGTGGAGTTTGCAACTGAAAAGAAACTTTGTGTTCCCAACAAGCTAGGTGAAGGACGGCTTTCACACACACTTATCTCTCAGAACTGAGCATGTGGAGAGACGTTCGTTCATCTAGCAGAAAGGGAACGGGTTGCAGGAGAAACTTTTACTCTGGTTTCTCAGTCTGTTTCCTAGTGCCGGTTTGAAGTTCCAGCAGTTTTCACTGTAAAACCGAGTTGGAGTTAGTACCTCCCCATATATATGTATGGAGTGGAGTTTACAAATGAAAAGAAACTTTATGTTCCCAAAAAGCTAGGTGAAGTACGGCTTTCACACACACACATCTCTCAGAAGTGAGCATGTGGAGAGACGTTCGTTCATCTAGCACAAAGGGAACAGGTTGCAGGAGAAACTTTTACTCTGGTTTCTCAGTCTGTTTCCTAGTGCCGGTTTGAAGTTCCTGCAGTTTTCACTGTAAAACCTGGTTGGAGCTAGTACCTCCGCATATATATGTACGGAGTGGAGTTTGCAACTAAAAAGAAACATTGTGTTCCCAACAAGATAGGTAAAGGACGGCTTTCACACACAATTATCTCTTAGAACTGAGCATGTGGAGAGACGTTCGTTCATCTAGCACAAAGGGAACGGGTTGCAGGAGAAATTGTTACTCTGGTTTCTCAGTCTGTTTCCTAGTGCCGGTTTGAAGTTCCAGCAGTTCTCACTGTAAAACCGATTTGGAACTAGTACCTCCCCATATATATATATGGAGGGGAGTTTGCAACTGAAAAGAAACTTTGTGTTCCCAACAAGCTAGGTGAAGGACGGCTTTCACACACATTTATCTCTCAGAACTGAGCATGTGGAGAGACGTTCGTTCATCTAGCACAAAGGGAACGGGTTGCAGGAGAAACTTTTACTCTGGTTTCTCAGTCTGTTTCCTAGTGCCGGTTTGAATTTCCTGCAGTTTTCACTGTAAAACCGAGTTGCAGCTTGTACCTCCCCATATATATGTATGGAGTGGAGTTTGCAACTGAAAAGAAACTTTGTGTTCCCAACAAGCTAGGTGAAGGACGGCTTTCACACACACATATCTCTCAGAACTGAGCATGTGGAGAGACGTTCGTTCATCTAGCACAAAGGGAACGGGTTGCAGGAGAAAATTTTACTCTGGTTTCTCAGTCTGTTTCCAAGTGCCGGTTTGAAGTTCCTGCAGTTTTCACTGTAAAACCTGGTTGGAGCTAGTACCTCCCCATATATATGTATGGAGTGGAGTTTGCAACTGAAAAGAAACTTTGTGTTCCAAACAAGATATTTGAAGGACGGCTTTCACACACACTTATCTCTCAGAACTGAGCATGTGGAGAGACGTTCGTTCATCTAGCACAAAGGGAACGGGTTGCAGGAGAAACTTTTACTCTGGTTTCTCAGTCTGTTTCCTAGTGCCGGTTTGAAGTTCCAGCAGTTTTCACTGTAAAACCTGGTTGGAGCTAGTACCTCCCCATATATATGTATGGAGTGGAGTTTGCAACTGAAAAGAAACTTTGTGTTCCCAACAAGCTAGGTGAAGGACGGCTTTCACACACACATAACTCTCAGAACTGAGCATGTGGAGAGACGTTCGTTCATCTAGCACAAAAGGAACGGGTTGCAGGAGAAAATTTTACTCTGGTTTCTCAGTCTGTTTCCTAGTGCCGGTTTGAAGTTCCAGCAGTTTTCACTGTAAAACCGAGTTGGAGCTAGTACCTCCCCATATATATGTATGGAGTGGAGTTTACAATTGAAAAGAAACTTTATGTTCCCAAAAAGGTAGGTGAAGGACGGCTTTCACACACACACATCTCTCAGAACTGAGCATGTGGAGAGACGTTCGTTCATCTAGCACAAAGGGAACAGGTTGCAGGAGAAACTTTTACTCTGGTTTCTCAGTCTGTTTCCTAGTGCCGGTTTGAAGTTCCTGCAGTTTTCACTGTAAAACCTGGTTGGAGCTAGTACCTCCGCATATATATGTATGGAGTGGAGTTTGCAACTGAAAAGAAACTTTGTGTTCCCAACAATCTAGGTGAATAACGGCTTTCACACACACTTATCTCTCAGAACTGAGCATGTGGAGAGACGTTCGTTCCCCTAGCAGAAAGGGAACGGGTTGCAGGAGAAACTTTTACTCTGGTTTCTCAGTCTGTTTCCTAGTGCCGGTTTGAAGTTCCTGCAGTTTTCACTGTAAAACCGATTTGGAGCTAGTACCTCCCCATATATATGTATGGAGTGGAGTTTACAAATGAAAAGAAACTTTATGTTCCCAACAAGCTAGGTGAAGTACGGCTTTCACACACACACATCTCTCAGAACTGAGCATGTGGAGAGACGTTCGTTCATCTAGCACAAAGGGAACAGGTTGCAGGAGAAACTTTTACTCTGCTTTCTCAGTCTGTTTCCTAGTGCCGGTTTGAAGTTCCTGCAGTTTTCACTGTAAAACCTGGTTGGAGCTAGTACCTCCCCATATATATGTACGGAGTGGAGTTTGCAACTGAAAAGAAACTTTGTGTTCCCAACAAGCTAGGTGAAGGACGGCTTTCACACACACTTATCTCTCAGAACTGAGCATGTGGAGAGACGTTCGTTCATCTAGCACAGAGGGAACGGGTTGCAGGAGAAACTTTTACTCTGGTTTCTCAGTCTGTTTCCTAGTGCCGGTTTGAAGTTCCAGCAGTTTTCACTGTAAAAGCGAGTTGGAGCTAGTACCTCCCCATATATATGTATGGAGTGGAGTTTGCAACTGAAAAGAAACTTTGTGTTCCCAACAAGCTAGGTGAAGGACGGCTTTCACACACAATTATCTCTCAGAACTGAGCATGTGGAGAGGCGTTCGTTCCCCTAGCAGAAAGGGAACGGGTTGCAGGAGAAACTTTTACTCTGGTTTCTCAGTCTGTTTCCTAGTGCCGGTTTGAAGTTCCAGCAGTTTTCACTGTAAAACCGAGTTGGAGCTAGTACCTCCCCATATATATGTATGGAGTGGAGCTTACAAATGAAAAGAAACTTTATTTTCCCAAAAAGCTAGGTGAAGTACGGCTTTCACACACACACATCTCTCAGAACTGAGCATGTGGAGAGACGTTCGTTCATCTAGCACAAAGGGAACAGGTTGCAGGATAAACTTTTACTCTGGTTTCTCAGTCTGTTTCCTAGTGCCGGTTTGAAGTTCCTGCAGTTTTCACTGTAAAACCTGGTTGGAGCTAGTACCTCCGCATATATATGTACGGAGTGGAGTTTGCAACTGAAAAGAAACATTGTGTTCGCAACAAGATAGTTTAAGGGCGGCTTTCACACACACTTATCTCTCAGAACTGAGCATGTGGAGAGACGTTCGTTCATCTAGCACAAAGGGAACGGGTTGCAGGAGAAACTTTTACTCTGGTTTCTCAGTCTGTTTCCTAGTGCCGGTTTGAAGTTCCAGCGGTTCTCACTGTAAAACCGATTTGGATCTAGTACCTCCCCATATATATATATGGAGTGGAGTTTGCAACTGAAAAGAAACTTTGTGTTCCCAACAAGCTAGGTGAAGGACGGCTTTCACACACACATATATCTCAGAACTGAGCATGTGGAGAGACGTTCGTTCATCTAGCACAAAGGGAACGGGTTGCAGGAGAAACTTTTACTCTGGTTTCTCAGTCTGTTTCCTAGTGCCGGTTTGAATTTCCTGCAGTTTTCACTGTAAAACAGATTTGGAGCTAGTACCTCCCCATATATATGTATGGAGTGGAGTTTGCAACTGAAAAGAAACTTTGTGTTCCCAACAAGCTAGGTGAAGGACGGCTTTCACACACACTTATCTCTCAGAACTGAGCATGTGGAGAGACGTTCGTTCATCTAGCAAAAATGGAACGGGTTGCAGGAGAAACTTTTACTCTGGTTTCTCAGTCTGTTTCCTAATGCCGGTTTGAAGTACCTGCAGTTTTCACTGTAAAACCTGGTTGGAGCTAGTACCTCCCCATATATATGTATGGAGTGGAGTTTGCTACTGAAAAGAAACTTTGTGTTCCAAACAAGATAGGTGAAGGACGGCTTTAACACAAACTTATCTCTCAGAACTGAGCATGTGGAGAGACGTTCGTTCATCTAGCACAAAGGGAACGGGTTGCAGGAGAAAATTTTACTCTGGTTTCTCAGTCTGTTTCCTAGTGCCGGTTTGAAGTTCCAGCAGTTTTCACTGTAAAACCGAGTTGCAGCTTGTACCTCCCCATATATATGTATGGAGTGGAGTTTGCAACTGAAAAGAAACTTTGTGTTCCCAACAAGCTAGGTGAAGGACGGCTTTCACACACACATATCTCTCAGAACTGAGCATGTGGAGAGACGTTCGTTCATCTAGCACAAAGGGAACGGGTTGCAGGAGAAAATTTTACTCTGGTTTCTCAGTCTGTTTCCTAGTGCCGGTTTGAAGTTCCTGCAGTTTTCACTGTAAAACCGAGTTGCAGCTAATACCTCCCCATATATATGTATGGAGTGGAGTTTGCAACTGAAAAGAAACTTTGTGTTCCCAACAAGCTAGGTGAAGGACGGCTTTCACACACACTTATCTCTCAGAACTGAGCATGTGGAGAGACGTTCGTTCATCTAGCACAAAGGGAACGGGTTGCAGGAGAAAATTTTACTCTGGTTTCTCAGTCTGTTTCCTAGTGCCGGTTTGAAGTTCCAGTAGTTTTCACTGTAAAACCGAGTTGGAGCTAGTACCTCCCCATATATATGTATGGAGTGGAGTTTACAAATGAAAAGAAACTTTATGTTCCCAAAAAGCTAGGTGAAGGACGGCTTTCACACACACACATTTCTCAGAACTGAGCATGTGGAGAGACGTTCGTTCATCTAGCACAAAGGGAACAGGTTGCAGGAGAAACTTTTACTCTGGTTTCTCAGTCTGTTTCCTAGTGCCGGTTTGAAGATCCTGCAGTTTTCACTGTAAAACCTGGTTGGAGCTAGTACCTCCCCATATATATGTATGGAGTGGAGTTTGCAACTGAAAAGAAACTTTGTGTTCCCAACAAGCTAGGTGAAGTACGGCTTTCACACACACTTATCTCTCAGAACTGAGCATGTGGAGAGACGTTCGTTCATCTAGCACAAAGGGAACGGGTTGCAGGAGAAACTTTTACTCTGGTTTCTCAGTCTGTTTCCTAGTGCCGGTTTGAAATTCCAGCAGTTTTCACTGTAAAACCGAGTTGGAGCTAGTACCTCCCCATATATATGTATGGAGTGGAGTTTACAATTGAAAAGAAACTTTATGTTCCCAAAAAGCTATGTGAAGGACGGCTTTCACACACACACATCTCTCAGAACTGAGCATGTGGAGAGACGTTCGTTCATCTAGCACAAAGGGAACAGGTTGCAGGAGAAACTTTTACTCTGGTTTCTCAGTCTGTTTCCTAGTGCCGGTTTGAAGTTCCTGCAGTTTTCACTGTAAAACCTGGTTGGAGCTATTACCTCCCCATATATATGTATGGAGTGGAGTTTGCATCTGAAAAGAATCTTTGTGTTCCCAACAAGCTAGGTGAAGGACGGCTTTCACACACACTTATCTCTCAGAACTGAGCATGTGGAGAGACGTTCGTTCATCTAGCACAAAGGGAACGGGTTGCAGGAGAAACTTTTACTCTGGTTTCTCAGTCTGTTTCCTAGTGCCGGTTTGAAGTTCCAGCAGTTTTCACTGTAAAACCGAGTTGCAGCTAATACCTCCCCATATATATGTATGGAGTGGAGTTTGCAACTGAAAAGAAACTTTGTGTTCCCAACAAGCTAGGTGAAGGACGGCTTTCACACACATTTATCTCTCAGAAATTAACATGTGGAGAGACGTTCGTTTATGTAGCACAAAGGGAACGGGTTGCAGGAGAAACATTTACTCTGGTTTCTCAGTCTGTTTCTTAGTGCCGGTTTGAAGTTCCAGCACTTTTCACTGTAAAACCGAGTTGGAGCTAGTACCTCCCCATATATATGTATGGAGTGGAGTTTACAAATTCAAAGAAACTTTATGTTCCCAAAAAGCTAGGTGAAGGACGGCTTTCTCACACACACATCTCTCAGAACTGAGCATGTGGAGAGACGTTCGTTCATCTAGCACAATTGGAACAGGTTGCAGGAGAAACATTTACTCTGGATTCTCAGTCTGTTTCCTAGTGCCGGTTTGAAGTTCCTGCAGTTTTCACTGTAAAACCTGGTTGGAGCTAGTACCTCCCCATATATATGTATGGAGTGGAGTTTGCAACTGAATAGAAACTTTGTGTTCCCAACAAGCTAGGTGAAGGACGGTTTTCACACACACATATCTCTCAGAACTGAGCATGTGGAGAGACGTTCGTTCATCTAGCACAAAGGGAACGGGTTGCAGGAGAAACTTTTACTCTGTTTTCTCAGTCTGTTTCCTAGTGCCGGTTTGAAGTTCCTGCAGTTTTCACTGTAAAACCGATTTGGAGCTAGTACCTCCCCATATATATGTATGGAGTGGAGTTTGCAACTGAAAAGAAACTTTGTGTTCCCAACAAGTTAGGTGAAGAACGGCTTTCACACACACTTATCTCTCAGAACTGAGCATGTGGAGAGACGTTCGTTCATCTAGCACAAAGGGAACAGGTTGCAGGAGAAACTATTACTATGGTTTCTCAGTCTGTTTCCTAGTGCCGGTTTGAAGTTCCAGCAGTTTTCACTGTAAAACCGAGTTGGAGCTAGTACCTCTCCATATATATGTATGGAGTGGAGTTTACAACTGAAAAGAAACTTTATGTTCCCAAAAAGCTAGGTGAAGGACGGCTTTCACACACACTTATCTCTCAGAACTGAGCTTGTGGAGAGACGTTCGTTCATCTAGCTCAAAGGGAACGGGTTGCAGGAGAAACTTTTACTCTGGTTTCTCAGTCTGTTTCCTAGTGCCGGTTTGAAGTTCCAGCAGTTTTCACTGTAAAACCGAGTTGGAGCTAGTACCTCCGCATATATATGTATGGAGTGGAGTTTGCAACTGAAAAGAATCTTTTTGTTCCCAACAAGCTAGGTGAAGTTCGGCTTTCACACACACTTATCTCTCAGAACTGAGCATGTGGAGAGACGTTCGTTCATCTAGCACAAAGGGAACGGGTTGCAGGAGAAACTTTTACTCTGGTTTCTCAGTCTGTTTCCTAGTGCCGGTTTGAAGTTCCAGCACTTTTCACTGTAAAACCGAGTTGGAGCTAGTACCTCCCCATATATATGTATGGAGTGGAGTTTACAAATGAAAAGAAACTTTATGTTCCCAAAAAGATAGGTGAAGGACGGCTTTCACACACACACATCTCTCAGAACTGAGCATGTGGGGAGACGTTCGTTCATCTAGCAAAAAGGGAACAGGTTGCAGGAGAAACTTTTACTCTGGTTTCTCAGTCTGTTTCCTAGTGCCGGTTTGAAGTTCCTGCAGTTTTCACTGTAAAACCTGGATGGAGCTAGTACCTCCCCATATATATGTATGGAGTGGAGTTTGCAACTGAAAAGAAACTTTGTGTTCCCAACAAGCTCGGTGAAGGACGGCTTTCACACACACTTATCTCTCAGAACTGAGCATGTGGAGAGACGTTCGTTCATCTAGCACAAAGGGAACTGGTTGCAGAAGAAACTTTTACTCTGGTTTCTCAGTCTGTTTCCTAGTGCCGGTTTGAAGTTCCTGCAGTTTTCACTGTAAAACCTGGTTGGAGCTAGTACCTCCCCATATATATGTATGGAGTGGAGTTTGCAACTGAAAAGAAACTTTGTGTTCCCAACAAGCTAGGTGAAGTACGGCTTTCACACACACTTATCTCTCAGAACTGAGCATGTGGAGAGACGTTCGTTCATCTAGCACAAAGGGAACGGGTTGCAGGAGAAACTTTTACTCTGGTTTCTCAGTCTGTTTCCTAGTGCCGGTTTGAAGTTCCAGCAGTTTTCACTGTAAAAGCGAGTTGGAGCTAGTACCTCCCCATATATATGTATGGAGTGGAGTTTGCAACTGAAAAGAAACTTTGTGTTCCCAACAAGCTAGGTGAAGGTCGGCTTTCACACACAATTATCTCTCAGAACTGAGCATGTGGAGAGACGTTCGTTCATCTAGCAGAAAGGGAACGGGTTGCAGGAGAAACTTTTACTCTGGTTTCTCAGTCTGTTTCCTAGTGCCGGTTTGAAGTTCCTTCAGTTTTCACTGTAAAACCGAGTTGGAGCTAGTACCTCCCCATATATATGTATGGAATGGAGTTTGCAACTGAAAAGAAACTTTGTGTTCCCAAAAAGCTAGGTGAAGGACGGCTTTCACACACACTTATCTCTCAGAACTGAGCATGTGGAGAGACGTTCGTTCATCTAGCACAAAGGGAAGGGGTTGCAGGAGAAACTTTTCTCTGGTTTCTCAGTCTGTTTCCTAGTGCCGGTTTGAAGTTCCTGCAGTTTTCACTGTAAAAGCGATTTGGAGCTAGTACCTCCACATATATATGTATGGAGTGGAGTTTGCAACTGAAAAGAAACTTTGTGTTCCCAACAAGCTAGGTGAAGGACGGCTTTCACACACAATTATCTCTCAGAACTGAGCATGTGGATAAACGTTCGTTCATCTAGCACAAAGGGAACGGTTTGCAGGGAAACTTTTACTTTGGTTTCTCAGTCTGTTTCCTAGTGCCGGTTTGAAGTTCCAGCAGTTTTCACTGTAAAACCGAGTTGAAGCTAGTACATCACCATATATATGTATGGAGTGGAGTTTGCAACTGAAAAGAATCTTTGTATTCCCAACAAGCTAGGTGAAGGACGGCTTTCACACACACTTATCTCTCAGAACTGAGCATGTGGAGAGACGTTCGTTCATCTAGCACAAAGGGAACGGGTTGCTGGAGAAACTTTTACTCTGGTTTCTCAGTCTGTTTCCTAGTGCCGTTATGATGTTCCTGCAGTTTTCACTGTAAAACCGATTTGGAGCTAGTACCTCCCCATATATATGTATGGAGTGGAGTTTACAATTGAAAAGAAACATTATGTTCCCAAAAAGCTATGTGAAGGACGGCTTTCACACACACTTATCTCTCAGAACTTAACATGTGGAGAGACGTTCGTTTATGTAGCACAAAGGGAACGGGTTGCAGGAGAAACTTTTACTCTGGTTTCTCAGTCTGTTTCCTAGTGCCGGTTTGAAGTTCCTGCAGTTTTCACTGTAAAACCTGGTTGGAGCTAGTACCTCCCCATATATATGTATGGAGTGGAGTTTGCAACTGAAAAGAAACTTTGTGTTCCCAACAAGCTAGGTGAAGAACGGCTTTCACACACACTTATCTCTCAGAACTGAGCATGTGGAGAGACGTTCGTTCATCTAGCACAAAGGGAACGGTTTGCAGGAGAAACTATTACTATGGTTTCTCAGTCTGTTTCCTAGTGCCAGTTTGAAGTTCCAGCAGTTTTCACTGTAAAACCGAGTTGGAGCTAGTACCTCCCCATATATATGTATGGAGTGGAGTTTACAATTGAAAAGAAACTTTATGTTCCCAAAAAGCTAGGTGAAGGACGGCTTTCACACACACACATCTCTCAGAACTGAGCATGTGGAGAGACGTTCGTTCATCTAGCACAAAGGGAACAGGTTGCAGGAGAAACTATTACTCTGGTTTCTCAGTCTGTTTCCTAGTGCCGGTTGGAAGTTCCTGCAGTTTTCACTGTAAAACCTGGTTGGAGCTAGTACCTCCCTATATATATGTATGGATTGGAGTTTGCAACTGAAAAGAAACTTTGTGTTCCCAACAAGCTAGGTGAAGGACGGCTTTCACACACACTTATCTCTCAGAACTGAGCATGTGGAGAGACGTTCGTTCATCTAGCACAAAGGGAACGGGTTGCAGGAGAAACTTTTACTCTGGTTTCTCAGTCTGTTTCCTAGTGCCGGTTTGAAGTTCCAGCAGTTTTCACTGTAAAACCGAGTTGCAGCTAATACCTCCCCATATATATGTATGGAGTGGAGTTTGCAACTGAAAAGAAACTTTGTGTTCCCAACAAGATAGGTGAAGGACGCCTTTCACACACACTTATCTCTCAGAACTGAGCATGTGGAGAGACGTTCGTTCATCTAGCACAAAGGGAACGGTTTGCAGGAGAAACTTTTACTCTGGTTTCTACGTCTTTTTCCTAGTGCCGGTTTGAAGTTCCAGCAGTTTTCACTGTAAAACCGATTTGGAGATAGTACCTCCCCATATATATGTATGGAGTGGAGTTTGCAACTGAAAAGAAACTTTGTGTTCCCAACAAGCTAGGTGAAGGACGGCTTTCACACACACTTATCTCTCAGAACTTAACATGTGGAGAGACGTTCGTTTATGTAGCACAAAGGGAACGGGTTGCAGGAGAAACATTTACTCTGGTTTCTCAGTCTGTTTCCTAGTGCCGGTTTGAAGTTCAAGCACTTTTCACTGTAAACCGAGTTGGAGCTAGTACCTCCCCATATATATGTATGGAGTGGAGTTTACAAATTCAAAGAAACTTTATGTTCCCAAAAAGCTAGGTGAAGGACGGCTTTCTCACACACACATCTCTCAGAACTGAGCATGTGGAGAGACGTTCGTTCATCTAGCACAATTGGAACAGGTTGCAGGAGAAACTTTTACTCTGGTTTCTCAGTCTGTTTCCTAGTGCTGGTTTGAAGTTCCTGCAGTTTTCACTGTAAAACCTGGTTCGAGCTAGTACCTCCACATATATATGTATGGAGTGGAGTTTGCAACTGAAAAGAAACTTTGTGTTCCCAACAAGCTAGGTGAAGGACGGTTTTCACACACACATATCTCTCAGAACTGAGCATGTGGAGAGACGTTCGTTCATCTAGCACAAAGGGAACGGGTTGCAGGAGAAACTTTTACTCTGTTTTCTCAGTCTGTTTCCTAGTGCCGGTTTGAAGTTCCTGCAGTTTTCACTGTAAAACCGATTTGGAGCTAGTACCTCCCCATATATATGTATGGAGTGGAGTTCGCAACTGAAAAGAAACTTTGTGTTCCCAACAAGTTAGGTGAAGAACGGCTTTCACACACACTTATCTCTCAGAACTGAGCATGTGGAGAGACGTTCGTTCATCTAGCACAAAGGGAACAGGTTGCAGGAGAAACTATTACTATGGTTTCTCAGTCTGTTTCCTAGTGCCGGTTTGAAGTTCCAGCAGTTTTCACTGTAAAACCGAGTTGGAGCTAGTTCCTCCCCATATATATGTATGGAGTGGAGTTTACAACTGAAAAGAAACTTTATGTTCCCAAAAAGCTAGGTGAAGGACGGCTTTCACACACACTTATCTCTCAGAACTGAGCTTGTGGAGAGACGTTCGTTCATCTAGCTCAAAGGGAACGGGTTGCAGGAGAAACTTTTACTCTGGTTTCTCAGTCTGTTTCCTAGTGCCGGTTTGAAGTTCCAGCAGTTTTCACTGTAAAACCGAGTTGGAGCTAGTACCTCCCCATATATATGTATGGAGTGGAGTTTGCAACTGAAAAGAATCTTTTTGTTCCCAACAAGCTAGGTGAAGGACGGCTTTCACACACACACATCTCTCAGAACTGAGCATGTGGGGAGACGTTCGTTCATCTAGCACAAAGGGAACAGTTTGCAGGAGAAACTTTTACTCTGGTTTCTCAGTCTGTTTCCTAGTGCCGGTTTGAAGTTCCTGCAGTTTTCACTGTAAAACCTGGATGGAGCTAGTACCTCCCCATATATATGTATGGAGTGGAGTTTGCAACTGAAAAGAAACTTTGTGTTCCCAACAAGCTCGGTGAATGACGGCTTTCACACACACTTATCTCTCAGAACTGAGCATGTGGAGAGACGTTCGTTCATCTAGCACAAAGGGAACTGGTTGCAGAAGAAACTTTTACTCTGGTTTCTCAGTCTGTTTCCTAGTGCCGGTTTGAAGTTCCTGCAGTTTTCACTGTAAAACCTGGTTGGAGCTAGTACCTCCCCATATATATGTATGGAGTGGAGTTTGCAACTGAAAAGAAACTTTGTGTTCCCAACAAGCTAGGTGAAGTACGGCTTTCACACACACTTATCTCTCAGAACTGAGCATGTGGAGAGACGTTCGTTCATCTAGCACAAAGGGAACGGGTTGCAGGAGAAACTTTTACTCTGGTTTCTCAGTCTGTTTCCTAGTGCCGGTTTGAAGTTCCAGCAGTTTTCACTGTAAAAGCGAGTTGGAGCTAGTACCTCCCCATATATATGTATGGAATGGAGTTTGCAACTGAAAAGAAACTTTGTGTTCCCAACAAGCTATGTGAAGGACGGCTTTCACACACACTTATCTCTCAGAACTGAGCTTGTGGAGAGACTTTCGTTCATGCAGCACAATGGGAACGGGTTGCAGGAGAAACTTTTACTCTGGTATCTCAGTCTGTTTCCTAGTGCCGGTTTGAAGTTCCTGCAGTTTTCACTGTAAAACCGATTTGGAGATAGTACCTCCCCATATATATGTATGGAGTGGAGTTGGCAACTGAAAAGAAACTTTGTGTTCCCAACATGCTTGGTTAAGGACGGCTTACACACACTTATCTCTCAGAACTGAGCATGTGGAGAGACGTTCGTTCATCTTGCTCAAAAGGAACGGTTTGCAGGAGAAACTTTTACTCTGGTTTCTCAGTCTGTTTCCTAGTGCCGGTTTGAAGTTCCAGCAGTTTTTACTGTAAAACCGTGTTGGAGCTAGTACCTCCCCATATGTATGTATGGTGTGGAGTTTGCAATTGAAAAGAAACTTTGTGTTCCCAACAAGCTAGGTGAAGGACGGCTTTCACACACACTTATCTCTCAGAACTGAGCATGTGGAGAGACGTTCGTTCATCTAGCACAAAGGGAAGTGGTTGCAGGAGAAACTTTTCTCTGGTTTCTCAGTCTGTTTCCTAGTGCCGGTTTGAAGTTCCTGCAGTTTTCACTGTAAAAGCGATTTGGAGCTAGTACCTCCCCATATATATGTATGGAGTGGAGTTTGCAACTGAATAGAATCTTTGTATTCACAACAAGCTAGGTGAAGGACGGCTTTCACACACACTTATCTCTCAGAACTGAGCATGTGGAGAGACGTTCGTTCATCTAGCACAAAGGGAACGGGTTGCTGGAGAAACTTTTACTCTGGTTTCTCAGTCTGTTTCCTAGTGCCGGTTTGAAGTTCCTGCAGTTTTCACTGTAAAAACGATTTGGAGCTAGTACCTCCCCATATATATGTATGTAGTGGAGTTTGCAACTGAAAAGAAACTTTGTGTTCCCAACAAGCTAGGTGAAGGACGGCTTTCACACACAATTATCTCTCAGAACTGAGCATGTGGAGAGACGTTCGTTCATCTAGCACAAAGGGAACGGGTTGCAGGAGGAACTTTTACTCTGGTTTCTCAGTCTGTTTCCTAGTGCCGGTTTGAAGTTCCAGCAGTTTTTACTGTAAAACCGAGTTGGAGCTAGTACCTCCCCATATATATGTATGGAGTGGAGTTTACAAATGAAAAGAAACTTTGTATTCCCAACAAGCTAGGTGAAGGACGGCTTCACACACACTTATCTCTCAGAATTGAGCATGTGGAGAGACGTTCGTTCAACTAGCATAAAGGGAACGGGTTGCAGGAGAAACTTTTACTCTGGTTTCTCAGTCTGTTTCCTAGTGCCGGTTTGAAGTTCCTTCAGTTTTCACTGTAAAACCGAGTTGGAGCTAGTACCTCCCCATATATATGTATGGAGTGGAGTTTGCAACTGAAAAGAAACTTTGTGTTCCCAACAAGCTAGGTGAAGGACGGCTTTCACACACACTTATCTCTCAGAACTGAGCATGTGGAGAGACGTTCGTTCATCTAGCACAAAGGGAACGGGTTGCAGGATAAACTTTTACTCTGGTTTCTCAGTCTGTTTCCTAGTGCCGGTATGATGTTCCTGCAGTTTTCACTGTAAAACCGATTTGGAGCTAGTACCTCCCCATATATATGTATGGAATGGAGTTTGCAACTGAAAAGAAACTTTGTGTTCCCAACAAGCTAGGTGAAGAACAGCTTTCACACACACTTATCTCTCAGAACTGATCATGTGGAGAGACGTTCGTTCATCTACCACAAAGAGAACTGGTTGCAGGAGAAACTTTTACTCTGGTTTCTCAGTCTGTTTCCTAGTGCCGGTTTGAAGTTCCTGCAGTTTTCACTGTAAAACCGAGTTGGAGCTTGTACTACCCCATATATATGTACGGAGTGGAGTTTGCAAATGTAAAGAAACTTTGTGTTCCCAACAAGCTAGGTGAAGGACCGTTTTCACACACAATTATCTCTCAGAACTGAGAATGTTAAGAGACGTTCGTTCATCTACCACAAAAAGAACTGGTTGCAGGAGAAACTTTTACTCTGGTTTCTCTGTTTCCTAGTGCCGGGTTGAAGTTCCAGCAGTTTTCACTGTAAAACTTGGTTGGAGCTAGTACCTCCCCATATATATGTATGGAGTGGAGTTTGCAACTGAAAAGAATCTTTGTGTTCCCAACAAGCTAGGTGAAGGACGGCTTTCACACACACTTATCTCTCAGAACTGAGCATGTGGAGAGACGTTCGTTCATCTAGCACTAAGGGAACGGGTTGCAGGAGAAACTTTTACTCTGGTTTCTCAGTCTGTTTCGTAGTGCCGGTTTAAAGTTCCTGCAGTTTTCACTGTAAAACCGAGTTGGAGCTAGTACCTCCCCATATATATGTATGGTGTGGAGTTTGCAACTGAAAAGAAACTTTGTTTTCCCAACAAGCTAGGTGAAGGACGGCTTTAACACACAATTATCTCTCAGAACTGAGCATGTGGAGAGACGTTCATTCATCTAGCACAAAGGGAACGGGTTGCAGGATAAACTTTTACTCTGGTTTCTCAGTCTGTTTCCTAGTGCCGGTATGATGTTCCTGCAGTTTTCACTGTAAAACCTGGGTTGAGCTTGTACCTCCCCTTATATATGTATGGAGTGGAGTTTGCAACTGAAAAGAAACTTTGTGTTCCCAACAAGCTAGGTGAAGAACAGCTTTCACACACAATTATCTCTCAGAACTGATCATGTGGAGAGACGTTCGTTCATCTACCACAAAGAGAACTGGTTGCAGGAGAAACTTTTACTCTGGTTTCTCAGTCTGTTTCCTAGTGCCGGTTTGAAGTTCCTGCAGTTTTCAGTGTAAAACCGAGTTGGAGCTTGTACTACCCCATATATATGTACGGAGTGGAGTTTGCAAATGTAAAGAAACTTTGTGTTCCCAACAAGCTAGGTGAAGGACCGATTTCACACACACTTATCTCTCAGAACTGAGAATGTTAAGAGACGTTCGTTCATCTACCACAAAAAGAACTGGTTGCAGGAGAAACTTTTACTGTGGTTTCTCAGTCTGTTTCCTAGTGCCGGTATGAAGTACCTGCAATTTACACTGTAAAACAGATTTGGAGCTAGTACCTCCCCATATATATGTATGGAGTGGAGTTTGCCACTGAAAGGAACTTTGTGTTCCCAACAAGCTAGGTGAAGGACGGCTTTCACACACACTTATCTCTCAGAACTGAGCATGTGGAGAGACGTTCGTTCATCTAGCAAAAAGGGAACGGTTTGCAGGAGAAACTTTTACTCTGGATTCTCAGTCTGTTTCGTAGTGCCGATTTGAAGTTCCTGCAGTTTTCACTGTAAAACCGAGTTTTAGCTAGTACCTCCCCATATATATGTATGGTGTGGAGTTTGCAACTGAAAAGAAACTTTGTGTTCCCAACAAGCTAGGTGAAGGACGGCTTTCACACACACTTATCTCTCAGAACTGAGCATGTGGAGAGACGTTCGTTCATCTAGCACAAAGGGAACGGGTTGCAGGATAAACTTTTACTCTGGTTTCTCAGTCTGTTTCCTAGTGCCGGTATGATGTTCCTGCAGTTTTCACTGTAAAACCGATTTGGAGCTAGTACCTCAACATATATATGTATGGAATGGAGTTTGCAACTGAAAAGAAACTTTGTGTTCCCAACAAGCTAGGTGAAGAACAGCTTTCACACACACTTATCTCTCAGAACTGATCATGTGGAGAGACGTTCGTTCATCTAAAACAAAGAGAACTGGTTGCAGGAGAAACTTTTACTCTGGTTTCTCAGTCTGTTTCCTAGTGCCGGTTTGAAGTTCCTGCAGTTTTCACTGTAAAACCTAGTTGGAGCTTGTACTACCCCATATATATGTACGGAGTGGAGTTGCAAATGTAAAGAAACTTTGTGTTCCCAACAAGCTAGGTGAAGGACCGTTTTCACACACAATTATCTCTCAGAACTGAGAATGTTAAGAGACGTTCGTTCATCTACCACAAAAAGAACTGGTTGCAGGAGAAACTTTTACTCTGGTTTCTCTGTTTCCTAGTGCAGGTTTGAAGTTCCAGCAGTTTTCACTGAAAAACTTGGTTGGAGCTAGTACCTCCCCATATATATGTATGGAGTGGAGTTTGCAACTGAAAAGAAACTTTTGTTCCCAACAATCTAGGTGAAGGACGTCTTTCACACACACTTATCTCTCAGAACTGAGCTTGTGGAGAGACGTTCGTTCATCTAGCTCAAAGGGAACGGGTTGCAGGAGAAACTTTTACTCTGGATTCTCAGTCTGTTTCCTAGTGCCGGTTTGAAGTTCCAGCAGTTTTCACTGTAAAACAGAGTTGGAGCTAGTACCTCCCCATATATATGTATGGAGTGGAGTTTGCAAATGTAAAGAAACTTTGTGTTCCCAACAAGCTAGGTGAAGGACCGTTTTCACACACACTTATCTCTCAGAACTGAGAATGTTAAGAGACGTTCGTTCATCTACCACAAAAAGAACTGGTTGCAGGAGAAACTTTTACTGTGGTTTCTCAATCTGTTTCCTAGTGCCGGTATGAAGTACCTGCAATTTACACTGTAAAACAGATTTGGAGCTAGTACCTCCCCATATATATGTATGGAGTGGAGTTTGCCACTGAAAGGAACTTTGTGTTCCCAACAAGCTAGGTGAAGGACGGCTTTCACACACACTTATCTCTCAGAACTGAGCATGTGGAGAGACGTTCGTTCATCTAGCAAAAAGGGAACGGTTTGCAGGAGAAACTTTTACTCTGGATTCTCAGTCTGTTTCGTAGTGCCGATTTGAATTTCCTGCAGTTTTCACTGTAAAACCGAGTTTTAGCTAGTACCTCCCCATATATATGTATGGTGTGGAGTTTGCAACTGAAAAGAAACTTTGTGTTCCCAACAAGCTAGGTGAAGGACGGCTTTCACACACACTTATCTCTCAGAACTGAGCATGTGGAGAGACGTTCGTTCATCTAGCACAAAGGGAACGGGTTGCAGGAGAAACTTTTACTCTGGTTTCTCAGTCTGTTTCCTAGTGCCGGTATGATGTTCCTGCAGTTTTCACTGTAAAACCGATTTGGAGCTAGTACCTCAACATATATATGTATGGAATGGAGTTTGCAACTGAAAAGAAACTTTGTGTTCCCAACAAGCTAGGTGAAGAACAGCTTTCACACACACTTATCTCTCAGAACTGATCATGTGGAGAGACTTTCGTTCATCTAAAACAAAGAGAACTGGTTGCAGGAGAAACTTTTACTCTGGTTTCTCAGTCTGTTTCCTAGTGCCGGTTTGAAGTTCCTGCAGTTTTCACTGAAAAACCTAGTTGGAGCTTGTACTACCCCATATATATGTACGGAGT
Organism: Camelus dromedarius; assembly: GCF_036321535.1. Classification (NCBI taxonomy): domain Eukaryota; kingdom Metazoa; phylum Chordata; class Mammalia; order Artiodactyla; family Camelidae; genus Camelus; species Camelus dromedarius. The sequence continues at coordinate 4,405,794 of NW_026989819.1, read as the reverse complement.
GGAGTTGCAAATGTAAAGAAACTTTGTGTTCCCAACAAGCTAGGTGAAGGACCGTTTTCACACACAATTATCTCTCAGAACTGAGAATGTTAAGAGACGTTCGTTCATCTACCACAAAAAGAACTGGTTGCAGGAGAAACTTTTACTCTGGTTTCTCTGTTTCCTAGTGCAGGTTTGAAGTTCCAGAAGTTTTCACTGAAAAACTTGGTTGGAGCTAGTACCTCCCCATATATATGTATGGAGTGGAGTTTGCAACTGAAAAGAAACTTTTGTTCCCAACAATCTAGGTGAAGGACGTCTTTCACACACACTTATCTCTCAGAACTGAGCTTGTGGAGAGACGTTCGTTCATCTAGCTCAAAGGGAACGGGTTGCAGGAGAAACTTTTACTCTGGATTCTCAGTCTGTTTCCTAGTGCCGGTTTGAAGTTCCAGCAGTTTTCACTGTAAAACCGAGTTGGAGCTAGTACCTCCCCATATATATGCATGGAGTGGAGTTTGCAAATGTAAAGAAACTTTGTGTTCCCAACAAGCTAGGTGAAGGACCGTTTTCACACACACTTATCTCTCAGAACTGAGAATGTTAAGAGACGTTCGTTCATCTACCACAAAAAGAACTGGTTGCAGGAGAAACTTTTACTGTGGTTTCTCAGTCTGTTTCCCTGTGCCGGTATGAAGTACCTGCAATTTACACTGTAAAACAGATTTGGAGCTAGTACCTTCCCATATATATGTATGGAGTGGAGTTTGCCACTGAAAGGAACTTTGTGTTCCCAACAAGCTAGGTGAAGGGCGGCTTTCAAACACACTTATCTCTCAGAAATGAGCATGTGGAGAGACGTTCGTTCATCTAGCACAAAGGGAACGGGTTGCAGGTTAAACTTTTACTCCGGTTTCTCAGTCTGTTTCCTAGTGCCGGTTTGAAGTTCCTGCAGTTTTCACTGTAAAACCTGGTTGGAGCTAGTACCTCCCCATATATATGTATGGAGTGGTGTTTGCAACTGAAAAGAAACTTTGTGTTCCCAACAAGCTAGGTGAAGGACGGTTTTCACACACACTTATCTCTCAGAAGTGAGCATGTGGAGAGACGTTCGTTCATCTAGCACAAAGGGAACGGGTTGCAGGAGAAACTTTTACTCTGGTTTCTCAGTCTGTTTCCTAGTGCCGGTTTGAAGTTCCTGCAGTTTTCACTGTAAAACCTGGTTGGAGCTAGTACCTACCCATATATATGTATGGAGTGGAGTTTGCAACTGAAAAGAAACTTTGTGTTCCCAACAAGCTAGGTGAAGGACGGCTTTAACACACACTTATCTCTCAGAACTGAGCATGTGGAGAGACGTTCGTTCATCTAGCACAAAGGGAACGGGTTGCAGGAGAAACTTTTACTCTGGATTTTCAGTCTGTTTCCTAGTGCCGGTTTGAAGTTCCTGCAGTTTTCACTGTAAAACCTGGTTGGAGCTAGTACCTCCCCATATATATGTATGGATTGGAGTTTGCAACTGAAAAGAAACTTTGTGTTCCCAACAAGCTAGGTGAAGGACGGCTTTCACACACACTTATCTCTCAGAACTGAGCATGTGGAGAGACGTTCGTTCATGTAGCACAAATTGAACGGGTTGCAGGAGAAACTTTTACTCTGGTTTCTCAGTTTCCTAGTGCCGGTTTGAAGTTCCAGCAGTTTTCACTGTAAAACTTGGTTGGAGCTAATACCTCCCCATATATATGTATGGAGTGGAGTTTGCAACTGAAAAGAAACTTTTGTTCCCAACAATCTACGTGAAGGACGGCTTTCACACACACTTATCTCTCAGAACTGAGCTTGTGGAGAGACGTTCGTTCATCTAGCTCAAAGGGAACGGGTTGCAGGAGAAACTTTTACTCTGGTTTCTCAGTCTGTTTCCTAGTGCCGGTTTGAAGTTCCAGCAGTTTTCACTGTAAAACCGAGTTGGAGCTAGTACCTCCCCATATATATGTATGGAGTGGAGTTTGCGACTGAAAAGAAACTTTGTGTTCCCAACAAGCTATGTGAAGGACGGCTTTCACACACACTTATCTCTCAGAACTGAGCATGTGGAGAGACGTTCGTTCATCTAGCACAAAGGGAACAGGTTGCAGAGGAAACTTTTACTCTGGTTTCTCAGTCTGTTTCCTATTGCCGGTTTGAAGTTCCTGCAGATTTCCCTGTAAAACATGGTTGGAGCTAGTACCTCCCCATATATATGTATGGAGTGGAGTTTGCAACTGAAAAGAAATTTTGTGTTCCCAACAAGCTAGGTGAAGGACGGCTTTCACACACACTTATCTCTCAGAACTGAGCATGTGGAGAGACGTTCGTTCATCTAGCACAAAGGGAACGGGTTGCAGGAGAATCTTTTACTCTGGTTTCTCAGTCTGTTTCCTAGTGCCGGTTTGAAGTTCCATCAGTTTTCACTGTAAAAGCGAGTTGGAGCTAGTTCCTCCCCATATATATGTATGGAGTGGAGTTTGGAACTGAAAAGAAACTTTGTGTTCCCAACAAGCTAGGTGAAGGACGGCTTTCACACACACTTATCTCTCAGAACTGAGCATGTGGAGAGACGTTCGTTCATCTAGCAGAAAGGGAACGGGTTGCAGGAGAAACTTTTACTCTGGTTTCTCAGTCTGTTTCCTAGTGCCGGTTTGAAGTTCCTGCAGTTTTCACATTAAAACCGAGTTGGAGCTTGTACCTCCCCATATATATGTATGGAGTGGAGTTTGCAATTGAAAAGAACTTTGTGTTCCCAACAAGCTAGGTGAAGGACGGCTTTCACACACACTAATCTCCCAGAACTGAGCATGTGGAGAGACGTACGTTCATCTAGCTCAAAAGGAACGGGTTGCAGGAGAAACTTTTACTCTGGTTTCTCAGTCTGTTTCCTAGTGCCGGTTTGAAGTTCCTGCAGTTTTCACTGTAAAACCGAGTTGGAGCTAGTACCTCCCCATATATATGTATGGAGTGGAGTTTGCAACTGAAAAGAAACTTTGTGTTCCCAACAAGCTAGGTGAAGGACGGCTTTCACACACACTTATCTCTCAGAACTGTGCATGTGGAGAGACTTTCGTTCATCTAGCACAAAGGGAAGGGGTTGCAGGAGAAACTTTTACTCTGGTTTCTCAGTCTGTTTCCTAGTGCCGGTTTGAAGTTCCTGCAGTTTTCACTGTAAAACCGAGTTGGAGCTAGTACCTCCCCATATATATGTATGGAGTGGAGTTTGCAACTGAAAAGAAACTTTGTGTTCCCAACAAGCTAGGTGAAGGACGGCTTTAACACACACTTATCTCTCAGAACTGAGCTTGTGGAGAGACGTTCGTTCATGTAGCACAAAAGGAAAGGGTTCCAGGAGAAACTTTTACTCTGGTTTCTCAGTCTGTTTCCTAGTGCCGGTTTGAAGTTCCTGCAGTTTTCACTGTAAAACCGATTTGGAGCTAGTACCTCCCCATATATATGTATGGAGTGGAGTTTGCAACTGAAAAGAAACTTTGTGTTCCCAACAAGCTAGGTGAAGGACGGCTTTCACACACACTTACCTCTCAGAACTGAACATGTGGAGAGACGTTCGTTCATCTAGCACAAGGGGAACGGGTTGCAGGAGAAACTTTTACTCTGGTTTCTCAGTCTGTTTCCTAGTGCCGGTTTGAAGTTCCAGGAGTTTTCACTGTAAAACCGATTTGGAGCTTGTACCTCCCCATATATATGTATGGTGTGGAGTTTACAAATGAAAAGAAACTTTATGTTACCAAAAAGCTAGGTGAAGGACGGCTTTCACACACACACATCTCTCAGAACTGAGCATGTGGAGAGACGTTCGTTCATCTAGCACAAAGGGAACAGGTTGCAGGAGAAAATTTAACTCTGGTTTCTCAGTCTGTTTCCTAGTGCCGGTTTGAAGTTCCATCAGTTTTCACTGTAAAAGCGAGTTGGAGCTATTACCTCCCCATATATATGTATGGAGTGGAGTTTGCAACTGAAAAGAAACTTTGTGTTCCCAACAAGCTAGGTGAAGGACGGCTTTCACACACACTTATCTCTCAGAACTGAGCATGTGGAGAGACGTTCGTTCATCTAGCAGAAAGGGAACGGGTTGCAGGAGAAACTTTTACTCTGGTTTCTCAGTCTGTTTCCTAGTGCCGGTTTGAAGTTCCTGCAGTTTTCACTGTAAAACCTGGTTGGAGCTAGTACCTCCGCATATATATGTATGGAGTGGAGTTTGCAACTGAAAAGAAACTTTGTGTTCCCAACAAGCTAGGTGAAGGACGGCTTTCACACACACTTATCTCTCAGAACTGAGCATGTGGAGAGACGTTCGTTCATCAAGCAGAAAGGGAACCGTTTGCAGGAGAAACTTTTACTCTGGTTTCTCAGTCTGTTTCCTAGTGCCGGTTTGAAGTTCCTGCAGTTTTCACTGTAAAACCGATTTGGAGCTAGTACCTACCCATATATATGTATGGAGTGGAGTTTGCAACTTTAAAGAATCTTTGTGTTCCCAACAAGCTCGGTGAAGGACGGCTTTCACACACACTTATCTCTCAGAACTGAGCATGTGGAGAGACGTTCGTTCATCTAGCAGAAAGGGAACGGGTTGCAGGAGAAACTTTTACTCTGGTTTCTCAGTCTGTTTCCTAGTGCCGGGTTGAAATTCCAGCTGTTTTCACTGTAAAACGGAGTTGGAGCTAGTACCTCCCCATATATATGTATGGAGTGGAGTTTGCAACTGAAAAGAAACTTTGTGTTCCCAACAAGCTAGGTGAAGGACGGCTTTCACACACACTTATCTCTCAGAACTGAGCATGTGGAGAGACGTTCGTTCATCTAGCACAAATGGAACGGGTTGCAGGAGAAACTTTTACTCTGGTTTCTCAGTCTGTTTCCTAGTGCCGGTTTGAAGTTCCAGCAGTTTTCACTGTAAAACCGAGTTGGAGCTAGTACCTCTCCATATATATGTATGGAGTGGAATTTACAAATGAAAAGAAGCTTTATGTTCCCAAAAAGCTAGGTGAAGGACGGCTTTCACACACACACATATCTCAGAACTGAGCATGTGGAGAGACGTTCGTTCATCTAGCACAAACGGAACAGGTTGCAGGAGAAACTTTTACTCTGGTTTCTCAGTCTTTTTCCTAGTGCCGGTTTGAAGTTCCTGCAGTTTTCACTGTAAAACCTGGTTGGATCTTGTACCTCCCCATATATATGTATGGAGTGGAGTTTGCAACTGAAAAGAAACTTTGTGATCCCAACAAGCTAGGTGAAGGACGGCTTTCACACACACTTATCTCTCAGAACTGATCATGTGGAAAGACGTTCGTTCATCTAGCACAAAGGGAACGGTTTGCAGGAGCAACTTTTACTCTGGTATCTCAGTCTGTTTCCTAGTGCCGGTTTGAAGTTCCTGCAGTTTTCACTGTAAAACCTGGTTGGAGCTAGTACCTCCCCATATATATGTATGGATTGGAGTTTGCAACTGAAAAGAAACTTTGTGTTCCCAACAAGCTAGGTGAAGGACGGCTTTCACACACACTTATCTCTCAGAACTGAGCATGTGGAGAGACGTTCGTTCATCTAGCACAAAGGGAACGGGTTGCAGGAGAAACTTTTACTCTGGTTTCTCAGTCTGTTTCCTACTGCCGGTTTGAAGTTCCAGCAGTTTTCACTGTAAAACGGAGTTGGAGCTAGTACCTCCCCTTATATATGTATGGAGTGGAGTTTGCAACTGAAAAGAAACTTTGTGTTCCCAACAAGCTAGGTGAAGGACGGCTTTCACACACACTTATCCCTCAGAACTGAGCATGTGGAGAGACGTTCGTTCATATAGCACAAAGGGAACGGGTTGCAGGAGAAACTTTTACTCTGGTTTCTCAGTCTGTTTCCTAGTGCCGGTATTAAGTTCCTGCAGTTTTCACTGTAAAACCGATTTGGAGCTAGTACCTCCCCATTTATATGTATGGAGTGGAGTTTACAAATGAAAAGAAACTTTATGTTCCCAAAAAGCTAGGTGAAGGACGGCTTTCACACACACACATCTCTCAGAACTGAGCATGTGGAGAGACGTTCGTTCATCTAGCACAAAGGGAACAGGTTGCAGGAGAAACTTTTACTCTGGTTTCTCAGTCTGTTTCCTAGTGCCGGTTTGAAGTTCCTGCAGTTTTCACTGTAAAACCTGGTTGGAGCTTGTACCTCCCCATATATATATATGGAGTGGAGTTTGCAACTGAAAAGAGACTTTGTGTTCATAACAAGTTAGGTGAAGGACGGCTTTCACACACACTTATCTCTCAGAACTGAGCATTTGGAGAGACGTTCGTTCATCTAGCACCAAGGGAACGGGTTGCAGGAGAAACTATTTCTCTGCTTTCTCAGTCTGTTTCCTAGTGCCGGTTTGAAGTTCCAGCAGGTTTCACTGTAAAACAGAGTTGGAGCTAGTACCTCCCCATATATATGTATGGAGTGGAGTTTGCAACTGAAAAGAAACTTTGTGTTCCCAACAAGCTAGGTGAAGGACGGCTTTCACACACACTTATCTCTCAGAACTGAGCATGTGGAGAGACGTTCGTTCATCTAGCACAAAGGGAACGGGTTGCAGGAGAAACTTTTACTCTGGTTTCTCAGTCTTTTTCCTAGTGCCGGTTTGAAGTTCCAGCAGTTTTCACTGTAAAACCGAGTTGGAGCTAGTACCTCCCCATATATATGTATGGATTGGAGTTTACAAATGAAAAGAAACTTTATGTTCCCAAAAAGCTAGGTGAAGAACGGCTTTCACACACACACATCTCTCAGAACTGAGGATGTGGAGAGACGTTCGTGCATCCAGCACAAAGGAAGGGGTTGCAGGGGAAACTTTTACTCTGGTTTCTCAGTCTGTTTCCTAGTGCCGGTTTGAAGTTCCTGCAGTTTTCACTGTAAAACCGATTTGGAGCTAGTACCTCCCCATATATATGTATGGAGTGGGGTTTGCAACTGAAAAGAAACTTTGTGTTCCCAACAAGCTAGGTGAAGTACGGCTTTCACACACACTTATCTCTCAGAACTGAGCATGTGGAGAAACGTTCGTTCATCTAGCAGAAAGGGAACGGGTTGCAGGGGAAACTTTTACTCTGGTTTCTCAGTCTGTTTCCTAGTGCCGGTTTGAAGTTCCAGCAGTTTTCACTGTAAAACCGAGTTGGAGCTAGTACCTCCCCATATATATGTATGGAGTGGAGTTTGCAACTGAAAAGAAACTTTGTGTTCCCAACAAGCTAGGTGAAGGACGGCTTTCACACACACTTTTCTCTCAGAACTGAGCATGTGGAGAGACGTTCGTTCATCTAGCACAAAGGGAACGGGTTGCAGGAAAAACTTTTACTCTGGTTTCTCAGTCTGTTTCCTAGTGCTGGTTTGAAGTTCCAGCAGTTTTCACTGTAAAACCGAGTTGGAGCTAGAACCTCCCCATATATATGTATGGAGTGGAGTTTGCAACTGAAAAGAAACTTTGTGTTCCCAACAAGCTAGGTGAAGGACGGCTTTCACACACACATTTCTCTCAGAACTGAGCATGTGGAGAGACGTTCGTTCATCTAGCACAAAGGGAACGGGTTGCAGGAAAAACTTTTACTCTGGTTTCTCAGTCTGTTTCCTAGTGCCGGTTTTAAGTTCCTGCTGTTTTCACTGTAAAACCGAGTTGGAGCTACTACCTCCCCATATATATGTATGGAGTGGAGTTTACAAATGAAAAGAAACTTTATGTTCCCAAAAAGCTAGGTGAAGGACGGCTTTCACACACACACATCTCTCAGAAATGAGCATGTGGAGAGACTTTCGTTCATCTAGCACAAAGGGAACGGGTTGCAGGAGAAACTTTTACTCTGGTTTCTCAGTCTGTTTCCTAGTGTCGTTTGAAGTTCCTGCAGTTTTCACTGTAAAACCTGGGTGGAGCTTGTACCTCCCCATATATATGTATGGAGTGGAGTTTGCAACTGAAAAGAAACTTTGTGTTCCCAACAAGCTAGGTGAAGGACGGCTTTCACACACAGTTATCTCTCAGAACTGAGCATGGGGAGAGACGTTCGTTCATCTAGCACAAAGGGAAGTGGTTGCAGGAGAAACTTTTACTCTGGTTTCTCAGTCTGTTTCGTAGTGCCGGTTTGAAGTTCTTGCAGTTTTCACTGTAAAACTGATTTGGAGCTAGTACCTCCCCATATATATGTATGGAGTGGAGTTAGCAACTGAAAAGGAACTATGTGTTCCCAACAAGCTAGGTGAAGGACGGCTTTCACACACACTTATCTCTCAGAACTGAGCATGTGGAGAAACGTTCGTTCATCTAGCACAAAGGGAACGGGTTGCAGGGGAAACTTTTTCTCTGGTTTCTCAGTCTGTTTCCTAGTGCCGGTTTGAAGTTCCAGCAGTTTTCACTGTAAAACCGAGTTGGAACTAGTACCTCCCCATATATATGTATGGAGTGGAGTTTGCAACTGAAAAGAAACTTTGTGTTCCCAACAAGCTAGGTGAAGGACGGATTTCACACACACTTATCTCTCAGAACTGAGCATGTGGAGAGACGTTCGTTCATCTAGCACAAAGGGAACTGGTTGCAGGAGAAACTTTTACTTTGGTTTCTCAGTCTGTTTCCTAGTGCCGGTTTGAAGTTCCAACAGTTTTCACTGTAAAACCGAGTTGGAGCTAGTACCTCCCCATATATATGTATGGAGTGGAGTTTGCAACTGAAAAGAAACTTTGTGTTCCCAACAAGCTAGGTGAAGGACGGCTTTCACACACACTTATCTCTCAGAACTGTGCATGTGGAGAGACTTTCGTTCATCTAGCACAAAGGGAAGGGGTTGCAGGAGAAACTTTTACTCTGGTTTCTCAGTCTGTTTCCTAGTGCCGGTTTGAAGTTCCTGCAGTTTTCACTGTAAAACCGAGTTGGAGCTAGTACCTCCCCATATATATGTATGGAGTGGAGTTTGCAACTGAAAAGAAACTTTGTGTTCCCAACAAGCTAGGTGAAGGACGGCTTTAACACACACTTATCTCTCAGAACTGAGCTTGTGGAGAGACGTTCGTTCATGTAGCACAAAAGGAAAGGGTTCCAGGAGAAACTTTTACTCTGGTTTCTCAGTCTGTTTCCTAGTGCCGGTTTGAAGTTCCTGCAGTTTTCACTGTAAAACCGATTTGGAGCTAGTACCTCCCCATATATATGTATGGAGTGGAGTTTGCAACTGAAAAGAAACTTTGTGTTCCCAACAAGCTAGGTGAAGGACGGCTTTCACACACACTTACCTCTCAGAACTGAACATGTGGAGAGACGTTCGTTCATCTAGCACAAGGGGAACGGGTTGCAGGAGAAACTTTTACTCTGGTTTCTCAGTCTGTTTCCTAGTGCCGGTTTGAAGTTCCAGGAGTTTTCACTGTAAAACCGATTTGGAGCTTGTACCTCCCCATATATATGTATGGTGTGGAGTTTACAAATGAAAAGAAACTTTATGTTACCAAAAAGCTAGGTGAAGGACGGCTTTCACACACACACATCTCTCAGAACTGAGCATGTGGAGAGACGTTCGTTCATCTAGCACAAAGGGAACAGGTTGCAGGAGAAAATTTAACTCTGGTTTCTCAGTCTGTTTCCTAGTGCCGGTTTGAAGTTCCATCAGTTTTCACTGTAAAAGCGAGTTGGAGCTATTACCTCCCCATATATATGTATGGAGTGGAGTTTGCAACTGAAAAGAAACTTTGTGTTCCCAACAAGCTAGGTGAAGGACGGCTTTCACACACACTTATCTCTCAGAACTGAGCATGTGGAGAGACGTTCGTTCATCTAGCAGAAAGGGAACGGGTTGCAGGAGAAACTTTTACTCTGGTTTCTCAGTCTGTTTCCTAGTGCCGGTTTGAAGTTCCTGCAGTTTTCACTGTAAAACCTGGTTGGAGCTAGTACCTCCGCATATATATGTATGGAGTGGAGTTTGCAACTGAAAAGAAACTTTGTGTTCCCAACAAGCTAGGTGAAGGACGGCTTTCACACACACTTATCTCTCAGAACTGAGCATGTGGAGAGACGTTCGTTCATCAAGCAGAAAGGGAACCGTTTGCAGGAGAAACTTTTACTCTGGTTTCTCAGTCTGTTTCCTAGTGCCGGTTTGAAGTTCCTGCAGTTTTCACTGTAAAACCGATTTGGAGCTAGTACCTACCCATATATATGTATGGAGTGGAGTTTGCAACTTTAAAGAATCTTTGTGTTCCCAACAAGCTCGGTGAAGGACGGCTTTCACACACACTTATCTCTCAGAACTGAGCATGTGGAGAGACGTTCGTTCATCTAGCAGAAAGGGAACGGGTTGCAGGAGAAACTTTTACTCTGGTTTCTCAGTCTGTTTCCTAGTGCCGGGTTGAAATTCCAGCTGTTTTCACTGTAAAACGGAGTTGGAGCTAGTACCTCCCCATATATATGTATGGAGTGGAGTTTGCAACTGAAAAGAAACTTTGTGTTCCCAACAAGCTAGGTGAAGGACGGCTTTCACACACACTTATCTCTCAGAACTGAGCATGTGGAGAGACGTTCGTTCATCTAGCACAAATGGAACGGGTTGCAGGAGAAACTTTTACTCTGGTTTCTCAGTCTGTTTCCTAGTGCCGGTTTGAAGTTCCAGCAGTTTTCACTGTAAAACCGAGTTGGAGCTAGTACCTCTCCATATATATGTATGGAGTGGAATTTACAAATGAAAAGAAGCTTTATGTTCCCAAAAAGCTAGGTGAAGGACGGCTTTCACACACACACATATCTCAGAACTGAGCATGTGGAGAGACGTTCGTTCATCTAGCACAAACGGAACAGGTTGCAGGAGAAACTTTTACTCTGGTTTCTCAGTCTTTTTCCTAGTGCCGGTTTGAAGTTCCTGCAGTTTTCACTGTAAAACCTGGTTGGATCTTGTACCTCCCCATATATATGTATGGAGTGGAGTTTGCAACTGAAAAGAAACTTTGTGATCCCAACAAGCTAGGTGAAGGACGGCTTTCACACACACTTATCTCTCAGAACTGATCATGTGGAAAGACGTTCGTTCATCTAGCACAAAGGGAACGGTTTGCAGGAGCAACTTTTACTCTGGTATCTCAGTCTGTTTCCTAGTGCCGGTTTGAAGTTCCTGCAGTTTTCACTGTAAAACCTGGTTGGAGCTAGTACCTCCCCATATATATGTATGGATTGGAGTTTGCAACTGAAAAGAAACTTTGTGTTCCCAACAAGCTAGGTGAAGGACGGCTTTCACACACACTTATCTCTCAGAACTGAGCATGTGGAGAGACGTTCGTTCATCTAGCACAAAGGGAACGGGTTGCAGGAGAAACTTTTACTCTGGTTTCTCAGTCTGTTTCCTACTGCCGGTTTGAAGTTCCAGCAGTTTTCACTGTAAAACGGAGTTGGAGCTAGTACCTCCCCTTATATATGTATGGAGTGGAGTTTGCAACTGAAAAGAAACTTTGTGTTCCCAACAAGCTAGGTGAAGGACGGCTTTCACACACACTTATCCCTCAGAACTGAGCATGTGGAGAGACGTTCGTTCATATAGCACAAAGGGAACGGGTTGCAGGAGAAACTTTTACTCTGGTTTCTCAGTCTGTTTCCTAGTGCCGGTATTAAGTTCCTGCAGTTTTCACTGTAAAACCGATTTGGAGCTAGTACCTCCCCATTTATATGTATGGAGTGGAGTTTACAAATGAAAAGAAACTTTATGTTCCCAAAAAGCTAGGTGAAGGACGGCTTTCACACACACACATCTCTCAGAACTGAGCATGTGGAGAGACGTTCGTTCATCTAGCACAAAGGGAACAGGTTGCAGGAGAAACTTTTACTCTGGTTTCTCAGTCTGTTTCCTAGTGCCGGTTTGAAGTTCCTGCAGTTTTCACTGTAAAACCTGGTTGGAGCTTGTACCTCCCCATATATATATATGGAGTGGAGTTTGCAACTGAAAAGAGACTTTGTGTTCATAACAAGTTAGGTGAAGGACGGCTTTCACACACACTTATCTCTCAGAACTGAGCATTTGGAGAGACGTTCGTTCATCTAGCACCAAGGGAACGGGTTGCAGGAGAAACTATTTCTCTGCTTTCTCAGTCTGTTTCCTAGTGCCGGTTTGAAGTTCCAGCAGGTTTCACTGTAAAACAGAGTTGGAGCTAGTACCTCCCCATATATATGTATGGAGTGGAGTTTGCAACTGAAAAGAAACTTTGTGTTCCCAACAAGCTAGGTGAAGGACGGCTTTCACACACACTTATCTCTCAGAACTGAGCATGTGGAGAGACGTTCGTTCATCTAGCACAAAGGGAACGGGTTGCAGGAGAAACTTTTACTCTGGTTTCTCAGTCTTTTTCCTAGTGCCGGTTTGAAGTTCCAGCAGTTTTCACTGTAAAACCGAGTTGGAGCTAGTACCTCCCCATATATATGTATGGATTGGAGTTTACAAATGAAAAGAAACTTTATGTTCCCAAAAAGCTAGGTGAAGAACGGCTTTCACACACACACATCTCTCAGAACTGAGGATGTGGAGAGACGTTCGTGCATCCAGCACAAAGGAAGGGGTTGCAGGGGAAACTTTTACTCTGGTTTCTCAGTCTGTTTCCTAGTGCCGGTTTGAAGTTCCTGCAGTTTTCACTGTAAAACCGATTTGGAGCTAGTACCTCCCCATATATATGTATGGAGTGGGGTTTGCAACTGAAAAGAAACTTTGTGTTCCCAACAAGCTAGGTGAAGTACGGCTTTCACACACACTTATCTCTCAGAACTGAGCATGTGGAGAAACGTTCGTTCATCTAGCAGAAAGGGAACGGGTTGCAGGGGAAACTTTTACTCTGGTTTCTCAGTCTGTTTCCTAGTGCCGGTTTGAAGTTCCAGCAGTTTTCACTGTAAAACCGAGTTGGAGCTAGTACCTCCCCATATATATGTATGGAGTGGAGTTTGCAACTGAAAAGAAACTTTGTGTTCCCAACAAGCTAGGTGAAGGACGGCTTTCACACACACTTTTCTCTCAGAACTGAGCATGTGGAGAGACGTTCGTTCATCTAGCACAAAGGGAACGGGTTGCAGGAAAAACTTTTACTCTGGTTTCTCAGTCTGTTTCCTAGTGCTGGTTTGAAGTTCCAGCAGTTTTCACTGTAAAACCGAGTTGGAGCTAGAACCTCCCCATATATATGTATGGAGTGGAGTTTGCAACTGAAAAGAAACTTTGTGTTCCCAACAAGCTAGGTGAAGGACGGCTTTCACACACACATTTCTCTCAGAACTGAGCATGTGGAGAGACGTTCGTTCATCTAGCACAAAGGGAACGGGTTGCAGGAAAAACTTTTACTCTGGTTTCTCAGTCTGTTTCCTAGTGCCGGTTTTAAGTTCCTGCTGTTTTCACTGTAAAACCGAGTTGGAGCTACTACCTCCCCATATATATGTATGGAGTGGAGTTTACAAATGAAAAGAAACTTTATGTTCCCAAAAAGCTAGGTGAAGGACGGCTTTCACACACACACATCTCTCAGAAATGAGCATGTGGAGAGACTTTCGTTCATCTAGCACAAAGGGAACGGGTTGCAGGAGAAACTTTTACTCTGGTTTCTCAGTCTGTTTCCTAGTGTCGTTTGAAGTTCCTGCAGTTTTCACTGTAAAACCTGGGTGGAGCTTGTACCTCCCCATATATATGTATGGAGTGGAGTTTGCAACTGAAAAGAAACTTTGTGTTCCCAACAAGCTAGGTGAAGGACGGCTTTCACACACAGTTATCTCTCAGAACTGAGCATGGGGAGAGACGTTCGTTCATCTAGCACAAAGGGAAGTGGTTGCAGGAGAAACTTTTACTCTGGTTTCTCAGTCTGTTTCGTAGTGCCGGTTTGAAGTTCTTGCAGTTTTCACTGTAAAACTGATTTGGAGCTAGTACCTCCCCATATATATGTATGGAGTGGAGTTAGCAACTGAAAAGGAACTATGTGTTCCCAACAAGCTAGGTGAAGGACGGCTTTCACACACACTTATCTCTCAGAACTGAGCATGTGGAGAAACGTTCGTTCATCTAGCACAAAGGGAACGGGTTGCAGGGGAAACTTTTTCTCTGGTTTCTCAGTCTGTTTCCTAGTGCCGGTTTGAAGTTCCAGCAGTTTTCACTGTAAAACCGAGTTGGAGCTAGTACCTCCCCATATATATGTATGGAGTGGAGTTTGCAACTGAAAAGAAACTTTGTGTTCCCAACAAGCTAGGTGAAGGACGGATTTCACACACACTTATCTCTCAGAACTGAGCATGTGGAGAGACGTTCGTTCATCTAGCACAAAGGGAACTGGTTGCAGGAGAAACTTTTACTTTGGTTTCTCAGTCTGTTTCCTAGTGCCGGTTTGAAGTTCCAACAGTTTTCACTGTAAAACCGAGTTGGAGCTAGTACCTCCCCATATATATGTATGGAGTGGAGTTTGCAACTGAAAAGAATCTTTGTGTTCCCAACAAGTTAGTTGAAGGACGGCTTTCACACACACTTATCTCTCAGAACTGAGCATGTGGAGAGACGTTCGTTCATCTAGCACAAATGGAATGGTTTGCAGGATAAACTTTTACTCTGGTTTCTCAGTCTGTTTCGTAGTGCCGGTTTGAAGTTCCTGCAGTTTTCACTGTAAACCCGAGTTGGAGCTAGTACCTCCCCATATATATGTATGGTGTGGAGTTTGCAACTGAAAAGAAACTTTGTGTTCCCAACAAGCTAGGTGAAGGACGGCTTTCACACACACGTATCTCTCAGAAATGAGCATGTGGAGAGACGTTCGTTCATCTAGCACAAAGGGAACGGGTTGCAGGGGAAACTTTTACTCTGGTTTCTCAGTCTGTTTCCTAGTGCCGGTTTGAAGTTCCTGCAGTTTTCACTGTAAAACCGATTTGGAGCTAGTACCTCCCCATATATATGTATGGAGTGGAGTTTGCAACTGAAAAGAAACTTTGTGTTCCCAACAAGCTAGGTGAAGGACAGCTTTCACACACAGTTATCTCTCAGAACTGAGCATGTGAAGAGACGTTCGTTCATCTAGCACAAAGGGAACGGTTTGCAGGAGAAACTTTTACTCTGGTTTCTCAGTCTGTTTCCTAGTGCCGGTTTGAAGTTCCTGCAGTTTTCACTGTAAAACCGAGTTGCAGCTAGTACCTCCCCATATATATGTATGGAGTGGAGTTTGCAACTGAAAAGAAACTTTGTGTTCCCAACAAGCTAGGTGAAGGGCGGTTTTCACACACACTTATCTCTCAGAACTGAGCATGTGGAGAGACGTTCGTTCATCTAGCACGAAGGGAACGGGTTGCAGGAGAAACTTTTACTCTGGTTTCTCAGTCTGTTTCCTAGTGCCGGTTTGAAGTTCCTGCAGTTTTCACTGTAAAACCGATTTGGAGCTAGTACCTCCCCATATATATATATGGAGTTCATTTTGCAACTGAAAAAAAACTTTGTGTTCCCAACAATCTAGTTGAAAGACGGCTTTCACACACACATATCTCTCAGAACTGAGCATGTGGAGAGACGTTCGTTCATCTAGCACAAAAGGAACGGGTTGCAGGAGAAACTTTTACTCTGGTTTCTCAGTCTGTTTCCTATTGCCGGTTTGAAGTTCCTGCAGTTTTCACTGTAAAACGGAGTTGGAGCTAGTACCTCCCCATATATATGTATGGAGTGGAGTTTGCAACTGAAAAGAAACTTTGTGTTCCCAACAAGCTAGGTGAAGGACGGCTTTCACACACACTTATCTCTCAGAACTGAGCATGTGGAGAGACGTTCGTTCATCTAGCACAAGGGGAACGGGTTGCAGGAGAAACTTTTACTCTGGTATCTCAGTCTGTTTCCTAGTGCCGGTTTGAAGTTCCTGCAGTTTTCACTGTAAAACCTGGTTGGAGCTTGTACCTCCCCATATATATGTATGGAGTGGAGTTTGCAACTGAAAAGAAACTTTGTGTTCCCAACAAGCTAGGTGAAGGACGGCTTTCACACACACTTATCTCTCAGAACTGAGCATGTGGAGAGACTTTCGTTCATCTAGCACAAAGGGAACGGGTTGCAGGAGAAACTTTTACTCTGGTTTCTCAGTCTGTTTCCTAGTGCCGGTATGATGTTCCTGCTGTTTTCACTGTAAAACCGATTTGGAGCTAGTACCTCCCCATATATATGTATGGAGTGGAGTTTGCAACTGAAAAGAAACTTTGTGTTCCCAACAAGCTAGGTGAAGAACAGCTTTCACACACACTTATCTCTCAGAACTGATCATGTGGAGAGACGTTCGTTCATCTACCACAAAGAGAACTGGTTGCAGGAGAAACTTTTACTCTGGTTTCTCAGTCTGTTTCCTAGTGCCGGTTTGAAGTTCCTGCAGTTTTCACTGTAAAACCGAGTTGGAGCTTGTACTACCCCATATATATGTACGGAGTGGAGTTTGCAAATGTAAAGAAACTTTGTGTTCCCAACAAGCTAGGTGAAGGACCGTTTTCACACACACTTATCTCTCAGAACTGAGCATGTGGAGAAACGTTCGTTCATCTAGCACAAAGGGAACGGGTTGCAGGGGAAACTTTTTCTCTGGTTTCTCAGTCTGTTTCCTAGTGCCGGTTTGAAGTTCCAGCAGTTTTCACTGTAAAACCGAGTTGGAGCTAGTACCTCCCCATATATATGTATGGAGTGGAGTTTGCAACTGAAAAGAAACTTTGTGTTCCCAACAAGCTAGGTGAAGGACGGATTTCACACACACTTATCTCTCAGAACTGAGCATGTGGAGAGACGTTCGTTCATCTAGCACAAAGGGAACTGGTTGCAGGAGAAACTTTTACTCTGGTTTCTCAGTCTGTTTCCTAGTGCCGGTTTGAAGTTCCAGCAGTTTTCACTGTAAAACCGAGTTGGAGCTAGTACCTCTCCATATATATGTATGGAGTGGAGTTTGCAACTGAAAAGAATCTTTGTGTTCCCAACAAGCTAGTTGAAGGACGGCTTTCACACACACTTATCTCTCAGAACTGAGCATGTGGAGAGACGTTCGTTCATCTAGCACAAATGGAATGGTTTGCAGGATAAACTTTTACTCTGGTTTCTCAGTCTGTTTCGTAGTGCCGGTTTGAAGTTCCTGCAGTTTTCACTGTAAACCCGAGTTGGAGCTAGTACCTCCCCATATATATGTATGGTGTGGAGTTTGCAACTGAAAAGAAACTTTGTGTTCCCAACAAGCTAGGTGAAGGACGGCTTTCACACACACGTATCTCTCAGAAATGAGCATGTGGAGAGACGTTCGTTCATCTAGCACAAAGGGAACGGGTTGCAGGGGAAACTTTTACTCTGGTTTCTCAGTCTGTTTCCTAGTGCCGGTTTGAAGTTCCTGCAGTTTTCACTGTAAAACCGATTTGGAGCTAGTACCTCCCCATATATATGTATGGAGTGGAGTTTGCAACTGAAAAGAAACTTTGTGTTCCCAACAAGCTAGGTGAAGGACAGCTTTCACACACAGTTATCTCTCAGAACTGAGCATGTGGAGAGACGTTCGTTCATCTAGCACAAAGGGAACGGTTTGCAGGAGAAACTTTTACTCTGGTTTCTCAGTCTGTTTCCTAGTGCCGGTTTGAAGTTCCTGCAGTTTTCACTGTAAAACCGATTTGGAGCTAGTACCTCCCCATATATATGTATGGAGTGGAGTTTGCAACTGAAAAGAAACTTTGTGTTCCCAACAAGCTAGGTGAAGGGCGGTTTTCACACACACTTATCTCTCAGAACTGAGCATGTGGAGAGACGTTCGTTCATCTAGCACAAAGGGAACGGGTTGCAGGAGAAACTTTTACTCTGGTTTCTCAGTCTGTTTCCTAGTGCCGGTTTGAAGTTCCTGCAGTTTTCACTGTAAAACCGATTTGGAGCTAGTACCTCCCCATATATATATATGGAGTTCAGTTTGCAACTGAAAAGAAACTTTGTGTTCCCAACAATCTAGTTGAAAGACGGCTTTCACACACACATATCTCTCAGAACTGAGCATGTGGAGAGACGTTCGTTCATCTAGCACAAAAGGAACGGGTTGCAGGAGAAACTTTTACTCTGGTTTCTCAGTCTGTTTCCTATTGCCGGTTTGAAGTTCCTGCATTTTTCACTGTAAAACGGAGTTGGAGCTAGTACCTCCCCATATATATGTATGGAGTGGAGTTTGCAACTGAAAAGAAACTTTGTGTTCCCAACAAGCTAGGTGAAGGACGGCTTTCACACACACTTATCTCTCAGAACTGAGCATGTGGAGAGACGTTCGTTCATCTAGCACAAGGGGAACGGGTTGCAGGAGAAACTTTTACTCTGGTATCTCAGTCTGTTTCCTAGTGCCGGTTTGAAGTTCCAGCAGTTTTCACTGTAAAACAGAGTTGGAGCTTGTACCTCCCCATATATATGTATGGAGTGGAGTTTGCAACTGAAAAGAAACTTTGTGTTCCCAACAAGCTAGGTGAAGGACGGCTTTCACACACACTTATCTCTCAGAACTGAGCATGTGGAGAGACTTTCGTTCATCTAGCACAAAGGGAACGGGTTGCAGGAGAAACTTTTACTCTGGTTTCTCAGTCTGTTTCCTAGTGCCGGTATGATGTTCCTGCTGTTTTCACTGTAAAACCGATTTGGAGCTAGTACCTCCCCATATATATGTATGGAGTGGAGTTTGCAACTGAAAAGAAACTTTGTGTTCCCAACAAGCTAGGTGAAGAACAGCTTTCACACACACTTATCTCTCAGAACTGATCATGTGGAGAGACGTTCGTTCATCTACCACAAAGAGAACTGGTTGCAGGAGAAACTTTTACTCTGGTTTCTCAGTCTGTTTCCTAGTGCCGGTTTGAAGTTCCTGCAGTTTTCACTGTAAAACCGAGTTGGAGCTTGTACTACCCCATATATATGTACGGAGTGGAGTTTGCAAATGTAAAGAAACTTTGTGTTCCCAACAAGCTAGGTGAAGGACCGTTTTCACACACACTTATCTCTCAGAACTGAGAATGTTAAGAAACATTCGTTCATCTACCACAAAAAGAACTGGTTGCAGGAGAAACTTTTACTCTGGTTTCTCAGTCTGTTTCCTAGTGCCGGTTTGAATTTCCTGCAGTTTTCACTGTAAAACCTGGTTGGAGCTAGTACCTCCCCATATATATGTATGGAGTGGAGTTTGCAACTGAAAAGAAACTTTGTGTTCCCAACAAGCTAGGTGAAGGACGGCTTTCACACACACTTATCTCTCAGAACTGAGCATGTGGAGAGACGTTCGTTCATCTAGCACAAAGGGAACGGGTTGCAGGAGAAACTTTTACTCTGGTTTCTCAGTCTGTTTCCTAGTGCCGGTTTGAAGTTCCTGCATTTTTCCCTGTAAAAACGAGTTGGATCAAGTACCTCCCCATATATATGTATGGAGTGTAGTTTGCAACTGAAAAGAAACTTTGTGTTCCCAACTAGCTTGGTGAAGTACGGCTTTCACAAGCACATATCCCTCAGAACTTAGCATGTGGAGAGACGTTCGTTCATCTAGCCTAAAGGGAACGGGTTGCAGGAGAAACTTTTACTCTGGTTTCTCAGTCTGTTTCCTAGTGCCGGTTTGAAGTTCCTGCAGTTTTCTCTGTAAAACCTGGTTGGAGCTAGTACCTCCCCATATATATGTATGGAGTGGAGGTTGCAACTGAAAAGAAACTTTGTGTTCCCAACAAGCTAGGTGAAGGACGGCTTTCACACACACTTATCTCTCAGAACTGAGCATGTGGAGAGACGTTCGTTCATCTAGCACAAAGGGAACGGGTTGCAGGAGAAACTTTTACTCTGTTTTCTCAGTCTGTTTCCTAGTGCCGGTTTGAAGTTCCTGCAGTTTTCACTGTAAAACCTGGTTGGAGCTAGTACCTCCCCATATATATGTATGGATTGGAGTTTGCAACTGAAAAGAAACTTTGTGTTCCCAACAAGTTAGGTGAAGGACGGCTTTAACACACACTTATCTCTCAGAACTGAGCATGTGGAGAGACGTTCGTTCATCTAGCACAAAGGGAACGGGTTGCAGGAGAAACTTTTACTCTGGTTTCTCAGTCTGTTTCCTAGTGCCGGTTTGAAGTTCCTGCAGTTTTCACTGTAAAACCTGGTTGGAGCTAGTACCTCCCCATATATATGTATGGATTGGAGTTTGCAACTGAAAAGAAACTTTGTGTTCCCAACAAGCTAGGTGAAGGACGGCTTTCACACACACTTATCTCTCAGAACTGAGCATGTGGAGAGACGTTCGTTCATGTAGCACAAATGGAACGGGTTGCAGGAGAAACTTTTACTCTGGTTTCTCAGTTTCCTAGTGCCGGTTTGAAGTTCCAGCAGTTTTCACTGTAAAACTTGGTTGGAGCTAGTACCTCACCATATATATGTATGGA
Organism: Camelus dromedarius; assembly: GCF_036321535.1. Classification (NCBI taxonomy): domain Eukaryota; kingdom Metazoa; phylum Chordata; class Mammalia; order Artiodactyla; family Camelidae; genus Camelus; species Camelus dromedarius. The sequence continues at coordinate 4,385,399 of NW_026989819.1, read as the reverse complement.
GTGGTGTTTGCAACTGAAAAGAAACTTTTGTTCCAAACAATCTAGGTGAAGGACGGCTTTCACACACACTTATCTCTCAGAACTGAGCTAGTGGAGAGACGTTCGTTCATCTAGCTCAAAGGGAACGGGTTGCAGGAGAAACTTTTACTCTTGTTTCTCAGTCTGTTTCCTAGTGCCGGTTTGAAGTTCCAGCAGTTTTCACTGTAAAACCGAGTTGGAGCTAGTACCTCCCCATATATATGTATGGAGTGGAGTTTGCAACTGAAAAGAAACTTTGTGTTCCCAACAAGCTAGGTGAAGGACGGCTTTCACACACACTTATCTCTCAGAACTGAGCATGTGGAGAGACGTTCGTTCATCTAGCACAAAGGGAACATGTTGCAGGGGAAACTTTTACTCTGGTTTCTCAGTCTGTTTCCTAGTGCCGGTTTGAAGTTCCTGCAGTTTTCCCTGTAAAACCTGGTTGGAGCTAGTACCTCCCCATATATATGTATGGAGTGGAGTTTGCAACTGAAAAGAAATTTTGTGTTCCCAACAAGCTAGGTGAAGGACGGCTTTCACACACACTTATCTCTCAGAAATGAGCATGTGGAGAGACGTTCGTTCATCTAGCACAAAGGGAACGGGTTGCAGGAGAAACTTTTACTCTGGTTTCTCAGTCTGTTTCCTAGTGCCGGTTTGAAGTTCCTGCAGTTTTCACTTTAAAACCTGGTTGGATCTAGTACCTCCCCATATATATGTATGGAGTGGATTTTGCAACTGAAAAGAAACTTTGTGTTCCCAACAAGCTAGGTGAAGGACGGCTTTCACACACATTTATCTCTCAGAACTGAGCATTTGGAGAGACGTTCGTTCATCTAGCACAAAGGGAACGGTTTGCAGGAGAAACTTTTACTCTGGTTTCTCAGTCTGTTTCCTAGTGCCGGTTTGAAGTTCCAGCAGTTTTCACTGTAAAAGCGAGTTGGAGCTAGTACCTCCCCATATATATGTATGGAGTGGAGTTTGCAACTGAATAGAAACTTTGTGTTCCCAACAAGCTAGGTGAAGGACGGCTTCCACACACACTTATCTCTCAGAACTTAGCATGTGGAGAGACGTTCGTTCATCTAGCACAAAGGGAACGGGTTGCAGGAGAAACTTTTACTCTGGTTTCTCAGTCTGTTTCCTAGTGCCGGTTTGAAGTTCATGCAGTTTTCACTGTAAAACCGAGTTGGAGCTGGTACCTCCCCATATATATGTATGGAGTGGAGTTTGCAACTGAAAAGAAACTTTGTGTTCCCAACAAGCTAGGTGAAGGACGGCTTTCACACACACTTATCTCTCAGAACTGAGCTTGTGGAGAGACGTTCGTTCATGTAGCACAAAAGGAACGGGTTCCAGGAGAAACTTTTACTCTGGTTTCTCAGTGTGTTTCCTAGTGCCGGTTTGAAGTTCCAGCAGTTTTCACTGTAAAACCGATTTGGTGCTAGTACCTCCCCATATATATGTATGGATTGGTGTTTGTAACTGAAAAGAAACTTTGTGTTCCCAACAAGCTAGGTGAAGGACGGCTTTCACACACACCTACCTCTCAGAAATGAACATGTGGAGAGACGTTCGTTCATCTAGCACAAGGGGAACGGGTTGCAGGAGAAACTTTTACTCTGGTTTCTCAGTCTGTTTCCTAGTGCCGGTTTGAAGTTCCTGCAGTTTTCACTGTAAAACCGAGTTGGAGCTAGTACCTCCCCATATATATGTATGGAGTGGAGTTTACAAATGAAAAGAAACTTTATGTTCCCAAAAATCTATGTGAAGGACGGCTTTCACACACACACATCACTCAGAACTGAGCATGTGGAGAGACGTTCGTTCATCTAGCACAAAGGGAACAGGTTGCAGGAGAAACTTTTACTCTGGTTTCTCAGTCTGTTTCCTAGTGCCGGTTTGAAGTTCCAGCAGTTTTCACTGTAAAACCGAGTTGGAGCTAGTACCTTTCCATATATATGTATGGAGTGGAATTTACAAATGAAAAGAAGCTTTATGTTCCCAAAAAGCTAGGTGAAGGACGGCTTTCACACACACACATCTCTCAGAACTGAGCATGTGGAGAGACGTTCGTTCATCTAGCACAAAGGGAACAGGTTGCAGGAGAAACTTTTACTCTGGTTTCTCAGTCTGTTTCCTAGTGCCGGTTTGAAGTTCCTGCAGTTTTCACTGTAAAACCTTGTTGGAGCTTGTACCTCCCCATATATATGTATGGAGTGGAGTTTGCAACTGAAAAGAAACTTTGTGATCCCAACAAGCTAGGTGAAGGACGGCTTTCACACACACTTATCTCTCAGAACTGAGCATGTGGAGAGACGTTCGTTCATCTAGCACAAAGGGAACGGGTTGCAGGAGAAACTTTTACTCTGGTTTCTCAGTCTGTTTCCTAGTGCCGGTTTGAAGTTCCTACAGTTTTCAATGTAAAACCTGGTTGGAGCTAGTACCTCCCCATATATATGTATGGAGTGGAGTTTGCAACTGAAAAGAAACTTTGTGTTCCCAACAAGCTAGGTGAAGGACGGCTTTCACACACACATATCTCTCAGAACTGAGCATGTGGAGAGACGTTCGTTCATCTAGCACAAAGGGAACGTGTTGCAGAAGAAACTTTTACTCTGGTTTCTCAGTCTGTTTCCTAGTGCCGGTTTGAAGTTCCAGCAGTTTTCACTGTAAAACCGAGTTGGAGCTAGTACCTCCCCTTATATATGTATGGAGTGGAGTTTGCAACTGAAAAGAAACTTTGTGTTCCCAACAAGCTAGGTGAAGGACGGCTTTCACACACACTTATCTCTCAGAACTGAGCATGTGGAGAGACGTTCGTTCATCTAGCACAAAGGGAACGGGTTGCAGGAGAAACTTTTACTCTGGTTTCTCAGTCTGTTTCCTAGTGCCGGTATTAAGTTCCTGCAGTTTTCACTGCAAAACCGATTTGGAGCTAGTACCTCCCCATATATATGTATGGAGTGGAGTTTGCAACTGAAAAGTAACTTTATGTTCCCAACAAGCTAGGTGAAGGACGGCTTTCACACACATTTATCTCTCAGAACTGAGCATGTGGAGAGACGTTCGTTCATCTAGCACAAAGGGAACGGGTTGCAGGAGAAACTTTTACTCTGGTTTCTCAGTCTGTTTCCTAGTGCCGGTTTGAAGTTCCAGCAGTTTTCACTGTAAAACCGAGTTGGAGCTAGTACCTCCCCATATATATGTATGGAGTGGAGTTTGCAACTGAAAAGAAACTTTGTGTTCCCAACAAGCTAGGTGAAGGACGGCATTCACACACATTTATCTCTCAGAACTGAGCATGTGGAGAGACTTTCGTTCATCTAGCACAAAGGGAACGGGTTGCAGGAGAAACTTTTACTCTGGTTTCTCAGTCTATTTCCTAGTGCCGGTTTGAAGTTCCTGCAGTTTTCACTGTAAAACCGATTTGGAGCTAATACCTCCCCATATATATGAATGGAGTGGAGTTTACAAATGAAAAGAAACTTTATGTTCCCAAAAAGCTAGGTGAAGGACGGCTTTCACACACACACATCTCTCAGAACTGAGCATGTGGAGAGACGTTCGTTCATCTAGCACAAATGGAACAGGTTGCAGGAGAAACTTTTACTCTGGTTTCTCAGTCTGTTTCCTAGTGCCGGTTTGAAGTTCCTGCAGTTTTCGCTGTAAAACCTGGTTGGAGCTTGTACCTACCCATATATATGTATGGAGTGGAGTTTGCAACTGAAAAGAAACTTTGTGTTCCCAACAAGCTAGGTGAAGGACGGCTTTCACACACACATATCTCTCAGAACTGAGCATGTGGAGAGACGTTCGTTCATCTAGCACAAAGGGAACGTGTTGCAGGAGAAACTTTTACTCTGGTTTCTCAGTCTGTTTCCTAGTGCCGGTTTGAAGTTCCAGCAGTTTTCACTGTAAAACCGAGTTGGAGCTAGTACCTCCCCTTATATATGTATGGAGTGGAGTTTGCAACTGAAAAGAAACATTGTGTTCCCAACAAGCTAGGTGAAGGACGGCTTTCACACACATTTATCTCTCAGAACTGAGCATGTGGAGAGACGTTCGTTCATCTAGCACAAAGGGAACGGGTTGCAGGAGAAACTTTTACTCTGGTTTCTCAGTCTGTTTCCTAGTGCCGGTTTGAAGTTCCAGCAGTTTTCACTGTAAAACCGAGTTGGGGCTAGTACCTCCCCTTATATATGTATGGAGTGGAGTTTGCAACTGAAAAGAAACTTTGTGTTCCCAACAAGCTAGGTGAAGGACGGCTTTCACACACACTTATCTCTCAGAACTGAGCATGTGGAGAGACGTTCGTTCATCTAGCACAAAGGGAACGGGTTGCAGGAAAAACTTTTACTCTGGTTTCTCAGTCTGTTTCCTAGTGCCGGTATTAAGTTCCTGCAGTTTTCACTGCAAAACCGATTTGGAGCTAGTACCTCCCCATATATATGTATGGAGTGGAGTTTGCAACTGAAAAGTAACTTTATGTTCCCAACAAGCTAGGTGAAGGACGGCTTTCACACACATATATCTCTCAGAACTGAGCATGTGGAGAGACGTTCGTTCATCTAGCACAAAGGGAACGGGTTGCAGGAGAAACTTTTACTCTGGTTTCTCAGTCTGTTTCCTAGTGCCGGTTTGAAGTTCCAGCAGTTTTCACTGTAAAACCGAGTTGGAGCTAGTACCTCCCCTTATATATGTATGGAGTGGAGTTTGCAACTGAAAAGAAACTTTGTGTTCCCAACAAGCTAGGTGAAGGACGGCTTTCACACACACTTATCTCTCAGAACTGAGCATGTGGAGAGACGTTCGTTCATCTAGCACAAAGGGAACGGGTTGCAGGAGAAACTTTTACTCTGGTTTCTCAGTCTGTTTCCTAGTGCCGGTATTAAGTTCCTGCAGTTTTCACTGCAAAACCGATTTGGAGCTAGTACCTCCCCATATATATGTATGGAGTGGAGTTTGCAACTGAAAAGAAACTTTATGTTCCCAACAAGCTAGGTGAAGGACGGCTTTCACACACATTTATCTCTCAGAACTGAGCATGTGGAGAGACGTTCGTTCATCTAGCACAAAGGGAACGGGTTGCAGGAGAAACTTTTACTCTGGTTTCTCAGTCTGTTTCCTAGTGCCGGTTTGAAGTTCCAGAAGTTTTCACTGTAAAACCGAGTTGGAGCTAGTACCTCCCCTTATATATGTATGGAGTGGAGTTTGCAACTGAAAAGAAACTTTGTGTTCCCAACAAGCTAGGTGAAGGACGGCTTTCACACACACTTATCTCTCAGAACTGAGCATGTGGAGAGACGTTCGTTCATCTAGCACAAAGGGAACGGGTTGCAGGAGAAACTTTTACTCTGGTTTCTCAGTCTGTTTCCTAGTGCCGGTATTAAGTTCCTGCAGTTTTCACTGCAAAACAGATTTGGAGCTAGTACCTCCCCATATATATGTATGGAGTGGAGTTTGCAACTGAAAAGAAACTTTATGTTCCCAACAAGCTAGGTGAAGGACGGCTTTCACACACATTTATCTCTCAGAACTGAGCATGTGGAGAGACGTTCGTTCATCTAGCACAAAGGGAACGGGTTGCAGGAGAAACTTTTACTCTGGTTTCTCAGTCTGTTTCCTAGTGCCGGTTTGAAGTTCCAGCAGTTTTCACTGTAAAACCGAGTTGGAGCTAGTACCTCCCCATATATATGTATGGAGTGGAGTTTGCAACTGAAAAGAAACTTTGTGTTCCCAACAAGCTAGGTGAAGGACGGCTTTCACACACATTTATCTCTCAGAACTGAGCATGTGGAGAGACTTTCGTTCATCTACCACAAAGGGAACGGGTTGCAGGAGAAACTTTTACTCTGGTTTCTCAGTCTATTTCCTAGTGCCGGTTTGTAGTTCCTGCAGTTTTCACTGTAAAACCGATTTGGAGCTAGTACCTCCCCATATATATGTATGGAGTGGTGTTTACAAATGAAAAGAAACTTTATGTTCCCAATAAGCTAGGTGAAGGACGGCTTTCACACACACACATCTGTCAGAACTGAGCATGTGGAGAGACGTTCGTTCATCTAGCACAAATGGAACAGGTTGCAGGAGAAACTTTTACTCTGGTTTCTCAGTCTGTTTCCTAGTGCCGGTTTGAAGTTCCTGCAGTTTTCGCTGTAAAACCTGGTTGGAGCTTGTACCTCCCCATATATATGTATGGAGTGGAGTTTGCAACTGAAAAGAAACTTTGTGTTCCCAACAAGCTAGGTGAAGGACGGCTTTCACACACACATATCTCTCAGAACTGAGCATGTGGAGAGACGTTCGTTCATCTAGCACAAAGGGAACGTGTTGTAGGAGAAACTTTTACTCTGGTTTCTCAGTCTGTTTCCTAGTGCCGGTTTGAAGTTCCAGCAATTTTCACTGTAAAACCGAGTTGGAGCTAGTACATCCCCTTATATATGTATGGAGTGGAGTTTGCAACTGAAAAGAAACTTTGTGTTCCCAACAAGCTAGGTGAAGGACGGCTTTCACACACACTTATCTCTCAGAACTGAGCATGTGGAGAGACGTTCGTTCATCTAGCACAAAGGGAACGGGTTGCAGGAGAAACTTTTACTCTGGTTTCTCAGTCTGTTTCCTAGTGCCGGTATTAAGTTCCAGCAGTTTTCACTGTAAAACCGATTTGGAGCTAGTACCTCCCCATATATATGTATGGAGTGGAGTTTGCAACTGAAAAGAAACATTGTGTTCCCAACAAGCTAGGTGAAGGACGGCTTTCACACACATTTATCTCTCAGAACTGAGCATGTGGAGAGACGTTCGTTCATCTAGCACAAAGGGAACGGGTTGCAGGAGAAACTATTACTCTGGTTTCTCAGTCTGTTTCCTAGTGCCGGTTTGAAGTTCCAGCAGTTTTCACTGTAAAACCGAGTTGGAGCTAGTACCTCCCCTTATATATGTATGGAGTGGAGTTTGCAACTGAAAAGAAACTTTGTGTTCCCAACAAGCTAGGTGAAGGACGGCTTTCACACACACTTATCTCTCAGAACTGAGCATGTGGAGAGACGTTCGTTCATCTAGCACAAAGGGAACGGGTTGCAGGTAAAACTTTTACTCTGGTTTCTCAGTCTGTTTCCTAGTGCCGGTTTTAAGTTCCTGCAGTTTTCACTGTAAAACCGGTTTGGAGCTAGTACCTCCCCATATATATGTATGGAGTGGAGTTTGCAACTGAAAAGAAACTTTGTGTTCCCAACAAGCTAGGTGAAGAACGGCTTTCACACACACTTATCTCTCAGAACTGAGCATGTGGAGAGACGTTCGTTCATCTAGCACAAAGGGAACGGGTTGCAGGAGAAACTTTTACTCTGGTTTCTCAGTCTGTTTCCTAGTGCCGGTTTGAAGTTCCAGCAGTTTTCACTGTAAAACCGAGTTGGAGCTAGAACCTCCCCATATATATGTATGGAGTGAAGTTTGCAACTGAAAAGAAACTTTGTGTTCCCAACAAGCTAGGTGAAGTACGGCTTTCACACACAGTTATCTCTCAGAACTGAGCATGTGGAGAGACGTTCGTTCATCTAGCTCAAAAGGAACCGGTTGCAGGAGAAACTTTTACTCTGGTTTCTCAGTCTGTTTCCTAGTGCCGGTTTGAAGTTCCTGCAGTTTTCACTGTAAAACCGATTTGGAGCTAGTACCTCCCCATATATATGTATGGAGTGGAGTTTGCAACTGAAAAGAAACTTTGTGTTCCCAATAAGCTAGGTGAAGGACGGCTTTCACACACATTTATCTCTCAGAACTGTACATGTGGAGAGACGTTCATTCATCTAGCACAAAGGGTAGGGGTTGCAGGAGAAACTTTTACTCTGGTTTCTCAGTCTGTTTCCTAGTGCCGGTTTGAAGTTCCTGCAGTTTTCACTGTAAAACCGAGTTGGAGCTTCTACTTCCCCATATATATGTATGGAATGGAGTTTGCAACTGAAAAGAAACTTTGTGTTCCCAACAAGCTAGGTGAAGGACGGCTTTCACACATACTTATCTCTGAGAACTGATCAAGTGGAGAGACGTTCGTTCATCTAGCACCAAGGGAACGGGTTGCAGGAGACACTTTTTCTCTGCTTTCTCAGTCTGTTTCCTAGTGCCGGTTTTAAGTTCCTGCAGTTTTCACTGTAAAACCGGTTTGGAGCTAGTACCTCCCCATATATATGTATGGAGTGGAGTTTGCAACTGAAAAGAAACTTTGTGTTCCCAACAAGCTAGGTGAAGAACGGCTTTCACACACACTTATCTCTCAGAACTGAGCATGTGGAGAGACGTTCGTTCATCTAGCACAAAGGGAACGGGTTGCAGGAGAAACTTTTACTCTGGTTTCTCAGTCTGTTTCCTAGTGCCGGTTTGAAGTTCCAGCAGTTTTCACTGTAAAACCGAGTTGGAGCTAGAACCTCCCCATATATATGTATGGAGTGAAGTTTGCAACTGAAAAGAAACTTTGTGTTCCCAACAAGCTAGGTGAAGTACGGCTTTCACACACAGTTATCTCTCAGAACTGAGCATGTGGAGAGACGTTCGTTCATCTAGCTCAAAAGGAACCGGTTGCAGGAGAAACTTTTACTCTGGTTTCTCAGTCTGTTTCCTAGTGCCGGTTTGAAGTTCCTGCAGTTTTCACTGTAAAACAGATTTGGAGCTAGTACCTCCCCATATATATGTATGGAGTGGAGTTTGCAACTGAAAAGAAACTTTGTGTTCCCAACAAGCTAGGTGAAGGACGGCTTTCACACACATTTATCTCTCAGAACTGTACATGTGGAGAGACGTTCATTCATCTAGCACAAAGGGTAGGGGTTGCAGGAGAAACTTTTACTCTGGTTTCTCAGTCTGTTTCCTAGTGCCGGTTGAAGTTCATGCAGTTTTCACTGTAAAACCGAGTTGGAGCTAGTACCTCCCCATATATATGTATGGAGTGGAGTTTGCAACTGAAAAGAAACTTTGTGTTCCCAACAAGCTAGTTGAAGGACAGCTTTCACACACACTTATCTCTCAGAACTGAGCTTGTGGAGAAACGTTCGTTCATGTAGCACAAAAGGAACGGGTTCCAGGAGAAACTTTTACTCTGGTTTCTCAGTGTGTTTCCTAGTGCCGGTTTGAATTTCCTGCAGTTTTCACTGTAAAACCGATTTGGTGCTAGTACCTCCCCATATATATGTATGGATTGGAGTTTGTAACTGAAAAGAAACTTTGTGTTCCCAACAAGCTAGGTGAAGGACGGCTTTCACACACACCTACCTCTCAGATCTCAACATGTGGAGAGACGTTCGTTCATCTAGCACAAGGGGAACGGGTTGCAGGAGAAACTTTTACTCTGGTTTCTCAGTCTGTTTCCTAGTGCCGGTTTGAATTTCCAGGAGTTTTCACTGTAAAACCGAGTTGGAGCTAGTACCTCCCCATATATATATATGGAGTGGAGTTTACAAATGAAAAGAAACTTTATTTTCCCAAAAAGCTAGGTGAAGGACGGCTTTCACACACACACATCTCTCAGAACTGAGCATGTGGAGAGACGTTCGTTCATCTAGCACAAAGGGAACAGGTTGCAGGAGAAAATTTAACTCTGGATTCTCAGTCTGTTTCCTAGTGCCGGTTTGAAGTTCCAGGAGTTTTCACTGTAAAACCGAGTTGGAGCTAGTACCTCCCCATATATATATATGGAGTGGAGTTTACAAATGAAAAGAAACTTTATTTTCCCAAAAAGCTAGGTGAAGGACGGCTTTCACACACACACATCTCTCAGAACTGAGCATGTGGAGAGACGTTCGTTCATCTAGCACAAAGGGAACGGGTTGCAGGAGAAACTTTTACTGTGTTTTCTCAGTCTGTTTCCTAGTGCCGGTTTGAAGTTCCTGCAGTTTTCACTGTAAAACCTGGTTGGAGCTAGTACCTCCCCATATATATGTATGGATTGGAGTTTGCAACTGAAAAGAAACTTTGTGTTCCCAACAAGCTAGGTGAAGGACGGCTTTAACACACACTTATCTCTCAGAACTGAGCATGTGGAGAGACGTTCGTTCATCTAGCACAAAGGGAACTGGTTGCAGGAGAAACTTTTACTCTGGTTTCTCAGTCTGTTTCCTAGTGCCGGTTTGAAGTTCCTGCAGTTTTCACTGTAAAACCTGGTTGGAGCTAGTACCTCCCCATATATATGTATGGATTGGAGTTTGCAACTGAAAAGAAACTTTGTGTTCCCAACAAGCTAGGTGAAGGACGGCTTTCACACACACTTATCTCTCAGAACTGAGCATGTGGAGAGACGTTCGTTCATGTAGCACAAATGGAACGGGTTGCAGGAGAAACTTTTACTCTGGTTTCTCAGTTTCCTAGTGCCGGTTTGAAGTTCCAGCAGTTTTCACTGTAAAACTTGGTTGGAGCTAATACCTCCCCATATATATGTATGGAGTGGAGTTTGCAACTGAAAAGAAACTTTTGTTCCAAACAATCTAGGTGAAGGACGGCTTTCACACACACTTATCTCTCAGAACTGAGCTAGTGGAGAGACGTTCGTTCATCTAGCTCAAAGGGAACGGGTTGCAGGAGAAACTTTTACTCTTGTTTCTCAGTCTGTTTCCTAGTGCCGGTTTGAAGTTCCAGCAGTTTTCACTGTAAAACCGAGTTGGAGCTAGTACCTCCCCATATATATGTATGGAGTGGAGTTTGCAACTGAAAAGAAACTTTGTGTTCCCAACAAGCTAGGTGAAGGACGGCTTTCACACACACTTATCTCTCAGAACTGAGCATGTGGAGAGACGTTCGTTCATCTAGCACAAAGGGAACATGTTGCAGGGGAAACTTTTACTCTGGTTTCTCAGTCTGTTTCCTAGTGCCGGTTTGAAGTTCCTGCAGTTTTCCCTGTAAAACCTGGTTGGAGCTAGTACCTCCCCATATATATGTATGGAGTGGAGTTTGCAACTGAAAAGAAATTTTGTGTTCCCAACAAGCTAGGTGAAGGACGGCTTTCACACACACTTATCTCTCAGAAATGAGCATGTGGAGAGACGTTCGTTCATCTAGCACAAAGTGAACGGGTTGCAGGAGAAACTTTTACTCTGGTTTCTCAGTCTGTTTCCTAGTGCCGGTTTGAAGTTCCTGCAGTTTTCACTTTAAAACCTGGTTGGATCTAGTACCTCCCCATATATATGTATGGAGTGGATTTTGCAACTGAAAAGAAACTTTGTGTTCCCAACAAGCTAGGTGAAGGACGGCTTTCACACACATTTATCTCTCAGAACTGAGCATTTGGAGAGACGTTCGTTCATCTAGCACAAAGGGAACGGTTTGCAGGAGAAACTTTTACTCTGGTTTCTCAGTCTGTTTCCTAGTGCCGGTTTGAAGTTCCATCAGTTTTCACTGTAAAAGCGAGTTGGAGCTAGTACCTCCCCATATATATGTATGGAGTGGAGTTTGCAACTGAATAGAAACTTTGTGTTCCCAACAAGCTAGGTGAAGGACGGCTTCCACACACACTTATCTCTCAGAACTTAGCATGTGGAGAGACGTTCGTTCATCTAGCACAAAGGGAACGGGTTGCAGGAGAAACTATTACTCTGGTTTCTCAGTCTATTTCCTAGTGCCGGTTTGAAGTTCCTGCAGTTTTCACTGTAAAACCGATTTGGAGCTAATACCTCCCCATATATATGAATGGAGTGGAGTTTACAAATGAAAAGAATCTTTATGTTCCCAAAAAGCTAGGTGAAGGACGGCTTTCACACACACACATCTCTCAGAACTGAGCATGTGGAGAGACGTTCGTTCATCTAGCACAAATGGAACAGGTTGCAGGAGAAACTTTTACTCTGGTTTCTCAGTCTGTTTCCTAGTGCCGGTTTGAAGTTCCTGCAGTTTTCGCTGTAAAACCTGGTTGGAGCTTGTACCTCCCCATATATATGTATGGAGTGGAGTTTGCAACTGAAAAGAAACTTTGTGTTCCCAACAAGCTAGGTGAAGGACGGCTTTCACACACACATATCTCTCAGAACTGAGCATGTGGAGAGACGTTCGTTCATCTAGCACAAAGGGAACGTGTTGCAGGAGAAACTTTTACTCTGGTTTCTCAGTCTGTTTCCTAGTGCCGGTTTGAAGTTCCAGCAGTTTTCACTGTAAAACCGAGTTGGAGCTAGTACCTCCCCTTATATATGTATGGAGTGGAGTTTGCAACTGAAAAGAAACATTGTGTTTCCAACAAGCTAGGTGAAGGACGGCTTTCACACACATTTATCTCTCAGAACTGAGCATGTGGAGAGACGTTCGTTCATCTAGCACAAAGGGAACGGGTTGCAGGAGAAACTTTTACTCTGGTTTCTCAGTCTGTTTCCTAGTGCCGGTTTGAAGTTCCAGCAGTTTTCACTGTAAAACCGAGTTGGAGCTAGTACCTCCCCTTATATATGTATGGAGTGGAGTTTGCAACTGAAAAGAAACTTTGTGTTCCCAACAAGCTAGGTGAAGGACGGCTTTCACACACACTTATCTCTCAGAACTGAGCATGTGGAGAGACGTTCGTTCATCTAGCACAAAGGGAACGGGTTGCAGGAAAAACTTTTACTCTGGTTTCTCAGTCTGTTTCCTAGTGCCGGTATTAAGTTCCTGCAGTTTTCACTGCAAAACCGATTTGGAGCTAGTACCTCCCCATATATATGTATGGAGTGGAGTTTGCAACTGAAAAGTAACTTTATGTTCCCAACAAGCTATGTGAAGGACGGCTTTCACACACATTTATCTCTCAGAACTGAGCATGTGGAGAGACGTTCGTTCATCTAGCACAAAGGGAACGGGTTGCAGGAGAAACTTTTACTCTGGTTTCTCAGTCTGTTTCCTAGTGCCGGTTTGAAGTTCCAGCAGTTTTCACTGTAAAACCGAGTTGGAGCTAGTACCTCCCCTTATATATGTATGGATTGGAGTTTGCAACTGAAAAGAAACTTTGTGTTCCCAACAAGCTAGGTGAAGGACGGCTTTCACACACACTTATCTCTCAGAACTGAGCATGTGGAGAGACGTTCGTTCATCTAGCACAAAGGGAACGGGTTGCAGGAGAAACTTTTACTCTGGTTTCTCAGTCTGTTTCCTAGTGCCGGTATTAAGTTCCTGCAGTTTTCACTGCAAAACCGATTTGGAGCTAGTACCTCCCCATATATATGTATGGAGTGGAGTTTGCAACTGAAAAGAAACTTTATGTTCCCAACAAGCTAGGTGAAGGACGGCTTTCACACACATTTATCTCTCAGAACTGAGCATGTGGAGAGACGTTCGTTCATCTAGCACAAAGGGAACGGGTTGCAGGAGAAACTTTTACTCTGGTTTCTCAGTCTGTTTCCTAGTCCCGGTTTGAAGTTCCAGAAGTTTTCACTGTAAAACCGAGTTGGAGCTAGTACCTCCCCTTATATATGTATGGAGTGGAGTTTGCAACTGAAAAGAAACTTTGTGTTCCCAACAAGCTAGGTGAAGGACGGCTTTCACACACACTTATCTCTCAGAACTGAGCATGTGGAGAGACGTTCGTTCATCTAGCACAAAGGGAACGGGTTGCAGGAGAAACTTTTACTCTGGTTTCTCAGTCTGTTTCCTAGTGCCGGTATTAAGTTCCTGCAGTTTTCACTGCAAAACCGATTTGGAGCTAGTAACTCCCCATATATATGTATGGAGTGGAGTTTGCAACTGAAAAGAAACTTTATGTTCCCAACAAGCTAGGTGAAGGACGGCTTTCACACACATTTATCTCTCAGAACTGAGCATGTGGAGAGACGTTCGTTCATCTAGCACAAAGGGAACGGGTTGCAGGAGAAACTTTTACTCTGGTTTCTCAGTCTGTTTCCTAGTGCCGGTTTGAAGTTCCAGCAGTTTTCACTGTAAAACCGAGTTGGAGCTAGTACCTCCCCATATATATGTATGGAGTGGAGTTTGCAACTGAAAAGAAACTTTGTGTTCCCAACAAGCTAGGTGAAGGACGGCTTTCACACACATTTATCTCTCAGAACTGAGCATGTGGAGAGACTTTCGTTCATCTAGCACAAAGGGAACGGGTTGCAGGAGAAACTTTTACTCTGGTTTCTCAGTCTATTTCCTAGTGCCGGTTTGAAGTTCCTGCAGTTTTCACTGTAAAACCGATTTGGAGCTAGTACCTCCCCATATATATGTATGGAGTGGAGTTTACAAATGAAAAGAAACTTTATGTTCCCAATAAGCTAGGTGAAGGACGGCTTTCACACACACACATCTCTCAGAACTGAGCATGTGGAGAGACGTTCGTTCATCTAGCACAAATGGAACAGGTTGCAGGAGAAACTTTTACTCTGGTTTCTCAGTCTGTTTCCTAGTGCCGGTTTGAAGTTCCTGCAGTTTTCGCTGTAAAACCTGGTTGGAGCTTGTACCTCCCCATATATATGTATGGAGTGGAGTTTGCAACTGAAAAGAAACTTTGTGTTCCCAACAAGCTAGGTGAAGGACGGCTTTCACACACACATATCTCTCAGAACTGAGCATGTGGAGAGACGTTCGTTCATCTAGCACAAAGGGAACGTGTTGCAAGAGAAACTTTTACTCTGGTTTCTCAGTCTGTTTCCTAGTGCAGGTTTGAAGTTCCAGCAGTTTTCACTGTAAAACCGAGTTGGAGCTAGTACCTCCCCTTATATATGTATGGAGTGGAGTTTGCAACTGAAAAGAAACTTTGTGTTCCCAACAAGCTAGGTGAAGGACGGCTTTCACACACACTTATCTCTCAGAACTGAGCATGTGGAGAGACGTTCGTTCATCTAGCACAAAGGGAACGGGTTGCAGGAGAAACTTTTACTCTGGTTTCTCAGTCTGTTTCCTAGTGCCGGTATTAAGTTCCAGCAGTTTTCACTGTAAAACCGATTTGGAGCTAGTACCTCCCCATATATATGTATGGAGTGGAGTTTGCAACTGAAAAGAAACATTGTGTTCCCAACAAGCTAGGTGAAGGACGGCTTTCACACACATTTATCTCTCAGAACTGAGCATGTGGAGAGACGTTCGTTCATCTAGCACAAAGGGAACGGGTTGCAGGAGAAACTATTACTCTGGTTTCTCAGTCTGTTTCCTAGTGCCGGTTTGATGTTCCAGCAGTTTTCACTGTAAAACCGAGTTGGAGCTAGTACCTCCCCTTATATATGTATGGAGTGGAGTTTGCAACTGAAAAGAAACTTTGTGTTCCCAACAAGCTAGGTGAAGGACGGCTTTCACACACACTTATCTCTCAGAACTGAGCATGTGGAGAGACGTTCGTTCATCTAGCACAAAGGGAACGGGTTGCAGGTAAAACTTTTACTCTGGTTTCTCAGTCTGTTTCCTAGTGCCGGTTTTAAGTTCCTGCAGTTTTCACTGTAAAACCGGTTTGGAGCTAGTACCTCCCCATATATATGTATGGAGTGGAGTTTGCAACTGAAAAGAAACTTTGTGTTCCCAACAAGCTAGGTGAAGAACGGCTTTCACACACACTTATCTCTCAGAACTGAGCATGTGGAGAGACGTTCGTTCATCTAGCACAAAGGGAACGGGTTGCAGGAGAAACTTTTACTCTGGTTTCTCAGTCTGTTTCCTAGTGCCGGTTTGAAGTTCCAGCAGTTTTCACTGTAAAACCGATTTGGAGCTAGAACCTCCCCATATATATGTATGGAGTGAAGTTTGCAACTGAAAAGAAACTTTGTGTTCCCAACAAGCTAGGTGAAGTACGGCTTTCACACACACTTATCTCTCAGAACTGAGCATGTGGAGAGACGTTCGTTCATCTAGCTCAAAAGGAACCGGTTGCAGGAGAAACTTTTACTCTGGTTTCTCAGTCTGTTTCCTAGGGCCGGTTTGAAGTTCCTGCAGTTTTCACTGTAAAACCGATTTGGAGCTAGTACCTCCCCATATATATGTATGGAGTGGAGTTTGCAACTGAAAAGAAACTTTGTGTTCCCAACAAGCTAGGTGAAGGACGGCTTTCACACACATTTATCTCTCAGAACTGTGCATGTGGAGAGACGTTCATTCATCTAGCACAAAGGGTAGGGGTTGCAGGAGAAACTTTTACTCTGGTTTCTCAGTCTGTTTCCTAGTGCCGGTTGAAGTTCATGGAGTTTTCACTGTAAAACCGAGTTGGAGCTAGTACCTCCCCATATATATGTATGGAGTGGAGTTTGCAACTGAAAAGAATCTTTGTGTTCCCAACAAGCTAGGTGAAGGACAGCTTTCACACACACTTATCTCTCAGAACTGAGCTTGTGGAGAAACGTTCGTTCATGTAGCACAAAAGGAACGGGTTCCAGGAGAAACTTTTACTCTGGATTCTCAGTGTGTTTCCTAGTGCCGGTTTGAAGTTCCTGCAGTTTTCACTGTAAAACCGATTTGGTGCTAGTACCTCCCCATATATATGTATGGATTGGAGTTTGTAACTGAAAAGAAACTTTGTGTTCCCAACAAGCTAGGTGAAGGACGGCTTTCACACACACCTACCTCTCAGATCTCAACATGTGGAGAGACGTTCGTTCATCTAGCACAAGGGGTACGGGTTGCAGGAGAAACTTTTACTCTGGTTTCTCAGTCTGTTTCCTAGAGCCGGTTTGAATTTCCAGGAGTTTTCACTGTAAAACCGAGTTGGAGCTAGTACCTCCCCATATATATATATGGAGTGGAGTTTACAAATGAAAAGAAACTTTATTTTCCCAAAAAGCTAGGTGAAGGACGGCTTTCACACACACACATCTCTCAGAACTGAGCATGTGGAGAGACGTTCGTTCATCTAGCACAAAGGGAACAGGTTGCAGGAGAAAATTTAACTCTGGTTTCTCAGTCTGTTTCCTAGTGCCGGTTTGAAGTTCCAGGAGTTTTCACTGTAAAACCGAGTTGGAGCTAGTACCTCCCCATATATATATATGGAGTGGAGTTTACAAATGAAAAGAAACTTTATTTTCCCAAAAAGCTAGGTGAAGGACGGCTTTCACACACACACATCTCTCAGAACTGAGCATGTGGAGAGACGTTCGTTCATCTAGCACAAAGGGAACGGGTTGCAGGAGAAACTTTTACTCTGTTTTCTCAGTCTGTTTCCTAGTGCCGGTTTGAAGTTCCTGCAGTTTTCACTGTAAAACCTGGTTGGAGCTAGTACCTCCCCATATATATGTATGGATTGGAGTTTGCAACTGAAAAGAAACTTTGTGTTCCCAACAAGCTAGGTGAAGGACGGCTTTAACACACACTTATCTCTCAGAACTGAGCATGTGGAGAGACGTTCGTTCATCTAGCACAAAGGGAACGGGTTGCAGGAGAAACTTTTACTCTGGTTTCTCAGTCTGTTTCCTAGTGCCGGTTTGAAGTTCCTGCAGTTTTCACTGTAAAACCTGGTTGGAGCTAGTACCTCCCCATATATATGTATGGATTGGAGTTTGCAACTGAAAAGAAACTTTGTGTTCCCAACAAGCTAGGTGAAGGACGGCTTTCACACACACTTATCTCTCAGAACTGAGCATGTGGAGAGACTTTCGTTCATGTAGCACAAATGGAACGGGTTGCAGGAGAAACTTTTACTCTGGTTTCTCAGTTTCCTAGTGCCGGTTTGAAGTTCCAGCAGTTTTCACTGTAAAACTTGGTTGGAGCTAGTACCTCCCCATATATATGTATGGAGTGGAGTTTGCAACTGAAAAGAAACTTTTGTTCCAAACAATCTAGGTGAAGGACGGCTTTCACACACACTTATCTCTCAGAACTGAGCTAGTGGAGAGACGTTCGTTCATCTAGCTCAAAGGGAACGGGTTGCAGGAGAAACTTTTACTCTTATTTCTCAGTCTGTTTCCTAGTGCCGGTTTGAAGTTCCAGCAGTTTTCACTGTAAAACCGAGTTGGAGCTAGTACCTCCCCATATATATGTATGGAGTGGAGTTTGCAACTGAAAAGAAACTTTGTGTTCCCAACAAGCTAGGTGAAGGACGGCTTTCACACACACTTATCTCTCAGAACTGAGCATGTGGAGAGACGTTCGTTCATCTAGCACAAAGGGAACATGTTGCAGGGGAAACTTTTACTCTGGTTTCTCAGTCTGTTTCCTAGTGCCGGTTTGAAGTTCCTGCAGTTTTCCCTGTAAAACCTGGTTGGAGCTAGTACCTCCCCATATATATGTATGGAGTGGAGTTTGCAACTGAAAAGAAATTTTGTGTTCCCAACAAGCTAGGTGAAGGACGGCTTTCACACACACTTATCTCTCAGAAATGAGCATGTGGAGAGACGTTCGTTCATCTAGCACAAAGTGAACGGGTTGCAGGAGAAACTTTTACTCTGGTTTCTCAGTCTGTTTCCTAGTGCCGGTTTGAAGTTCCTGCAGTTTTCACTTTAAAACTTGGTTGGATCTAGTACCTCCCCATATATATGTATGGAGTGGATTTTGCAACTGAAAAGAAACTTTGTGTTCCCAACAAGCTAGGTGAAGGACGGCTTTCACACACATTTATCTCTCAGAACTGAGCATTTGGAGAGACGTTCGTTCATCTAGCACAAAGGGAACGGTTTGCAGGAGAAACTTTTACTCTGGTTTCTCAGTCTGTTTCCTAGTGCCGGTTTGAAGTTCCATCAGTTTTCACTGTAAAAGCGAGTTGGAGCTAGTACCTCCCCATATATATGTATGGAGTGGAGTTTGCAACTGAATAGAAACTTTGTGTTCCCAACAAGCTAGGTGAAGGACGGCTTCCACACACACTTATCTCTCAGAACTTAGCATGTGGAGAGACGTTCGTTCATCTAGCACAAAGGGAACGGGTTGCAGGAGAAACTTTTACTCTGGTTTCTCAGTCTGTTTCCTAGTGCCGGTTTGAAGTTCATGCAGTTTTCACTGTAAAACCGAGTTGGAGCTGGTACCTCCCCATATATATGTATGGAGTGGAGTTTGCAACTGAAAAGAAACTTTGTGTTCCCAACAAGCTAGTTGAAGGACGGCTTTCACACACACTTATCTCTCAGAACTGAGCTTGTGGAGAGACGTTCGTTCATGTAGCACAAAAGGAACGGGTTCCAGGAGAAACTTTTACTCTGGTTTCTCAGTGTGTTTCCTAGTGCCGGTTTGAAGTTCCAGCAGTTTTCACTGTAAAACCGATTTGGTGCTAGTACCTCCCCATATATATGTATGGATTGGTGTTTGTAACTGAAAAGAAACTTTGTGTTCCCAACAAGCTAGGTGAAGGACGGCTTTCACACACACCTACCTCTCAGAAATGAACATGTGGAGAGACGTTCGTTCATCTAGCACAAGGGGAACGGGTTGCAGGAGAAACTTTTACTCTGGTTTCTCAGTCTGTTTCCTAGTGCCGGTTTGAAGTTCCTGCAGTTTTCACTGTAAAACCGAGTTGGAGCTAGTACCTCCCCATATATATGTATGGAGTGGAGTTTACAAATGAAAAGAAACTTTATGTTCCCAAAAATCTATGTGAAGGACGGCTTTCACACACACACATCACTCAGAACTGAGCATGTGGAGAGACGTTCGTTCATCTAGCACAAAGGGAACAGGTTGCAGGAGAAACTTTTACTCTGGTTTCTCAGTCTGTTTCCTAGTGCCGGTTTGAAGTTCCAGCAGTTTTCACTGTAAAACCGAGTTGGAGCTAGTACCTTTCCATATATATGTATGGAGTGGAATTTACAAATGAAAAGAAGCTTTATGTTCCCAAAAAGCTAGGTGAAGGACGGCTTTCACGCACACACATCTCTCAGAACTGAGCATGTGGAGAGACGTTCGTTCATCTAGCACAAAGGGAACAGGTTGCAGGAGAAACTTTTACTCTGGTTTCTCAGTCTGTTTCCTAGTGCCGGTTTGAAGTTCCTGCAGTTTTCACTGTAAAACCGATTTGGAGCTAGTACCTCCCCATATATATGTATGGAGTGGAGTTTGCAACTGAAAAGAAACTTTGTGATCCCAACAAGCTAGGTGAAGGACGGCTTTCACACACACTTATCTCTCAGAACTGAGCATGTGGAGAGACGTTCGTTCATCTAGCACAAAGGGAACGGGTTGCAGGAGAAACTTTTACTCTGGTTTCTCAGTCTGTTTCCTAGTGCCGGTTTGAAGTTCCTACAGTTTTCAATGTAAAACCTGGTTGGAGCTAGTACCTCCCCATATATATGTATGGAGTGGAGTTTGCAACTGAAAAGAAACTTTGTGTTCCCAACAAGCTAGGTGAAGGACGGCTTTCACACACACATATCTCTCAGAACTGAGCATGTGGAGAGACGTTCGTTCATCTAGCACAAAGGGAACGTGTTGCAGAAGAAACTTTTACTCTGGTTTCTCAGTCTGTTTCCTAGTGCCGGTTTGAAGTTCCAGCAGTTTTCACTGTAAAACCGAGTTGGAGCTAGTACCTCCCCTTATATATGTATGGAGTGGAGTTTGCAACTGAAAAGAAACTTTGTGTTCCCAACAAGCTAGGTGAAGGACGGCTTTCACACACACTTATCTCTCAGAACTGAGCATGTGGAGAGACGTTCGTTCATCTAGCACAAAGGGAATGGGTTGCAGGAGAAACTTTTACTCTGGTTTCTCAGTCTGTTTCCTAGTGCCGGTATTAAGTTCCTGCAGTTTTCACTGCAAAACCGATTTGGAGCTAGTACCTCCCCATATATATGTATGGAGTGGAGTTTGCAACTGAAAAGTAACTTTATGTTCCCAACAAGCTAGGTGAAGGACGGCTTTCACACACATTTATCTCTCAGAACTGAGCATGTGGAGAGACGTTCGTTCATCTAGCACAAATGGAACGGGTTGCAGGAGAAACTTTTACTCTGGTTTCTCAGTCTGTTTCCTAGTGCCGGTTTGAAGTTCCAGCAGTTTTCACTGTAAAACCGAGTTGGAGCTAGTACCTCCCCATATATATGTATGGAGTGGAGTTTGCAACTGAAAAGAAACTTTGTGTTCCCAACAAGCTAGGTGAAGGACGGCTTTCACACACATTTATCTCTCAGAACTGAGCATGTGGAGAGACGTTCGTTCATCTAGCACAAAGGGAACATGTTGCAGGGGAAACTTTTACTCTGGTTTCTCAGTCTGTTTCCTAGTGCCGGTTTGAAGTTCCTGCAGTTTTCCCTGTAAAACTTGGTTGGAGCTAGTACCTCCCCATATATATGTATGGAGTGGAGTTTGCAACTGAAAAGAAATTTTGTGTTCCCAACAAGCTAGGTGAAGGACGGCTTTCACACACACTTATCTCTCAGAAATGAGCATGTGGAGAGACGTTCGTTCATCTAGCACAAAGTGAACGGGTTGCAGGAGAAACTTTTACTCTGGTTTCTCAGTCTGTTTCCTAGTGCCGGTTTGAAGTTCCTGCAGTTTTCACTTTAAAACCTGGTTGGATCTAGTACCTCCCCATATATATGTATGGAGTGGATTTTGCAACTGAAAAGAAACTTTGTGTTCCCAACAAGCTAGGTGAAGGACGGCTTTCACACACATTTATCTCTCAGAACTGAGCATTTGGAGAGACGTTCGTTCATCTAGCACAAAGGGAACGGTTTGCAGGAGAAACTTTTACTCTTGTTTCTCAGTCTGTTTCCTAGTGCCGGTTTGAAGTTCCATCAGTTTTCACTGTAAAAGCGAGTTGGAGCTAGTACCTCCCCATATATATGTATGGAGTGGAGTTTGCAACTGAATAGAAACTTTGTGTTCCCAACAAGCTAGGTGAAGGACGGCTTCCACACACACTTATCTCTCAGAACTTAGCATGTGGAGAGACGTTCGTTCATGTAGCACAATGGGAACGGGTTGCAGGAGAAACTTTTACTCTGGTTTCTCAGTCTGTTTCCTAGTGCCGGTTTGAAGTTCATGCAGTTTTCACTGTAAAACCGAGTTGGAGCTGGTACCTCCCCATATATATGTATGGAGTGGAGTTTGCAACTGAAAAGAAACTTTGTGTTCCCAACAAGCTAGTTGAAGGACGGCTTTCACACACACTTATCTCTCAGAACTGAGCTTGTGGAGAGACGTTCGTTCATGTAGCACAAAAGGAACGGGTTCCAGGAGAAACTTTTACTCTGGTTTCTCAGTGTGTTTCCTAGTGCCGGTTTGAAGTTCCAGCAGTTTTCACTGTAAAACCGATTTGGTGCTAGTACCTCCCCATATATATGTATGGATTGGTGTTTGTAACTTAAAAGAAACTTTGTGTTCCCAACAAGCTAGGTGAAGGACGGCTTTCACACACACCTACCTCTCAGAAATGAACATGTGGAGAGACGTTCGTTCATCTAGCACAAGGGGAACGGGTTGCAGGAGAAACTTTTACTCTGGTTTCTCAGTCTGTTTCCTAGTGCCGGTTTGAAGTTCCTGCAGTTTTCACTGTAAAACCGAGTTGGAGCTAGTACCTCCCCATATATATGTATGGAGTGGAGTTTACAAATGAAAAGAAACTTTATGTTCCCAAAAATCTATGTGAAGGACGGCTTTCACACACACACATCACTCAGAACTGAGCATGTGGAGAGACGTTCGTTCATCTAGCACAAAGGGAACAGGTTGCAGGAGAAACTTTTACTCTGGTTTCTCAGTCTGTTTCCTAGTGCCGGTTTGAAGTTCCAGCAGTTTTCACTGTAAAACCGAGTTGGAGCTAGTACCTTTCCATATATATGTATGGAGTGGAATTTACAAATGAAAAGAAGCTTTATGTTCCCAAAAAGCTAGGTGAAGGACGGCTTTCACACACACACATCTCTCAGAACTGAGCATGTGGAGAGACGTTCGTTCATCTAGCACAAAGGGAACAGGTTGCAGGAGAAACTTTTACTCTGGTTTCTCAGTCTGTTTCCTAGTGCCGGTTTGAAGTTCCTGCAGTTTTCACTGTAAAACCGATTTGGAGCTAGTACCTCCCCATATATATGTATGGAGTGGAGTTTGCAACTGAAAAGAAACTTTGTGATCCCAACAAGCTAGGTGAAGGACGGCTTTCACACACACTTATCTCTCAGAACTGAGCATGTGGAGAGACGTTCGTTCATCTAGCACAAAGGGAACGGGTTGCAGGAGAAACTTTTACTCTGGTTTCTCAGTCTGTTTCCTAGTGCCGGTTTGAAGTTCCTACAGTTTTCAATGTAAAACCTGGTTGGAGCTAGTACCTCCCCATATATATGTATGGAGTGGAGTTTGCAACTGAAAAGAAACTTTGTGTTCCCAACAAGCTAGGTGAAGGACGGCTTTCACACACACATATCTCTCAGAACTGAGCATGTGGAGAGACGTTCGTTCATCTAGCACAAAGGGAACGTGTTGCAGAAGAAACTTTTACTCTGGTTTCTCAGTCTGTTTCCTAGTGCCGGTTTGAAGTTCCAGCAGTTTTCACTGTAAAACCGAGTTGGAGCTAGTACCTCCCCTTATATATGTATGGAGTGGAGTTTGCAACTGAAAAGAAACTTTGTGTTCCCAACAAGCTAGGTGAAGGACGGCTTTCACACACACTTATCTCTCAGAACTGAGCATGTGGAGAGACGTTCGTTCATCTAGCACAAAGGGAATGGGTTGCAGGAGAAACTTTTACTCTGGTTTCTCAGTCTGTTTCCTAGTGCCGGTATTAAGTTCCTGCAGTTTTCACTGCAAAACCGATTTGGAGCTAGTACCTCCCCATATATATGTATGGAGTGGAGTTTGCAACTGAAAAGTAACTTTATGTTCCCAACAAGCTAGGTGAAGGACGGCTTTCACACACATTTATCTCTCAGAACTGAGCATGTGGAGAGACGTTCGTTCATCTAGCACATATGGAACGGGTTGCAGGAGAAACTTTTACTCTGGTTTCTCAGTCTGTTTCCTAGTGCCGGTTTGAAGTTCCAGCAGTTTTCACTGTAAAACCGAGTTGGAGCTAGTACCTCCCCATATATATGTATGGAGTGGAGTTTGCAACTGAAAAGAAACTTTGTGTTCCCAACAAGCTAGGTGAAGGACGGCTTTCACACACATTTATCTCTCAGAACTGAGCATGTGGAGAGACGTTCGTTCATCTAGCACAAAGGGAACGGGTTGCAGGAGAAACTATTACTCTGGTTTCTCAGTCTATTTCCTAGTGCCGGTTTGAAGTTCCTGCAGTTTTCACTGTAAAACCGATTTGGAGCTAGTACCTCCCCATATATATGAATGGAGTGGAGTTTACAAATGAAAAGAAACTTTATGTTCCCAAAAAGCTAGGTGAAGGACGGCTTTCACACACACACATCTCTCAGAACTGAGCATGTGGAGAGACGTTCGTTCATCTAGCACAAATGGAACAGGTTGCAGGAGAAACTTTTACTCTGGTTTCTCAGTCTGTTTCCTAGTGCCGGTTTGAAGTTCCTGCAGTTTTCGCTGTAAAACCTGGTTGGAGCTTGTACCTCCCCATATATATGTATGGAGTGGAGTTTGCAACTGAAAAGAAACTTTGTGTTCCCAACAAGCTAGGTGAAGGACGGCTTTCACACACACATATCTCTCAGAACTGAGCATGTGGAGAGACGTTCGTTCATCTAGCACAAAGGGAACGTGTTGCAGGAGAAACTTTTACTCTGGTTTCTCAGTCTGTTTCCTAGTGCCGGTTTGAAGTTCCAGCAGTTTTCACTGTAAAACCGAGTTGGAGCTAGTACCTCCCCTTATATATGTATGGAGTGGAGTTTGCAACTGAAAAGAAACTTTGTGTTCCCAACAAGCTAGGTGAAGGACGGCTTTCACACACACTTATCTCTCAGAACTGAGCATGTGGAGAGACGTTCGTTCATCTAGCACAAAGGGAACGGGTTGCAGGAGAAACTTTTACTCTGGTTTCTCAGTCTGTTTCCTAGTGCCGGTATTAAGTTCCTGCAGTTTTCACTGTAAAACCGATTTGGAGCTAGTACCTCCCCATATATATGTATGGAGTGGAGTTTGCAACTGAAAAGAAACATTGTGTTCCCAACAAGCTAGGTGAAGGACGGCTTTCACACACATTTATCTCTCAGAACTGAGCATGTGGAGAGACGTTCGTTCATCTAGCACAAAGGGAACGGGTTGCAGGAGAAACTTTTACTCTGGTTTCTCAGTCTGTTTCCTAGTGCCGGTTTGAAGTTCCAGCAGTTTTCACTGTAAAACCGAGTTGGAGCTAGTACCTCCCCTTATATATGTATGGATTGGAGTTTGCAACTGAAAAGAAACTTTGTGTTCCCAACAAGCTAGGTGAAGGACGGCTTTCACACACACTTATCTCTCAGAACTGAGCATGTGGAGAGACGTTCGTTCATCTAGCACAAAGGGAACGGGTTGCAGGAAAAACTTTTACTCTGGTTTCTCAGTCTGTTTCCTAGTGCCGGTATTAAGTTCCTGCAGTTTTCACTGCAAAACCGATTTGGAGCTAGTACCTGTCCATATATATGTATGGAGTGGAGTTTGCAACTGAAAAGTAACTTTATGTTCCCAACAAGCTAGGTGAAGGACGGCTTTCACACACATTTATCTCTCAGAACTGAGCATGTGGAGAGACGTTCGTTCATCTAGCACAAAGGGAACGGGTTGCAGGAGAAACTTTTACTCTGGTTTCTCAGTCTGTTTCCTAGTGCCGGTTTGAAGTTCCAGCAGTTTTCACTGTAAAACCGACTTGGAGCTAGTACCTCCCCTTATATATGTATGGAGTGGAGTTTGCAACTGAAAAGAAACTTTGTGTTCCCAACAAGCTAGGTGAAGGACGGCTTTCACACACACTTATCTCTCAGAACTGAGCATGTGGAGAGACGTTCGTTCATCTAGCACAAAGGGAACGGGTTGCAGGAGAAACTTTTACTCTGGTTTCTCAGTCTGTTTCCTAGTGCCGGTATTAAGTTCCTGCAGTTTTCACTGCAAAACCGATTTGGAGCTAGTACTTCCCCATATATATGTATGGAGTGGAGTTTGCAACTGAAAAGAAACTTTGTGTTCCCAACAAGCTAGGTGAAGAACGGCTTTCACACACATTTATCTCTCAGAACTGAGCATGTGGAGAGACGTTCGTTCATCTAGCACAAAGGGAACGGGTTGCAGGAGAAACTTTTACTCTGGTTTCTCAGTCTGTTTCCTAGTGCCGGTTTGAAGTTCCAGCAGTTTTCACTGTAAAACCGAGTTGGAGCTAGTACCTCCCCTTATATATGTATGGAGTGGAGTTTGCAACTGAAAAGAAACTTTGTGTTCCCAACAAGCTAGGTGAAGGACGGCTTTCACACACACTTATCTCTCAGAACTGAGCATGTGGAGAGACGTTCGTTCATCTAGCACAAAGGGAACGGGTTGCAGGAGAAACTTTTACTCTGGTTTCTCAGTCTGTTTCCTAGTGCCGGTATTAAGTTCCTGCAGTTTTCACTGCAAAACCGATTTGGAGCTAGTACCTCCCCATATATATGTATGGAGTGGAGTTTGCAACTGAAAAGAAACTTTATGTTCCCAACAAGCTAGGTGAAGGACGGCTTTCACACACATTTATCTCTCAGAACTGAGCATGTGGAGAGACGTTCGTTCATCTAGCACAAAGGGAACGGGTTGCAGGAGAAACTTTTACTCTGGTTTCTCAGTCTGTTTCCTAGTGCCGGTTTGAAGTTCCAGCAGTTTTCACTGTAAAACCGAGTTGGAGCTAGTACCTCCCCATATATATGTATGGAGTGGAGTTTGCAACTGAAAAGAAACTTTGTGTTCCCAACAAGCTAGGTGAAGGACGGCATTCACACACATTTATCTCTCAGAACTGAGCATGTGGAGAGACTTTCGTTCATCTAGCACAAAGGGAACGGGTTGCAGGAGAAACTTTTACTCTGGTTTCTCAGTCTATTTCCTAGTGCCGGTTTGAAGTTCCTGCAGTTTTCACTGTAAAACCGATTTGGAGCTAGTACCTCCCCATATATATGTATGGAGTGGAGTTTACAAATGAAAAGAAACTTTATGTTCCCAATAAGCTAGGTGAAGGACGGCTTTCACACACACACATCTCTCAGAACTGAGCATGTGGAGAGACGTTCGTTCATCTAGCACAAATGGAACAGGTTGCAGGAGAAACTTTTACTCTGGTTTCTCAGTCTGTTTCCTAGTGCCGGTTTGAAGTTCCTGCAGTTTTCGCTGTAAAACCTGGTTGGAGCTTGTACCTCCCCATATATATGTATGGAGTGGAGTTTGCAACTGAAAAGAAACTTTGTGTTCCCAACAAGCTAGGTGAAGGACGGCTTTCACACACACATATCTCTCAGAACTGAGCATGTGGAGAGACGTTCGTTCATCTAGCACAAAGGGAACGTGTTGCAGGAGAAACTTTTACTCTGGTTTCTCAGTCTGTTTCCTAGTGCCGGTTTGAAGTTCCAGCAGTTTTCACTGTAAAACCGAGTTGGAGCTAGTACTTCCCCTTATATATGTATGGAGTGGAGTTTGCAACTGAAAAGAAACTTTGTGTTCCCAACAAGCTAGGTGAAGGACGGCTTTCACACACACTTATCTCTCAGAACTGAGCATGTGGAGAGACGTTCGTTCATCTAGCACAAAGGGAACGGGTTGCAGGAGAAACTTTTACTCTGGTTTCTCAGTCTGTTTCCTAGTGCCGGTATTAAGTTCCTGCAGTTTTCACTGTAAAACCGATTTGGAGCTAGTACCTCCCCATATATATGTATGGAGTGGAGTTTGCAACTGAAAAGAAACATTGTGTTCCCAACAAGCTAGGTGAAGGACGGCTTTCACACACACACATCTCTCAGAACTGAGCATGTGGAGAGACGTTCGTTCATCTAGCACAAAGGGAACGGGTTGCAGGAGAAACTATTACTCTGGTTTCTCAGTCTGTTTCCTAGTGCCGGTTTGAAGTTCCAGCAGTTTTCACTGTAAAACCGAGTTGGAGCTAGTACCTCCCCTTATATATGTATGGAGTGGAGTTTGCAACTGAAAAGAAACTTTGTGTTCCCAACAAACTAGGTGAAGGACGGCTTTCACACACACTTATCTCTCAGAACTGAGCATGTGGAGAGACGTTCGTTCATCTAGCACAAAGGGAACGGGTTGCAGGTAAAACTTTTACTCTGGTTTCTCAGTCTGTTTCCTAGTGCCGGTTTTAAGTTCCTGCAGTTTTCACTGTAAAACCGGTTTGGAGCTAGTACCTCCCCATATATATGTATGGAGTGGAGTTTGCAACTGAAAAGAAACTTTGTGTTCCCAACAAGCTAGGTGAAGAACGGCTTTCACACACACTTATCTCTCAGAACTGAGCATGTGGAGAGACGTTCGTTCATCTAGCACAAAGGGAACGGGTTGCAGGAGAAACTTTTACTCTGGTTTCTCAGTCTGTTTCCTAGTGCCGGTTTGAAGTTCCAGCAGTTTTCACTGTAAAACCGAGTTGGAACTAGAACCTCCCCATATATATGTATGGAGTGAAGTTTGCAACTGAAAAGAAACTTTGTGTTCCCAACAAGCTAGGTGAAGTACGGCTTTCACACACACTTATCTCTCAGAACTGAGCATGTGGAGAGACGTTCGTTCATCTAGCTCAAAAGGAACCGGTTGCAGGAGAAACTTTTACTCTGGTTTCTCAGTCTGTTTCCTAGTGCCGGTTTGAAGTTCCTGCAGTTTTCACTGTAAAACCGATTTGGAGCTAGTACCTCCCCATATATATGTATGGAGTGGAGTTTGCAACTGAAAAGAAACTTTGTGTTCCCAACAAGCTAGGTGAAGGGCGGCTTTCACACACATTTATCTCTCAGAACTGTGCATGTGGAGAGACGTTCATTCATCTAGCACAAAGGGTAGGGGTTGCAGGAGAAACTTTTACTCTGGTTTCTCAGTCTGTTTCCTAGTGCCGGTTGAAGTTCATGCAGTTTTCACTGTAAAACCGAGTTGGAGCTAGTACCTCCCCATATATATGTATGGAGTGGAGTTTGCAACTGAAAAGAAACTTTGTGTTCCCAACAAGCTAGGTGAAGGACAGCTTTCACACACACTTATCTCTCAGAACTGAGCTTGTGGAGAGACGTTCGTTCATGTAGCACAAAAGGAACGGGTTCCAGGGGAAACTTTTACTCTGGTTTCTCAGTGTGTTTCCTAGTGCCGGTTTGAAGTTCCTGCAGTTTTCACTGTAAAACCGATTTGGTGCTGGTACCTCCCCATATATATGTATGGATTGGAGTTTGTAACTGAAAAGAATCTTTGTGTTCCCAACAAGCTAGGTGAAGGACGGCTTTCACACACACCTACCTCTCAGATCTCAACATGTGGAGAGACGTTCGTTCATCTAGCACAAGGGGAACGGGTTGCAGGAGAAACTTTTACTCTGGTTTCTCAGTCTGTTTCCTAGTGCCGGTTTGAAGTTCCAGGTGTTTTCACTGTAAAACCGAGTTGGAGCTAGTACCTCCCCATATATATATATGGAGTGGAGTTTACAAATGAATAGAAACTTTATTTTCCCAAAAAGCTAGGTGAAGGACGGCTTTCACACACACACATCTCTCAGAACTGAGCATGTGGAGAGACGTTCGTTCATCTAGCACAAAGGGAACAGGTTGCAGGAGAAAATTTAACTCTGGTTTCTCAGTCTGTTTCCTAGTGCCGGTTTTAAGTTCCTGCAGTTTTCACTGTAAAACCTGGTTGGAGCTAGTACCTCCGCATATATATGTATGGAGTGGAGTTTGCAACTGAAAAGAAACTTTGTGTTCCCAACAAGCTAGGTGAAGGATGGCTTTCACACACATTATCTCTCAGAACTGAGCTTGTGGAGAGACGTTCGTTCATCTAGCACAAAGGGAACGGTTTGCAGGAGAATCTTTTACTCTGGTTTCTCAGTCTGTTTCCTAGTGCCGGTTTGATGTTCCTGCAGTTTTCACTGTAAAACCGATTTGGAGCTAGTACCTCCCAATATATATGTATGGAGTGGAGTTTGCAACTGAAAAGAAACTTTGTGTTCCCAACAAGCTCGGTGAAGGACGGCTTTCACACACACTTATCTCTCAGAACTGAGCATGTGGAGAGACGTTCGTTCATCTAGCACAAAGGGAACGGGTTGCAGGAGAAACTTTTACTCTGGTTTCTCAGTCTGTTTCCTAGTGCCGGTATTAAGTTCCTGCAGTTTTCACTGTAAAACCGATTTGGAGCTAGTACCTCCCCATATATATGTATGGAGTGGAGTTTGCAACTGAAAAGAAACATTGTGTTCCCAACAAGCTAGGTGAAGGACGGCTTTCACACACATTTATCTCTCAGAACTGAGCATGTGGAGAGACGTTCGTTCATCTAGCACAAAGGGAACGGGTTGCAGGAGAAACTTTTACTCTGGTTTCTCAGTCTGTTTCCTAGTGCCGGTTTGAAGTTCCAGCAGTTTTCACTGTAAAACCGAGTTGGAGCTAGTACCTCCCCTTATATATGTATGGAGTGGAGTTTGCAACTGAAAAGAAACTTTGTGTTCCCAACAAGCTAGGTGAAGGACGGCTTTCACACACACTTATCTCTCAGAACTGAGCATGTGGAGAGACGTTCGTTCATCTAGCACAAAGGGAACGGGTTGCAGGAGAAACTTTTACTCTGGTTTCTCAGTCTGTTTCCTAGTGCCGGTATTAAGTTCCTGCAGTTTTCACTGTAAAACCGAT
Organism: Camelus dromedarius; assembly: GCF_036321535.1. Taxonomy (NCBI): domain Eukaryota; kingdom Metazoa; phylum Chordata; class Mammalia; order Artiodactyla; family Camelidae; genus Camelus; species Camelus dromedarius. Next base: position 4,354,821 of record NW_026989819.1, on the reverse strand, counting down.
TTGGAGCTAGTACCTCCCCATATATATGTATGGAGTGGAGTTTGCAACTGAAAAGTAACTTTATGTTCCCAACAAGCTAGGTGAAGGACGGCTTTCACACACATTTATCTCTCAGAACTGAGCATGTGGAGAGACGTTCGTTCATCTAGCACAAAGGGAACGGGTTGCAGGAGAAACTTTTACTCTGGTTTCTCAGTCTGTTTCCTAGTGCCGGTTTGAAGTTCCAGCAGTTTTCACTGTAAAACCGAGTTGGAGCTAGTACCTCCCCTTATATATGTATGGAGTGGAGTTTGCAACTGAAAAGAAACTTTGTGTTCCCAACAAGCTAGGTGAAGGACGGCTTTCACACACACTTATCTCTCAGAACTGAGCATGTGGAGAGACGTTCGTTCATCTAGCACAAAGGGAACGGGTTGCAGGAGAAACTTTTACTCTGGTTTCTCAGTCTGTTTCCTAGTGCCGGTATTAAGTTCCTGCAGTTTTCACTGCAAAACCGATTTGGAGCTAGTACCTCCTCATATATATGTATGGAGTGGAGTTTGCAACTGAAAAGAAACTTTATGTTCCCAACAAGCTAGGTGAAGGACGGCTTTCACACACATTTATCTCTCAGAACTGAGCATGTGGAGAGACGTTCGTTCATCTAGCACAAAGGGAACGGGTTGCAGGAGAAACTTTTACTCTGGTTTCTCAGTCTGTTTCCTAGTGCCGGTTTGAAGTTCCAGCAGTTTTCACTGTAAAACCGAGTTGGAGCTAGTACCTCCCCATATATATGTATGGAGTGGAGTTTGCAACTGAAAAGAAACTTTGTGTTCCCAACAAGCTAGGTTAAGGACGGCTTTCACAAACATTTATCTCTCAGAACTGAGCATGTGGAGAGACTTTCGTTCATCTAGCACAAAGGGAACGGGTTGCAGGCGAAACTTTTACTCTGGTTTCTCAGTCTATTTCCTAGTGCCGGTTTGAAGTTCCTGCAGTTTTCACTGTAAAACCGATTTGGAGCTAGTACCTCCCCATATATATTTATGGAGTGGAGTTTACAAATGAAAAGAAACTTTATGTTCCCAATAAGCTAGGTGAAGGACGGCTTTCACACACACACATCTCTCAGAACTGAGCATGTGGAGAGACGTTCGTTCATCTAGCACAAATGGAACAGGTTGCAGGAGAAACTTTTACTCTTGTTTATCAGTCTGTTTCCTAGTGCCGGTTTGAAGTTCCTGCAGTTTTCGCTGTAAAACCTGGTTGGAGCTTGTACCTCCCCATATATATGTATGGAGTGGAGTTTGCAACTGAAAAGAAACTTTGTGTTCCCAACAAGCTAGGTGAAGGACGGCTTTCACACACACATATCTCTCAGAACTGAGCATGTGGAGAGACGTTCGTTCATCTAGCACAAAGGGAACGTGTTGCAGGAGAAACTTTTACTCTGGTATCTCAGTCTGTTTATTAGTGCCGGTTTGAAGTTCCAGCAGTTTTCACTGTAAAACCGAGTTGGAGCTAGTACCTCCCCTTATATATGTATGGAGTGGAGTTTGCAACTGAAAAGAAACTTTGTGTTCCCAACAAGCTAGGTGAAGGACGGCTTTCACACACACTTATCTCTCAGAACTGAGCATGTGGAGAGACGTTCGTTCATCTAGCACAAAGGGAACGGGTTGCAGGAGAAACTTTTACTCTGGTTTCTCAGTCTGTTTCCTAGTGCCGGTATTAAGTTCCTGCAGTTTTCACTGTAAAACCGATTTGGAGCTAGTACCTCCCCATATATATGTATGGAGTGGAGTTGCAACTGAAAAGAAACATTGTGTTCCCAACAAGCTAGGTGAAGGACGGCTTTCACACACATTTATCTCTCAGAACTGAGCATGTGGAGAGACGTTCGTTCATCTAGCACAAAGGGAACGGGTTGCAGGAGAAACTTTTACTCTGGTTTCTCAGTCTGTTTCCTAGTGCCGGTTTGAAGTTCCAGCAGTTTTCACTGTAAAACCGAGTTGGAGCTAGTACCTCCCCTTATATATGTATGGAGTGGAGTTTGCAACTGAAAAGAAACTTTGTGTTCCCAACAAGCTAGGTGAAGGACGGCTTTCACACACACTTATCTCTCAGAACTGAGCATGTGGAGAGACGTTCGTTCATCTAGCACAAAGGGAACGGGTTGCAGGTAAAACTTTTACTCTGGTTTCTCAGTCTGTTTCCTAGTGCCGGCTTAAGTTCCTGCAGTTTTCACTGTAAAACCGGTTTGGAGCTAGTACATCCCCATATATATGTATGGAGTGGAGTTTGCAACTGAAAAGAAACTTTGTGTTCCCAACAAGCTAGGTGAAGAACGGCTTTCACACACACTTATCTCTCAGAACTGAGCATGTGGAGAGACGTTCGTTCATCTAGCACAAAGGGAACGGGTTGCAGGAGAAACTTTTACTCTGGTTTCTCAGTCTGTTTCCTAGTGCCGGTTTGAAGTTCCAGCAGTTTTCACTGTAAAACCGAGTTGGAGCTAGAACCTCCCCATATATATGTATGGAGTGAAGTTTGCAACTGAAAAGAAACTTTGTGTTCCCAACAAGCTAGGTGAAGTACGGCTTTCACACACACTTATCTCTCAGAACTGAGCATGTGGAGAGACGTTCGTTCATCTAGCTCAAAAGGAACCGGTTGCAGGAGAAACTTTTACTCTGGTTTCTCAGTCTGTTTCCTAGTGCCGGTTTGAAGTTCCTGCAGTTTTCACTGTAAAACCGATTTGGAGCTAGTACCTCCCCATATATATGTATGGAGTGGAGTTTGCAACTGAAAAGAAACTTTGTGTTCCCAACAAGCTAGGTGAAGGACGGCTTTCACACACATTTATCTCTCAGAACTGTGCATGTGGAGAGACGTTCATTCATCTAGCACAAAGGGTAGGGGTTGCAGGAGAAACTTTTACTCTGGTTTCTCAGTCTGTTTCCTAGTGCCGGTTGAAGTTCATGCAGTTTTCACTGTAAAACCGAGTTGGAGCTAGTACCTCCCCATATATATGTATGGAGTGGAGTTTGCAACTGAAAAGAAACTTTGTGTTCCCAACAAGATATGTGAAGGACAGCTTTCACACACACTTATCTCTCAGAACTGAGCTTGTGGAGAGACGTTCGTTCATGTAGCACAAAAGGAACGGGTTCCAGGAAAAACATTTACTCTTGTTTCTCAGTGTGTTTCCTAGTGCCGGTTTGAAGTTCCTGCAGTTTTCACTGTAAAACCGATTTGGTGCTAGTACCTCCCCATATATATGTATGGATTGGAGTTTGTAACTGAAAAGAAACTTTGTGTTCCCAACAAGCTAGGTGAAGGACGGCTTTCACACACACCTACCTCTCAGATCTCAACATGTGGAGAGACGTTCGTTCATCTAGCACAAGGGGAACGGGTTGCAGGAGAAACTTTTACTCTGGTTTCTCAGTCTGTTTCCTAGTGCCGGTTTGAAGTTCCAGGAGATTTCACTGTAAAACCGAGTTGGAGCTAGTACCTCCCCATATATATATATGGAGTGGAGTTTACAAATGAAAAGAAACTTTATTTTCCCAAAAAGCTAGGTGAAGGACGGCTTTCACACACACACATCTCTCAGAACTGAGCATGTGGAGAGACGTTCGTTCATCTAGCACAAAGGGAACAGGTTGCAGGAGAAAATTTAACTCTGGTTTCTCAGTCTGTTTCCTAGTGCCGGTTTTAAGTTCCTGCAGTTTTCACTGTAAAACCTGGTTGGAGCTAGTACCTCCGCATATATATGTATGGAGTGGAGTTTGCAACTGAAAAGAAACTTTGTGTTCCCAACAAGCTAGGTGAAGGATGGCTTTCACACACACTTATCTCTCAGAACTGAGCATGTGGAGAGACGTTCGTTCATCTAGCACAAAGGGAACGGTTTGCAGGAGAATCTTTTACTCTGGTTTCTCAGTCTGTTTCCTAGTGCCGGTTTGATGTTCCTGCAGTTTTCACTGTAAAACCGATTTGGAGCTAGTACCTCCCCATATATATGTATGGAGTGGAGTTTGCAACTGAAAAGAAACTTTGTGTTCCCAACAAGCTCGGTGAAGGACGGCTTTCACACACACCTATCTCTCAGAACTGAGCATGTGGAGAGACGTTCGTTCATCTAGCAGAAAGGGAACGGGTTGCAGGAGAAACTTTTACTCTGGTTTCTCAGTCTGTTTCCTAGTGCCGGTTTGAAATTCCAGCAGTTTTCACTGTAAAACGGAGTTGGAGCTAGTACCTCCCCATATATATGTATGGAGTGGAGTTTGCAACTGAAAAGAAACTTTGTGTTCCCAACAAGCTAGGTGAAGAACGGCTTTCACACACACTTATCTCTCAGAACTGAGCATGTGGAGAGACGTTCGTTCATCTAGCACAAAGGGAACGGGTTGCAGGAGAAACTTTTAATCTGGTTTCTCAGTCTGTTTCCTAGTGCCGGTATTAAGTTCCTGCAGTTTTCACTGTAAAACCGATTTGGAGCTAGTACCTCCCCATATATATGTATGGAGTGGAGTTTGCAACTGAAAAGAAACTTTGTGTTCCCAACAAGCTAGGTGAAGGACGGCTTTCACACACATTTATCTCTCAGAACTGAGCATGTGGAGAGACGTTCGTTCATCTAGCACAAAGGGAACGGGTTGCAGGAGAAACTTTTACTCTGGTTTCTCAGTCTGTTTCCTAGTGCCGGTTCGAAGTTCCAGCAGATTTCACTGTAAAACCGAGTTGGAGCTAGTACCTCCCCATATATATGTATGGAGTGGAGTTTGCAACTGAAAAGAAACTTTGTGTTCCCAACAAGCTAGGTGAAGGACGGCTTTCACACACACTTATCTCTCAGAACTGAGCATGTGGAGAGACGTTCGTTCATCTAGCACAAAGGGAACGGTTTGCAGGAGAAACTTTTACTCTGGTTTCTCAGTCTGTTTCCTAGTGCCGGTATTAAGTTCCTGCAGTTTTCACTGTAAAACCTGGTTGGAGCTTGTACATCCCCATATATATGTATGGAGTGGAGTTTGCAACTGAAAAGAAACTTTGTGTTCCCAACAAGCTAGGTGAAGGACGGCTTTCACACACAGTTATCTCTCAGAACTGAGCATGTGGAGAGACGTTCGTTCATCTAGCACAAAGGGAACGGGTTGCAGGAGAAACTTTTACTCTGGTTTCTCAGTCTGTTTCCTAGTACCGGTATTAAGCTCCTGCAGTTTTCACTGTAAAACCGATTTGGAGCTAGTACCTCCCCATATATATGTATGGAGTGGAGTTTTCAACTGAAAAGAAACTTTGTGTTCCCAACAAGCTTGGTGAAGTACGGCTTTCACACACATTTATCTCTCAGAACTGAGCATGTGGAGAGACGTTCGTTCATCTAGCACAAAGGCAACGGGTTGCAGGAGAAACTTTTTCTCTGGTTTCTCAGTCTGTTTCCTAGTGCCGGTTTGAAGTTCCAGCAGTTTTCACTGTAAAACCGAGTTGGAGCTAGTACCTCCCCATATATATGTATGGAGTGGAGTTTGCAACTGAAAAGAAACTTTGTGTTCCCAACAAGCTAGGTGAAGGACGGCTTTCACACACACTTATCTCTCAGAACTGAGCATGTGGAGAGACGTTCTTTCATCTAGCACAAAGGGAACGGGTTGCAGGAAAAACTTTTACTCTGGTTTCTCAGTCTGTTTCCTAGTGCCGTTTTGAAGTTCCTGCATTTTTCACTGTAAAACCGATTTGGAGCTAGTACCTCCCCATATATATGTATGGAGTGGAGTTTGCAACTGAAAAGAAACTTTGTGTTCCCAACAAGCTAGGTGAAGGACGGCTTTCACACACACTTATCTCTCAGAACTGAGCATGTGGAGAGACGTTCGTTCATCTAGCACAAAGGGAACGGGTTGCAGGAGAAACTTTTACTCTGGTTTCTCAGTCTGTTTCCTAGTGCCGGTTTGAAGTTCCAGCAGTTTTCACTGTAAAACCGAGTTGGAGCTAGTACCTCCCCATATATATGTATGGATTGGAGTTTACAAATGAAAAGAAACTTTATGTTCCCAAAAAGCTAGGTGAAGGACGGCTTTCACACACACACATCTCTCAGAACTGAGCATGTGGAGAGACGTTCGTTCATCTAGCACAAAGGGAACAGGTTGCAGGAGAAACTTTTACTCTGGTTTCTCAGTCTTTTTCCTAGTGCCGGTTTGAAGTTCCTGCAGTTTTCACTGTAAAACCTGGTTGCAGCTTGTACCTCCCCATATATATGTATGGAGTGGAGTTTGCAACTGAAAAGAGACTTTGTGTTCCCAACAAGTTAGTTGAAGGACGGCTTTCACACACACTTAACTCTCAGAACTGAGCATGTGGAGAGACGTTCGTTCATCTAGCAGAAAGGGAACGGGATGCAGGAGAAACTTATACTCTGGTTTCTCAGTCTGTTTCCTAGTGCCGGTTTGAAGTTCCAGCAGTTTTCCCTGTAAAACCGAGTTGGAGCTAGTACCTCCCCATATATATGTATGGAGTGGAGTTTGCATCTGAAAAGAAACTTTGTGTTCCCAACAAGCTAGGTGAAGGACGGCTTTCACACACACTTATCTCTCAGAACTGAGCATGTGGAGAGACGTTCGTTCATCTAGCACAAAGGAAGGGGTTGCAGGGGAAACTTTTACTCTGGTTTCTCAGTCTGTTTCCTTGTGCCGGTTTGAAGTTCCAGCAGTTTTCACTGTAAAACCGTGTTGGAGCTAGTACCTCCCCATATATATGTATGGAGTGGAGTTTGCAACTGAAAAGAAACTTTGTGTTCCCAACAAGCTAGGTGAAGGACGGCTTTCACACACACTTATCTCTCAGAACTGAGCATGTGGAGAAAAGTTCGTTCATCTAGCACAAAGGGAACGGGTTGCAGGGGAAACTATTACTCTGGTTTCTCAGTCTGTTTCCTAGTGCCGGTATTTAGTTCCTGCAGTTTTCACTGTAAAACCGATTTGGAGCTAGTACCTCCCCATATATATGTATGGAGTGGAGTTTGCAACTGAAAAGAAACTTTGTGTTCCCAACAAGCTAGGTGAAGGACGGCTTTCACACACACTTATCTCTCAGAACTGAGCATGTGGAGAGACGTTCGTTCATCTAGCAGAAAGGGAACGGGTTGCAGGAGAAACTTTTACTCTGGTTTCTCAGTCTGATTCCTAGTGCCGGTTTGAAGTTCCTGCAGTTTTCACTATAAAACCGAGTTGGAGCTAGTACCTCCCCATATATATGTATGGAGTGGAGTTTGCAACTGAAAAGAAACTTTGTGTTCCCAACAAGCTAGGTGAAGGACGGCTTTCACACACACTTATCTCTCAGAACTGAGCATGTGGAGAGACGTTCGTTCATCTAGCACAAAGGGAACGGGATGCAGGAAAAACTTTTACTCTGGTTTCTCAGTCTTTTTCCTAGTGCCGGTTTGAAGTTCCTGCAGTTTTCACTGTAAAACCGATTTGGAGCTAGTACCTCCCCATATATATGTATGGAGTGGAGTTTGCAACTGAAAAGAAACTTTGTGTTCCCAACAAGCTAGGTGAAGGACGGCTTTCACTCACACTTATCTCTCAGAACTGAGCATGTGGGGAGACGTTCGTTCATCTAGCACAAAGGGAACGGGTTGCAGGAGAAACTTTTACTCTGGTTTCTCAGTCTTTTTCCTAGTGCCGGTTTGAAGTTCCAGCAGTTTTCACTGTAAAACAGAGTTGGAGCTAGTACCTCCCCATATATATGTATGGAGTGGAGTTTGCAACTGAAAAGAAACTTTGTGTTCCCAACAAGCTAGGTGAAGGACGGCTTTCACACACACTTATCTCTCAGAACTGAGCATGTGGAGAGACGTTCGTTCATCTAGCAAAAAGGGAACGGGTTGCAGGAAAAACTTTTACTCTGGTTTCTCAGTATTTTTCCTAGTGCCGGTTTGAAGTTCCTGCAGTTTTCACTGTAAAACCGATTTGGAGCTAGTACCTCCCCATATATATGTATGGAGTGGAGTTGGCAACTGAAAAGAAACTTTGTGTTCCCAACAAGCTAAGTGAAGGACGGCTTTCACACACACTTATCTCTCAGAACTGAGCATGTGGAGAGACGTTCGTTCATCTAGCACAAAGGGAACGGGTTGCAGGAGAAACTTTTACTCTGGTTTCTCAGTCTTTTTCCTAGTGCCGGTTTGAAGTTCCAGCAGTTTTCACTGTAAAACCGAGTTGGAGCTAGTACCTCCCCATATATATGTATGGAGTGGAGTTTACAAATGAAAAGAAACTTTATTTTCCCAAAAAGCTAGGTGAAGGACGGCTTTCACACACACACATCTCTCAGAACTGAGCATGTGGAGAGACGTTCGTTCATCTAGCACAAAGGAACAGGTTGCAGAAGAAACTTTTACTCTGGTTTTTCAGTCTGTTTCCTAGTGCCGGTTTGAAGTTCCTGCAGTTTTCACTGTAAAACCTGGGTGGAGCTTGTACCTCCACATATATATATATAGAGTGGAGTTTGCAACTGAAAAGAAACTTTGTGTTCCCAACAAGCTAGGTGAAGGACGGCTTTCACACACAGTTATCTCTCAGAACTGAGCATGTGGAGAGACGTTCGTTCATCTAGCAGAAAGGGAACGGGTTGCAGGAGAAACTTTTACTCTGCATTCTCAGTCTGTTTCCTAGTGCCGGTTTGAAGTTCCAGCAGTTTTCACTGTAAAACCGAGTTGGAGCTAGTACCTCCCCATATATATGTATGGAGTGGAGTTTGCAACTGAAAAGAAAATTTGTGTTCCCAACAAGCTAGGTGAAGGATGGCTTTCACACACACTTATCTCTCAGAACTGAGCATGTGGAGAGACGTTCGTTCATCTAGCACAAAGGGAACGGGTTGCAGGAGAAACTTTTACTCTGGTTTCTCAGTCTGTTTCCTAGTGCCGGTTTGAAGTTCCTGCAGTTTTCACTGTAAAACCGATTTGGAGCTAGTACCTCCCCATATATATGTATGGAGTGGAGTTTGCAACTGAAAAGAAACTTTGTGTTCCCAACAAGCTAGGTGAAGGACGGCTTTCACACACACTTATCTCTCAGAACTGAGCATGTGGAGAGACGTTCGTTCATCTAGCACAAAGGGAACGGGTTGCAGGAAAAACTTTTACTCTGGTTTCTCAGTCTTTTTCCTAGTGCCGGTTTGAAGTTCCAGCAGTTTTCACTGTAAAACCGAGTTGGAGCTAGTACCTCCCCATATATATGTATGGAGTGGAGTTTGCAACTGAAAAGAATGTTTGTGTTCCCAACAAGCTAGATGAAGGACGGCTTTCACACACACTTATCTCTCAGAACTGAGCATGTGGAGAGACGTTCGTTCATCTAGCACAAAGGGAACGGGTTGCAGGAGAAACTTTTACTCTGGTTTCTCAGTCTGTTTCCTAGTGCCGGTTTGAAGTTCCTGCAGTTTTCACTGTAAAACCAATTTGGAGCTAGTACCTCCCCATATATATGTATGGAGTGGAGTTTGCAACTGAAAAGAAACTTTGTGTTCCCAACAAGCTAGGTGAAGTACAGCTTTCACACACACTTATCTCTCAGAACTGAGCATGTGGAGAGACGTTCGTTCATCTAGCACAAAGGGAACGGGTTGCAGGAGAAACTTTTACTCTGGTTTCTCAGTCTGTTTCGTAGTGCCGGTTTGAAGTTCCTGCAGTTTTCACTGTAAAACCGATTTGGAGCTAGTACCTCCCCATATATATGTATGGAGTGGAGTTTGCAACTGAAAAGAAACTTTGTGTTCCCAACAAGCTAGGTGAAGGACGGCTTTCACACACACTTATCTCTCAGAACTGAGCATGTGGAGAGACGTTCGTTCATCTAGCACAAAGGGAACGGGTTGCAGGAGAAACTTTTACTCTGGTTTCACAGTCTGTTTCCTAGTGCCGGTTTGAAGTTCCAGCAGTTTTCACTGTAAAACCGATTTGGAGCTTGTACCTCCCCATATATATATATGGAGTTCAGTTTGCAACTGAAAAGAAACTTTGTGTTCCCAACAATCTAGTTGAAAGACGGCTTTCACACACACATATCTCTCAGAACTGAGCATGTGGAGAGACGTTCGTTCATCTAGCACAAAAGGAACGGGTTGCAGGAGAAACTTTTACTCTGGTTTCTCAGTCTGTTTCCTAGTGCCGGTTTGAAGTTCCTGCAGTTTTCACTGTAAAACGGAGTTGGAGCTAGTACCTCCCCATATATATGTATGGAGTGGAGTTTGCAACTGAAAAGAAACTTTGTGTTCCCAACAAGCTAGGTGAAGTACGGCTTTCACACACATTTATCTCTCAGAACTGAGCATGTGGAGAGACGTTCGTTCATCTAGCACAAGGGGAACGGGTTGCAGGAGAAGCTTTTACTCTGGTATCTCAGTCTGTTTCCTAGTGCCGGTTTGAAGTTCCTGCAGTTTTCACTGTAAAACCTGGTTGGAGCTTGTACCTCCCCATATATATGTATGGAGTGGAGTTTGCAACTGAAAAGAAACTTTGTGTTCCCAACAAGCTAGGTGAAGGACGGCTTTCACACACACTTATCTCTCAGAACTGAGCATGTGGAGAGACGTTCGTTCATCTAGCACAAGGGGAACGGGTTGCAGGAGAAACTTTTACTCTGGTATCTCAGTCTGTTTCCTAGTGCCGGTTTGAAGTTCCTGCAGTTTTCACTGTAAAACCTGGTTGGAGCTTGTACCTCCCCATATATATGTATGGAGTGGAGTTTGCAACTGAAAAGAAACTTTGTGTTCCCAACAAGCTAGGTGAAGGACGGCTTTCACACACACTTATCTCTCAGAACTGAGCATGTGGAGAGACGTTCGTTCATCTAGCACAAGGGGAACGGGTTGCAGGGGAAACTTTTACTCTGGTTTCTCAGTCTGTTTCCTAGTGCCGGTTTGAAGTTCCTGCAGTTTTCACTGTAAAACCGATTTGGAGCTAGTACCTCCCCATATATATGTATGGAGTGGAGTTTGCAACTGAAAAGAAACTTTGTGTTCCCAACAAGCTAGGTGAAGGATGGCTTTCAAACACACTTATCTCTCAGAACTGAGCATGTGGAGAAACGTTCGTTCATCTAGCACAAAGGGAACGGTTTGCAGGGAAAACTTTTACTCTGGTTTCTCAGTCTGTTTCCTAGTGCCGGTTTGAAGTTCCAGCAGTTTTCACTGTAAAACCGAGTTGGAGCTAGTACCTCCCCATATATATGTATGGTTTGGAGTTTGCAACTGAAAAGAAACTTTTTGTTCCCAACAAGCTAGGTGAAGGACGGCTTTCACACACACTTATCTCTCAGAACTGAGCATGTGGAGAGACGTTCGTTCATCTAGCAAAAAGGGAACGGGTTGCAGGAGAAACTTTTACTCTGGTTTCTCAGTCTGTTTCCTAGTGCCGGTTTGAAGTTCCTGCAGTTTTCACTGTAAAACCGAGTTGGAGCTTGTACCTCCCCATATATATGTATGGAGTGGGGTTTGCAACTGAAAAGAAACTTTGTGTTCCCAACAAGCTAGGTGAAGGACAGCTTTCACACACACTTATCTCTCAGAACTGAGCATGTGGAGAGACGTTCGTTCATCTAGCACAAAGGGAACGGGTTGAAGGAGAAACTTTTACTCTGGTTTCTCAGTCTGTTTCCTAGTGCCGGTTTGAATTTCCTGCCGTTTTCACTGTAAAACCGATTTGAAGCTAGTACCTCCCCATATATATGTATGGAGTGGAGTTTGCAACTGAAAAGAAACTTTGTGTTCCCAACAAGCTAGGTGAAGGACGGCTTTCACTCACACTTATCTCTCAGAACTGAGCATGTGGAGAGACGTTCGTTCATCTAGCACAAAGGGAACGGGTTGCAGGGGAAACTTTTACTCTGGTTTCTCAGTCTTTTTCCTAGTGCCGGTTTGAAGTTCCAGCAGTTTTCACTGTAAAACAGAGTTGGAGCTAGTACCTCCCCATATATATGTATGGAGTGGAGTTTGCAACTGAAAAGAAACTTTGTGTTCCCAACAAGCTAGGTGAAGGACGGCTTTCACACACACTTATCTCTCAGAACTGAGCATGTGGAGAGACGTTCGTTCATCTAGCAAAAAGGGAACGGGTTGCAGGAAAAACTTTTACTCTGGTTTCTCAGACTTTTTCCTAGTGCCGGTTTGAAGTTCCTGCAGTTTTCACTGTAAAACCGATTTGGAGCTAGTACCTCCCCATATATATGTATGGAGTGGAGTTTGCAACTGAAAAGAAACTTTGTGTTCCCAACAAGCTAAGTGAAGGACGGCTTTCACACACACTTATCTCTCAGAACTGAGCATGTGGAGAGACGTTCGTTCATCTAGCACAAAGGGAACGGGTTGCAGGAGAAACTTTTACTCTGGTTTCTCAGTCTTTTTCCTAGTGCCGGTTTGAAGTTCCAGCAGTTTTCACTGTAAAACCGAGTTGGAGCTAGTACCTCCCCATATATATGTATGGAGTGGAGTTTACAAATGAAAAGAAACTTTGTGTTCCCAACAAGCTAGGTGAAGGATGGCTTTCACACACACTTATCTCTCAGAACTGAGCATGTGGAGAGACGTTCGTTCATCTAGCACAAAGGGAACGGGTTGCAGGAGAAACTTTTACTCTGGTTTCTCAGTCTGTTTCCTAGTGCCGGTTTGAAGTTCCTGCAGTTTTCACTGTAAAACCGATTTGGAGCTAGTACCTCCCCATATATATGTATGGAGTGGAGTTTGCAACTGAAAAGAAACTTTGTGTTCCCAACAAGCTAGGTGAAGGACGGCTTTCACACACACTTATCTCTCAGAACTGAGCATGTGGAGAGACGTTCGTTCATCTAGCACAAAGGGAACGGGTTGCAGGAAAAACTTTTACTCTGGTTTCTCAGTCTTTTTCCTAGTGCCGGTTTGAAGTTCCAGCAGTTTTCACTGTAAAACCGAGTTGGAGCTAGTACCTCCCCATATATATGTATGGATTGGAGTTTGCAACTGAAAAGAATCTTTGTGTTCCCAACAAGCTAGGTGAAGGACGGCTTTCACACACACTTATCTCTCAGAACTGAGCATGTGGAGAGACGTTCGTTCATCTAGCACAAAGGGAACGGGTTGCAGGAGAAACTTTTACTCTGGTTTCTCAGTCTGTTTCCTAGTGCCGGTTTGAAGTTCCTGCAGTTTTCACTGTAAAACCAATTTGGAGCTAGTACCTCCCCATATATATGTATGGAGTGGAGTTTGCAACTGAAAAGAAACTTTGTGTTCCCATCAAGCTAGGTGAAGTACAGCTTTCACACACACTTATCTCTCAGAACTGAGCATGTGGAGAGACGTTCGTTCATCTAGCACAAAGGGAACTGGTTGCAGGAGAAACTTTTACTCTGGTTTCTCAGTCTGTTTCGTAGTGCCTGTTTGAAGTTCCTGCAGTTTTCACTGTAAAACCGATTTGGAGCTAGTACCTCCCCATATATATGTATGGAGTGGCGTTTGCAACTGAAAAGAAACTTTGTGTTCCCAACAAGCTAGGTGAAGGACGGCTTTCACACACACTTATCTCTCAGAACTGAGCATGTGGAGAGACGTTCGTTCATCTAGCACAAAGGGAACGGGTTGCAGGAGAAACTTTTACTCTGGTTTCACAGTCTGTTTCCTAGTGCCGGTTTGAAGTTCCAGCAGTTTTCACTGTAAAACCGATTTGGAGCTTGTACCTCCCCATATATATATATGGAGTTCAGTTTGCAACTGAAAAGAAACTTTGTGTTCCCAACAATCTAGTTGAAAGACGGCTTTCACACACACATATCTCTCAGAACTGAGCATGTGGAGAGACGTTCGTTCATCTAGCACAAAAGGAACGGGTTGCAGGAGAAACTTTTACTCTGGTTTCTCAGTCTGTTTCCTAGTGCCGGTTTGAAGTTCCTGCAGTTTTCACTGTAAAACGGAGTTGGAGTTAGTACCTCCCCATATATATGTATGGAGTGGAGTTTGCAACTGAAAAGAAACTTTGTGTTCCCAACAAGCTAGGTGAAGTACGGCTTTCACACACATTTATCTCTCAGAACTGAGCATGTGGAGAGACGTTCGTTCATCTAGCACAAGGGGAACGGGTTGCAGGAGAAGCTTTTACTCTGGTATCTCAGTCTGTTTCCTAGTGCCGGTTTGAAGTTCCTGCAGTTTTCACTGTAAAAGCTGGTTGGAGCTTGTACCTCCCCATATATATGTATGGAGTGGAGTTTGCAACTGAAAAGAAACTTTGTGTTCCCAACAAGCTAGGTGAAGGACGGCTTTCACACACAATTATCTCTCAGAACTGAGCATGTGGAGAGACGTTCGTTCATCTAGCACAAGGGGAACGGGTTGCAGGAGAAACTTTTACTCTGGTATCTCAGTCTGTTTCCTAGTGCCGGTTTGAAGTTCCTGCAGTTTTCACTGTAGAACCTGGTTGGAGCTTGTACCTCCCCATATATATGTATGGAGTGGAGTTTGCAACTGAAAAGAAACTTTGTGTTCCCAACAAGCTAGGTGAAGGACGGCTTTCACACACACTTATCTCTCAGAACTGAGCATGTGGAGAGACGTTCGTTCATCTAGCGCAAGGGGAACGGGTTGCAGGAGAAACTTTTACTCTGGTTTCTCAGTCTGTTTCCTAGTGCCGGTTTGAAGTTCCTGCAGTTTTCACTGTAAAACCGATTTGGAGCTAATACCTCCCCATATATATGTATGGAGTGGAGTTTGCAACTGAAAAGAAACTTTGTGTTCCCAACAAGCTAGGTGAAGGACGGCTTTCACACACACTTATCTCTCAGAACTGAGCATGTGGAGAGACGTTCGTTCATCTAGCAAAAAGGGAACGGGTTGCAGGAGAAACTTTTACTCTGGTTTCTCAGTCTGTTTCCTAGTGCCGGTTTGAAGTTCCTGCAGTTTTCACTGTAAAACCGAGTTGGAGCTTGTACCTCCCCATATATATGTATGGAGTGGGGTTTGCAACTGAAAAAAAACTTTGTGTTCCCAACAAGCTAGGTGAAGGACAGCTTTCACACACACTTATCTCTCAGAACTGAGCATGTGGAGAGACGTTCGTTCATCTAGCACAAAGGGAACGGGTTGCAGGAGAAACTTTTACTCTGGTTTCGCAGTCTGTTTCCTAGTGCCGGTTTGAATTTCCTGCCGTTTTCACTGTAAAACCGATTTGTAGCTAGTACCTCCCCATATATATGTATGGAGTGGAGTTTGCAACTGAAAAGAAACTTTGTGATCCCAACAAGCTAGGTGAAGGACGGTTTCACACACAATTATCTCTCAGAACTGAGCATGTGGAGAGACATTCGTTCATCTAGCACAAAGGGAACGGGTTGCAGGAGGAACTTTTTCTCTGGTTTCTCAGTCTGTTTCCTAGTGCCGGTTTGAAGTTCCAGCAGTTTTCACTGTAAAACCGATTTGGAGCTAGTACCTCCCCATATATATATATGGAGTTCAGTTTGCAACTGAAAATAAACTTTGTGTTCCCAACAATCTAGTTGAAAGACGGCTTTTACACACACATATCTCTCAGAACTGAGCATGTGGAGAGACGTTCGTTCATTTAGCACAAAAGAAACGGGTTACAGGAGAAACTTTTACTCTGGTTTCTCAGTCTGTTTCCTAGTGCCGGTTTGAGTTTCCTGCAGTTTTCACTGTAAAACCGATTTGGAGCTAGTACCTACCCATATATATGTATGGAGTGGAGTTTGCAACTGAAAAGAAACTTTGTGTTCCCAACAAGCTAGGTGAAGAATGGCTTTCACACACACTTATCTCTCAGAACTGAGCATGTGGAGAAACGTTCGTTCATCTAGCACAAAGGGAACGGGTTGCAGGGGAAACTTTTACTCTGGTTTCTCAGTCTGTTTCCTAGTGCCGGTTTGAAGTTCCAGCAGTTTTCACTGTAAAACCGAGTTGGAGCTAGTACCTCCCCATATATATGTATGGAGTGGAGTTTGCAACTGAAAAGAAACTTTGTGTTCCCAACAAGCTAGGTGAAGGACGGCTTTCACACACACTTATGTCTCAGAACTGAGCATGTGGAGAGACGTTCGTTCATCTAGCACAAAGGGAACGGGCTGCAGGAGAAACTTTTTCTCTGGTTTCTCAGTCTGTTTCCTAGTGCCGGTTTGAAGTTCCTGCCGTTTAAACTGTAAAACCGATTTGGAGCTAGTACCTCCCCATATATATGTATGGAGTGGAGTTTGCAACTGAAAAGAAACTTTGTGTTCCCAACAATCTAGTTGAAAGACGGCTTTCACACACACATATCTCTCAGAACTGAGCATGTGGAGAGACGTTCGTTCATCTAGCACAAAAGAAACGGGTTACAGGAGAAACTTTTACTCTGGTTTCTCAGTCTGTTTCCTAGTGCCGGTTTGAAGTTCCTGCAGTTTTCACTGTAAAACCGAGTTGGAGCTAGTACCTCCCCATATATATGTATGGAGTGGAGTTTGCAACTGAAAAGAAACTTTGTGTTCCCAACAAGCTAGGTGAAGGACGGCGTTCACACACACTTATCTCTCAGATCTGAGCATGTGGAGAGACGTTCGTTCATCTAGCACAAGGGGAACGGATTGCAGGAGAAACTTTTACTCTGGTTTCTCAGTCTGTTTCCTAGTGCCGGTTTGAAGTTCCTGCAGTTTTCACTGTAAAACCTGGTTGGAGCTTGTACCTCCCCATATATATGTATGGAGTGGAGTTTGCAACTGAAAAGAAACTTTGTGTTCCCAACAAGCTAGGTGAAGGACGGCTTTCACACACAATTATCTCTCACAACTGAGCATGTGGAGAGACGTTCGTTCATCTAGCACAAAAGGAACGGGTTGCAGGAGAAACATTTACTCTGGTTTCTCAGTCTGTTTCCTAGTGCCGGTCTGAAGTTCCAGGAGTTTTCACTGTAAAACCGAGTTGGAGCTAGTACCTCCCCATATATATGTATGGAGTGGAGTTTACAAATGAAAAGAATCTTTATGTTCCCAAAAAGCTAGGTGAAGGGCGACTTTCACACACACACATCTCTCAGAACTGAGCATGTGGAGAGACGTTCGTTCATCTAGCACAAAAGGAACGGGTTGCAGGAGAAACTTTTACTCTGGTTTCTCAGTCTTTTTCCTAGTGCCGGTTTTAAGTTCCTGCAGTTTTCACTGTAAAACCGATTTGGAGCTAGTCCCTCCCCATATATATGTATGGAGTGGAGTTTGCAACTGAAAAGAAACTTTGTGTTCCCAACAAGCTAGGTGAAGGACGGCTTTCACACACACTTATCTCTCAGAACTGAGCATGTGGAGAGACGTTTGTTCATCTAGCAGAAAGGGAACGGGTTGCAGGAAAAACTTTTACTCTGGTTTCTCAGTCTGTTTCCTCGTGACGGTTTGATGTTCCAGCAGTTTTCACTGTAAAACCGAGTTGGAGCTAGTAACTCCCCATATATATGTATGGAGTGGAGTTTGCAACTGAAAAGAAACTTTGTGTTCCCAACAAGCTAGGTGAAGGACGGCTTTCACACACACTTATCCCTCAGAACTGAGCATGTGGAGAGACGTTCGTTAATTTAGCACAAAGTGAACGGGTTGCAGGAGAAACTTTTACTCTGGTTTCTCAGTCTGTTTCCTAGTGCCGGTTTGAAGTTCCAGCCGTTTTCACTGTAAAACTGAGTTGGAGCTAGTACCTCCCCATATATATGTATGGAGTGGAGTTTACAAATGAAAAGAAACTTTATGTTCCCAAAATGCTATGTGAAGGACGGCTTTCACACACAACCATCTCTCAGAACTGAGCATGTGGAGAGACTTTCGTTCATCTAGCACAAAGGGAACAGGTTGCAGGAGTAACTTTTACTCTGGTTTCTCATTCTGTTTCCTAGTGCCGGTTTGAAGTTCCTGCAGTTTTCACTGTAAAACTTGGTTGGAGCTTTTACCTCCCCATATATATGTATGGAGTGGAGTTTGCAACTGAAAAGAGACTTTGTGTTCCCAACAAGTTAGGTCAAGGACGGCTTTCACACACAATTATCTCTCAGAACTGAGCATGTGGAGAGACGTTCGTTCATCTAACAGAAAGGGAACGGGTTGCAGGAGAAACTTATACTCTGGTTTCTCAGTCTGTTTCCTAGTGCCGGTTTGAAGTTCCAGCAGTTTTCACTGTAAAACAGAGTTGGAGCTAGTACCTCCCCATATATATGTATGGAGAGGAGTTTGCATCTGAAAAGAAACTTTGTGTTCCCAACAAGCTAGGTGAAGGACGGCTTTCACACACACTTATCTCTCAGAACTGAGCATGTGGAGAGACGTTCGTTCATCTAGCACAAAGGAAGGGGTTGCAGGGGAAACTTTTACTCTGGTTTCTCAGTCTGTTTCCTAGTGCCGGTTTGAAGTTCCTGCAGTTTTCACTGTAAAACCGATTTGGAGCTGTACCTCCCCATATATATGTATGGAGTGGAGTTTGCAACTGAAAAGAAACTTTGTGTTCCCAACAAGCTAGGTGAAGGACGGCTTTCACACACACTTATCTCTCAGAACTGAGCATGTGGAGAAACGTTCGTTCATCTAGCACAAAGGGAACGGGTTGCAGGGGAAACTTTTCCTCTGGTTTCTCAGTCTGTTTCCTAGTGCCGGTTTGAAGTTCCATCAGTTTTCACTGTAAAACCGAGTTGGAGCTAGTACCTCCCCATATATATGTATGGAGTGGAGTTTGCAACTGAAAAGAAACTTTGTGTTCCCAACAAGCTAGGTGAAGGACGGCTTTCACACACACTTATCTCTCAGAACTGAGCATGTGGAGAGACGTTCGTTCATCTAGCACAAAGGGAACGGGTTGCAGGAGAAACTTTTACTCTGGTTTCTCAGTCTGTTTCGTAGTGCAGGTATTAAGTTCCTGCATTTTTCACTGTAAAACCGATTTGGAGCTAGTACCTCCCCATATATATGTATGGAGTGGAGTTTGCAACTGAAAAGAAACTTTGTGTTCCCAACAAGCTAGGTGAATGACGGCTTTAACAGACACTTATCTCTCAGAACTGAGCATGTGGAGAGACGTTCGTTCATCTAGCACAAAGGGAACGGGTTGCAGGAGAAACTTTTACTCTGGTTTCTCAGTCTGTTTCCTAGTGCCTGTTTGAAGTTCCAGCATTTTTCACTGTAAAACCGAGTTGGAGCTAGTACCTCCCCATATATATGTATGGAGTGGAGTTTGCAACTGAAAAGAAACTTTGTGTTCCCAACAAGCTAGGTGAAGGATGGCTTTCACACACACTTATCTCTCAGATCTGAGCATGTGGAGAGACGTTCGTTCATCTAACACAAAGGGAAGGGGTTGCATGAGAAACTTTTACTCTGGTTTCTCAGTCTGTTTCCTAGTGCCGGTTTGAAGTTCCAGCAGTTTTCACTGTAAAACCGATTTGGAGCTAGTACCTCCCCATATATATGTATGGAGTGGAGTTTGCAACTGAAAAGAAACTTTGTGTTCCCTACAAGCTAGGTGAAGGATGGCTTTCACACACACTTATCTCTCAGAACTGAGCATGTGGAGAAACGTTCGTTCATCTAGCACAAAGGGAACGGGTTGCAGGGGAAACTTTTACTCTGGTTTCTCAGTCTGTTTCCTAGTGCCGGTTTGAAGTTCCAGCAGTTTTCACTGTAAAACCGAGTTGGAGCTAGTACCTCCCCATATATATGTATGGAGTGGAGTTTGCAACTGAAAAGAAACTTTGTGTTCCCAACAAGCTAGGTGAAGGATGGCTTTCACACACACTTATCTCTCAGAACTGAGCATGTGGAGAGACGTTCGTTCATCTAGCACAAAGGGAAGGGGTTGCAGGAGAAATTTTTACTCTGGTTTCTCAGTCTGTTTCCTAGTGCCGGTTTGAAGTTCCAGCAGTTTTCACTGTAAAACCGATTTGGAGCTAGTACCTCCCCATATATATGTATGGAGTGGAGTTTGCAACTGAAAAGAAACTTTGTGTTCCCTACAAGCTAGGTGAAGGATGGCTTTCACACACACTTATCTCTCAGAACTGAGCATGTGGAGAAACGTTCGTTCATCTAGCACAAAGGGAACGGGTTGCAGGGGAAACTTTTACTCTGGTTTCTCAGTCTGTTTCCTAGTGCCGGTTTGAAGTTCCAGCAGTTTTCACTGTAAAACCGAGTTGGAGCTAGTACCTCCCCATATATATGTATGGAGTGGAGTTTGCAACTGAAAAGAAACTTTGTGTTCCCAACAAGCTAGGTGAAGGATGGCTTTCACACACACTTATCTCTCAGAACTGAGCATGTGGAGAGACGTTCGTTCATCTAGCACAAAGGGAAGGGGTTGCAGGAGAAATTTTTACTCTGGTTTCTCAGTCTGTTTCCTAGTGCCGGTTTGAAGTTCCAGCAGTTTTCACTGTAAAACCGATTTGGAGCTAGTACCTCCCCATATATATGTATGGAGTGGAGTTTGCAACTGAAAAGAAACTTTGTGTTCCCAACAAGCTAGGTGAAGGATGGCTTTCACACACACTTATCTCTCAGAACTGAGCATGTGGAGAAACGTTCGTTCATCTAGCACAAAGGGAACGGGTTGCAGGGGAAACTTTTACTCTGGTTTCTCAGTCTGTTTCCTAGTGCCGGTATGAAGTTCCAGCAGTTTTCACTGTAAAACCGAGTTGGAGCTAGTACCTCCCCATATATATGTATGGAGTGGAGTTTGCAACTGAAAAGAATCTTTGTGTTCCCAACAAGCTAGGTGAAGGACGGCTTTCACACACACTTATCTCTCAGAACTGAGCATGTGGAGAGACGTTCGTTCATCTAGCACAAAGGGAACGGTTTGCAGGAGAAACTTTTACTGTGGTTTCTCAGTCTGTTTCGTAGTGCCGGTTTGAAGTTCCTGCAGTTTTCACTGTAAACCCGAGTTGGAGCAAGTACCTCCCCATATATATGTATGGTGTGGAGTTTGCAACTGAAAAGAAACTATGTGTTCCCAACAAGCTAGGTGAAGGACGGTTTTCACACACACTTATCTCTCAGAAGTGAGCATGTGGAGAGACGTTCGTTCATCTAGCACAAAGGGAACGGGTTGCAGGAGAAACTTTTGCTCTGGTTTCTCAGTCTGTTTCCTAGTGCCGGTTTGAAGTTCCTGCAGTTTTCACTGTAAAACCGATTTGGAGCTAGTACCTCCCCATATATATGTATGGAGTGGAGTTTGCAACTGAAAAGAATCTTAGTGTTCCCAACAAGCTAGGTGAAGGACGGCTTTCACACACACTTATCTCTCAGAACTGAGCATGTGGAGAAACGTTCGTTCATCTAGCACAAAGGGAACGGGTTGCAGGGGAAACTTTTACTCTGGTTTCTCAGTCTGTTTCCAAGTGCCGGTTTGAAGTTCCAGCAGTTTTCACTGTAAAACCGAGTTGGAGCTAGTACCTCCCCATATATATGTATGGAGTGGAGTTTGCAACTGAAAAGAAACTTTGTGTTCCCAACAAGCTAGGTGAAGGATGGCTTTCACACACACTTATCTCTCAGAACTGAGCATGTGGAGTGACGTTCGTTCATCTAGCACAAAGGGAAGGGGATGCAGGAGAAATTTTTACTCTGGTTTCTCAGTCTGTTTCCTAGTGCCGGTTTGAAGTTCCAGCAGTTTTCACTGTAAAACCGATTTGGAGCTAGTACCTCCCCATATATATGTATGGAGTGGAGTTTGCAACTGAAAAGAAACTTTGTGTTCCCAACAAGCTAGGTGAAAGATGGCTTTCACACACACTTATCTCTCAGAACTGAGCATGTGGAGAAACGTTCGTTCATCTAGCACAAAGGGAACGGGTTGCAGGGGAAACTTTTACTCTGGTTTCTCAGTCTGTTTCCTAGTGCCGGTTTGAAGTTCCAGCAGTTTTCACTGTAAAACCGAGTTGGAGCTAGTACCTCCCCATATATATGTATGGAGTGGAGTTTGCAACTGAAAAGAAACTTTGTGTTCCCAACAAGCTAGGTGAAGGTTGGCTTTCACACACACTTATCTCTCAGAACTGAGCATGTGGAGAGACGTTCGTTCATCTAGCACAAAGGGAAGGGGTTGCAGGAGAAATTTTTACTCTGGTTTCTCAGTCTGTTTCCTAGTGCCGGTTTGAAGTTCCAGCAGTTTTCACTGTAAAACCGATTTGGAGCTAGTACCTCCCCATATATATGTATGGAGTGGAGTTTGCAACTGAAAAGAAACTTTGTGTTCCCAACAAGCTAGGTGAAGGATGGCTTTCACACACACTTATCTCTCAGAACTGAGCATGTGGAGAAACGTTCGTTCATCTAGCACAAAGGGAACGGGTTGCAGGGGAAACTTTTACTCTGGTTTCTCAGTCTGTTTCCTAGTGCCGGTATGAAGTTCCAGCAGTTTTCACTGTAAAACCGAGTTGGAGCTAGTACCTCCCCATATATATGTATGGAGTGGAGTTTGCAACTGAAAAGAATCTTTGTGTTCCCAACAAGCTAGGTGAAGGACGGCTTTCACACACACTTATCTCTCAGAACTGAGCATGTGGAGAGACGTTCGTTCATCTAGCACAAAGGGAACGGTTTGCAGGGGAAACTTTTACTCTGGTTTCTCAGTCTGTTTCGTAGTGCCGGTTTGAAGTTCCTGCAGTTTTCACTGTAAACCCGAGTTGGAGCAAGTACCTCCCCATATATATGTATGGTGTGGAGTTTGCAACTGAAAAGAAACTTTGTGTTCCCAACAAGCTAGGTGAAGGACGGTTTTCACACACACTTATCTCTAAGAACTGAGCATGTGGAGAGACGTTCGTTCATCTAGCACAAAGGGAACGGGTTGCAGGAGAAACTTTTGCTCTGGTTTCTCAGTCTGTTTCCTAGTGCCGGTTTGAAGTTCCTGCAGTTTTCACTGTAAAACCGATTTGGAGCTAGTACCTCCCCATATATATGTATGGAGTGGAGTTTGCAACTGAAAAGGAACTTTGTGTTAACAAAAAGCTAGGTGAAGGACGGCTTTCACACACACTTATCTCTCAGAACTGAGCATGTGGAGAGACGTTCGTTCATCTAGCACAAAGGGAACGGGTTGCAGGAGAAACTTTTACTCTGGTTTCTCGGTCTGTTTCCTAGTGCCGGTTTGAAGTTCCTGCAGTTTTCACTGTAAAACCGATATGGAGCTAGTACCTCCCCATATATATGTATGGAGTGGAGTTTGCAACTGAAAAGAAACTTTGTGTTCCCAACACTCTAGTTGAAAGACGGCTTTCACACACACATATCTCTCAGAACTGATCATGTGGAGAGACGTTCGTTCATCTAGCACAAAAGGAACGGGTTACAGGAGAAACTTTTACTCTGGTTTCTCAGTCTGTTTCCTAGTGCCGGTTTGAAGTTCCTGCAGTTTTCACTGTAAAACCGAGTTGGAGCTAGTACCTCCCCATATATATGTATGGAGTGGAGTTTGCAACTGAAAAGAAACTTTGTGTTCCCAACAAGTTAGGTGAAGGATGGCTTTCACACACACTTTTCTCTCAGAACTGTGCATGTGGAGAGACGTTCGTTCATCTAGCACAAAGGGAACGTGTTGCAGGAAAAAATTTTACTCTGGTTTCTCAGTCTTTTTCCTAGTGCCGGTTTTAAGTTCCTGCAGTTTTCACTGTAAAACCGATTTGGAGCTAGTACCTCCCCATATATATGTATGGAGTGGAGTTTGCAACTGAAAAGAAACTTTGTGTTCCCAACAAGCTAGGTGAAGGACGGCTTTCACACACACTTATCTCTCAGAACTGAGCATGTGGAGAGACATTCGTTCATCTAGCACAAAGGGAACGGGTTGCAGGAGAAACTTTTACTCTGGTCTCTCAGTCTTTTTCCTAGTGCCGATTTGAAGTTCCAGCAGTTTTCACTGTAAAACCGAGTTGGAGCTAGTACCTCCCCATATATATGTATGGAGTAGAGTTTACAAATGAAAAGAAACTTTATGTTCCCTAAAAGCTAGGTGAAGTACGGCTTTCACACACACACATCTCTCAGAACTGAGCATGTGGAGAGACGTTCGTTCATCTAGCACAAAGGGAACAGGTTGCAGGAGAAACTTTTACTCTGGTTTCTCAGTCTGTTTTCTAGTGCCGGTTTGAAGTTCCTGCAGTTTTCACTGTAAAACCTGGGTGGAGATTGTACCTCCCCATATATATGTATGGATTGGAGTTTGCTACTGAAAAGAAACTTTGTGTTCCCAACAAGCTAGGTGAAGTACGGCTTTCACACACAGTTATCTCTCAGAACTGAGCATGTGGAGAGACGTTCGTTCATCTAGCAGAAAGGGAACGGGTTGCAGGAGAAACTTATACTCTGGTTTCTCAGTCTGTTTCCTAGTGCCGGTTTGAAGTTCCAGCAGTTTTCACTGTAAAACCGAGTTGGAGCTAGTACATCCCCATATATATGTATGGAGTGGAGATTGCAACTGAAAAGAAACTTTGTGTCCCCAACAAGCTAGGTGAAGGATGGCTTTCACACACACACATCTCTCAGAACTGAGCATGTGGAGAGACGATCGTTCATCTAGCACAAAGGGAACGGTTTGCAGGAGAAACTTTTACTCTGCTTTCTCAGTCTTTTTCCTAGTGCCGGTTTGAAGTTCCTGCAGTTTTCACTGTAAAACCGATTTGGAGCTAGTACCTCCCCATATATATGTATGGAGTGGAGTTTGCAACTGAAAAGAAACTTTGGTTCCCAACAAGCTAGTTGAAGGACGGCTTTCACACACACTTATCTCTCAGAACTGAGCATGTGGAGAAACGTTCGTTCATCTAGCACAAATTGAACGGGTTGCAGGAGAAACTTTTACTCTGGTTTCTCAGTCTGTTTCCTAGTGCTGGTTTGAAGTTCCTGCAGTTTTCACTGTAAAACCGATTTGGAGCTAGTACCTCCCCATATATATGTATGGAGTGGAGTTTGCAACTGAAAAGAAACTTTGTGTTCCCAACAAGCTAGGTGAAGGACAGCTTTCACACACACTTATCTCTGAGAACTGAGCATGTGGAGAGACGTTCGTTCATCTAGCACAAAGGGAACGGGTTGCAGGAGAAACTTTTACTCTGGTTTCTCAGTCTGTTTCCTAGTGCCGGTTTGAAGTTCCTGCAGTTTTCACTGTAAAACTGATTTGGAGCTGGTACCTCCCCATATATATATATGGAGTTCAGTTTGCAACTGAAAAGAAACTTTGTGTTCCCAACAATCTAGTTGAAAGACGGCTTTCACACACACATATCTCTCAGAACTGAGCATGTGGAGAGACGTTCGTTCATCTAGCACAAAAGGAACGGGTTGCAGGAGAAACATTTACTCTGGTTTCTCAGTCTGTTTCCTAGTGCCGGTTTGAAGTTCCTGCAGTTTTCACTGTAAAACGGAGTTGGAGCTAGTACCTCCCCATATATATGTATGGAGTGGAGTTTGCAACTGAAAAGAAACTTTGTGTTCCCAACAAGCTAGGTGAAGGACGGCTTTCACACACACTTATCTCTCAGAACTGAGCATGTGGAGAGACGTTCGTTCATCTAGCACAAGTGGAACGGGTTGCAGGAGAAACTTTTACTCTGGTATCTCAGTCTGTTTCCTAGTGCCGGTTTGAAGTTCCAGCAGTTTTCACTGTAAAACCTGGTTGGAGCTTGTACCTCCCCATATATATGTATGGAGTGGAGTTTGCAACTGAAAAGAAACTTTGTGTTCCCAACAAGCTAGGTGAAGGACGGCTTTCACACACACTTATCTCTCAGAACTGAGCATGTGGAGAGACGTTCGTTCATCTAGCACAAAGGGAACGGGTTGCAGGAGAAACTTTTACTCTGGTCTCTCAGTCTTTTTCCTAGTGCCGGTTTGAAGTTCCTGCAGTTTTCACTGTAAAACTGATTTGGAGCTGGTACCTCCCCATATATATATATGGAGTTCAGTTTGCAACTGAAAAGAAACTTTGTGTTCCCAACAATCTAGTTGAAAGACGGCTTTCACACACACATATCTCTCAGAACTGAGCATGTGGAGAGACGTTCGTTCATCTAGCACAAAAGGAACGGGTTGCAGGAGAAACATTTACTCTGGTTTCTCAGTCTGTTTCCTAGTGCCGGTTTGAAGTTCCTGCAGTTTTCACTGTAAAACGGAGTTGGAGCTAGTACCTCCCCATATATATGTATGGAGTGGAGTTTGCAACTGAAAAGAAACTTTGTGTTCCCAACAAGCTAGGTGAAGGACGGCTTTCACACACACTTATCTCTCAGAACTGAGCATGTGGAGAGACGTTCGTTCATCTAGCACAAGTGGAACGGGTTGCAGGAGAAACTTTTACTCTGGTATCTCAGTCTGTTTCCTAGTGCCGGTTTGAAGTTCCAGCAGTTTTCACTGTAAAACCTGGTTGGAGCTTGTACCTCCCCATATATATGTATGGAGTGGAGTTTGCAACTGAAAAGAAACTTTGTGTTCCCAACAAGCTAGGTGAAGGACGGCTTTCACACACACTTATCTCTCAGAACTGAGCATGTGGAGAGACGTTCGTTCATCTAGCACAAAGGGAACGGGTTGCAGGAGAAACTTTTACTCTGGTCTCTCAGTCTTTTTCCTAGTGCCGGTTTGAAGTTCCAGCAGTTTTCACTGTAAAACCGAGTTGGAGCTAGTACCTCCCCATATATATGTATGGAGTGGAGTTTACAAATGAAAAGAAACTTTATGTTCCCAAAAAGCTAGGTGAAGGACGGCTTTCACACACACACATCTCTCAGAACTGAGCATGTGGAGAGACGTTCGTTCATCTAGCACAAAGGGAACAGGTTGCAGAAGAAACTTTTACTCTGGTTTCTCAGTCTGTTTCCTAGTGCCGGTTTGAAGTTCCTGCAGTTTTCACTGTAAAACTTGGGTGGAGCTTGTACCTCCCCATATATATGTATGGAGTGGAGTTTGCAACTGAAAAGAAACTTTGTGTTCCCAACAAGCTAGGTGAAGTACGGCTTTCACACACACTTATCTCTCAGAACTGAGCATGTGGAGAGACATTCGTTCATCTAGCACAAAGGGAACGGGTTGCAGGAGAAACTTTTACTCTGGTCTCTCAGTCTTTTTCCTAGTGCCGGTTTGAAGTTCCAGCAGTTTTCACTGTAAAACCGAGTTGGAGTTAGTACCTCCCCATATATATGTATGGAGTAGAGTTTACAAATGAAAAGAAACTTTATGTTCCCTAAAAGCTACGTGAAGGACGGCTTTCACACACACACATCTCTCAGAACTGAGCATGTGGAGAGACGTTCGTTCATCTAGCACAAAGGGAACAGGTTGCAGGAGAAACTTTTACTCTGGTTTCTCAGTCTGTTTCCTAGTGCCGGTTTGAAGTTCCTGCAGTTTTCACTGTAAAACCTTGGTGGAGATTGTACCTCCCCATATATATGTATGGATTGGAGTTTGCAACTGAAAAGAAACTTTGTGTTCCCAACAAGCTAGGTGAAGTACGGCTTTCACACACAGTTATCTCTCAGAACTGAGCATGTGGAGAGACGTTCGTTCATCTAGCAGAAAGGGAACGGGTTGCAGGAGAAACTTATACTCTGGTTTCTCAGTCTGTTTCCTAGTGCCGGTTTGAAGTTCCAGCAGTTTTCACTGTAAAACCGAGTTGGAGCTAGTACCTCCCCATATATATGTATGGAGTGGAGATTGCAACTGAAAAGAAACTTTGTGTCCCCAACAAGCTAGGTGAAGGATGGCTTTCACACACACTTATCTCTCAGAACTGAGCATGTGGAGAGACGATCGTTCATCTAGCACAAAGGGAAGGGGTTGCAGGAGAAACTTTTACTCTGGTTTCTCAGTCTTTTTCCTAGTGCCGGTTTGAAGTTCCTGCAGTTTTCACTGTAAAACCGATTTGGAGCTAGTACCTCCCCATATATATGTATGGAGTGGAGTTTGCAACTGAAAAGAAACTTTGTGTTCCCAACAAGCTAGGTGAAGGACGGCTTTCACACACACTTATCTCTCAGAACTGAGCATGTGGAGAAACGTTCGTTCATCTAGCACAAATTGAACGGGTTGCAGGAGAAACTTTTACTCTGGTTTCTCAGTCTGTTTCCTAGTGCCGGTTTGAAGTTCCTGCAGTTTTCACTGTAAAACCGATTTGGAGCTAGTACCTCCCCATATATATGTATGGAGTGGAGTTTGCAACTGAAAAGAAACTTTGTGTTCCCAACAAGGTAGGTGAAGGACAGCTTTCACACACACTTATCTCTGAGAACTGAGCATGTGGAGAGACGTTCGTTCATCTAGCACAAAGGGAACGGGTTGCAGGAGAAACTTTTACTCTGGTTTCTCAGTCTGTTTCCTAGTGCCGGTTTGAAGTTCCTGCAGTTTTCACTGTAAAACTGATTTGGAGCTGGTACCTCCCCATATATATATATGGAGTTCAGTTTGCAACTGAAAAGAAACTTTGTGTTCCCAACAATCTAGTTGAAAGACGGCTTTCACACACACATATCTCTCAGAACTGAGCATGTGGAGAGACGTTCGTTCATCTAGCACAAAAGGAACGGGTTGCAGGAGAAACATTTACTCTGGTTTCTCAGTCTGTTTCCTAGTGCCGGTTTGAAGTTCCTGCAGTTTTCACTGTAAAACGGAGTTGGAGCTAGTACCTCCCCATATATATGTATGGAGTGGAGTTTGCAACTGAAAAGAAACTTTGTGTTCCCAACAAGCTAGGTGAAGGACGGCTTTCACACACACTTATCTCTCAGAACTGAGCATGTGGAGAGACGTTCGTTCATCTAGCACAAGTGGAACGGGTTGCAGGAGAAACTTTTACTCTGGTATCTCAGTCTGTTTCCTAGTGCCGGTTTGAAGTTCCAGCAGTTTTCACTGTAAAACCTGGTTGGAACTTGTACCTCCCCATATATATGTATGGAGTGGAGTTTGCAACTGAAAAGAAACTTTGTGTTCCCAACAAGCTAGGTGAAGGACGGCTTTCACACACACTTATCTCTCAGAACTGAGCATGTGGAGAGACGTTCGTTCATCTAGCACAAAGGGAACGGGTTGCAGGAGAAACTTTTACTCTGGTCTCTCAGTCTTTTTCCTAGTGCCGGTTTGAAGTTCCTGCAGTTTTCACTGTAAAACTGATTTGGAGCTGGTACCTCCCCATATATATATATGGAGTTCAGTTTGCAACTGAAAAGAAACTTTGTGTTCCCAACAATCTAGTTGAAAGACGGCTTTCACACACACATATCTCTCAGAACTGAGCATGTGGAGAGACGTTCGTTCATCTAGCACAAAAGGAACGGGTTGCAGGAGAAACATTTACTCTGGTTTCTCAGGCTGTTTCCTAGTGCCGGTTTGAAGTTCCTGCAGTTTTCACTGTAAAACGGAGTTGGAGCTAGTACCTCCCCATATATATGTATGGAGTGGAGTTTGCAACTGAAAAGAAACTTTGTGTTCCCAACAAGCTAGGTGAAGGACGGCTTTCACACACACTTATCTCTCAGAACTGAGCATGTGGAGAGACGTTCGTTCATCTAGCACAAGTGGAACGGGTTGCAGGAGAAACTTTTACTCTGGTATCTCAGTCTGTTTCCTAGTGCCGGTTTGAAGTTCCAGCAGTTTTCACTGTAAAACCTGGTTGGAGCTTGTACCTCCCCATATATATGTATGGAGTGGAGTTTGCAACTGAAAAGAAACTTTGTGTTCCCAACAAGCTAGGTGAAGGACGGCTTTCACACACACTTATCTCTCAGAACTGAGCATGTGGAGAGACGTTCGTTCATCTAGCACAAAGGGAACGGTTTGCAGGAGAAACTTTTACTCTGGTCTCTCAGTCTTTTTCCTAGTGCCGGTTTGAAGGTCCAGCAGTTTTCACTGTAAAACCGAGTTGGAGCTAGTACCTCCCCATATATATGTATGGAGTGGAGTTTACAAATGAAAAGAAACTTTATGTTCCCAAAAAGCTAGGTGAAGGACGGCTTTCACACACACACATCTCTCAGAACTGAGCATGTGGAGAGACGTTCGTTCATCTAGCACAAAGGGAACAGGTTGCAGGAGAAACTTTTACTCTGGTTTCTCAGTCTGTTTCCTAGTGCCGGTTTGAAGTTCCTGCAGTTTTCACTGTAAAACTTGGGTGGAGCTTGTACCTCCCCATATATATGTATGGAGTGGAGTTTGCAACTGAAAAGAAACTTTGTGTTCCCAACAAGCTAGGTGAAGTACGGCTTTCACACACAGTTATCTCTCAGAACTGAGCATGTGGAGAGACGTTCGTTCATCTAGCAGAAAGGGAACGGGATGCAGGAGGAACTTATACTCTGGTTTCTCAGTCTGTTTCCTAGTGCCGGTTTGAAGTTCCAGCAGTTTTCACTGTAAAACCGAGTTGGAGCTAGTACCTCCCCATATATATGTATGGAGTGGAAATTGCAACTGAAAAGAAACTTTGTGTTCCCAACAAGCTAGGTGAAGGATGGCTTTCACACACACTTATCTCTCAGAACTGAGCATGTGGAGAGACGTTCGTTCATCTAGCACAAAGGGAACGGGTTGCAGGAAAAACATTTACTCTGGTTTCTCAGTTTTTTCCTAGTGCCGGTTTGAAGTTCCTGCAGTTTTCACTGTAAAACCGATTTGGAGCTAGTACCTCCCCATATATATGTATGGATTGGAGTTAGCAACTGAAAAGAAACTTTGTGTTCCCAACAAGCTAGGTGAAGGACGGCTTTCACACACACTTATCTCTCAGAACTGAGCATGTGGAGAAACGTTCGTTCATCAAGCACAAAGTGAACGGGTTGCAGGAGAAACTTTTACTCTGGTTTCTCAGTCTGTTTCCTAGTGCCGGTTTGAAGTTCCTGCAGTTTTCACTGTAAAACCGATTTGGAGCTAGTACCACCCCATATATATGTATGGAGTGGAGTTTGCAACTGAAAAGAAACTTTGTGTTCCCAACAAGCTAGGTGAAGGACAGCTTTCACACACACTTATCTCTGAGAACTGAGCATGTGGAGAGACGTTCGTTCATCTAGCACAAAGGGAAGGGGTTGCAGGAGAAACTTTTACTCTGGTTTCTCAGTCTGTTTCCTAGTCCCGGTTTGAAGTTCCTGCAGTTTTCACTGTAAAACTGATTTGGAGCTAGTACCTCCCCATATATATATATGGAGTTCAGTTTGCAACTGAAAAGAAACTTTGTGTTCCAAACAATCTAGTTGAAAGACGGCTTTCACACACACATAACTCTCAGAACTGAGCATGTGGAGAGACGTTCATTCATCTAGCACAAAAGGAACGGGTTGCAGGAGAAACATTTACTCTGGTTTCTCAGTCTGTTTCCTAGTGCCGGTTTGAAGTTCCTGCAGTTTTCACTGTAAAACGGAGTTGGAGCTAGAACCTCCCCATATATATGTATGGAGTGGAGTTTGCAACTGAAAAGAAACTTTGTGTTCCCAACAAGCTAGGTGAAGGACGGCTTTCACACACACTTATCTCTCAGAACTGAGCATGTGGAGAGACTTTCGTTCATCTAGCACAAGGGGAACGGGTTGCAGGAGAAACTTTTACTCTGGTATCTCAGTCTGTTTCCTAGTGCCGGTTTGAAGTTCCTGCAGTTTTCACTGTAAAACCTGGTTGGAGCTTGTACCTCCCCATATATATGTATGGAGTGGAGTTTGCAACTGAAAAGAAACTTTGTGTTCCCAACAAGCTAGGTGAAGGACGGCTTTCACACACACTTATCTCTCAGAACTCAGCATGTGGAGAGACGTTCGTTCATCTAGCACAAGGGGAACGGGTTGCAGGAGAAACTTTTACTCTGGTATCTCAGTCTGTTTCCTAGTGCCGGTTTGAAGTTCCTGCAGTTTTCACTGTAAAACCTGGTTGGAGCTAGTACCTCCCCATATATATGTATGGAGTGGAGTTTGCAACTGAAAAGAAACTTTGTGTTCCCAACAAGCTAGGTGAAGGACGGCTTTCACACACACTTATCTCTCAGAACTGAGCATGTGGAGAAACGTTCGTTCATCTAGCAGAAAGGGAACGGTTTGCAGGAGAAACTTTTACTGTGGTTTCTCAGTCTGTTTCCTAGTGCCGGTTTGAAGTTCCAGCAGTTTTCACTGTAAAACCGATTTGGAGCTACTACCTCCCCATATATATGTATGGAGTGGAGTTTGCAACTGAAAAGAAACTTTGTGTTCCCAACAAGCTAGGTGAAGGACGGCTTTCACACACACATATCTCTCAGAACTGAGCATGTGGAGAAACGTTCGTTCATCTAGCACAAAGGGAACGGGTTGCAGGGGAAACTTTTTCTCTGGTTTCTCAGTCTGTTTCCTAGTGCCGGTTTGAAGTTCCTGCAGTTTTCACTGTAAAACCGAGTTGGAGCTAGTACCTCCCCATATATATGTATGGAGTGGAGTTTGCAACTGAAAAGAAACTTTGAGTTCCCAACAAGCTAGGTGAAGGACGGCTTTCACACACACTTATCTCTCAGAACTGAGCATGTGGAGAGACGTTCGTTCATCTAGCACAAGGGGAACGGGTTGCAGGAGAAACTTTTACTCTGGTATCTCAGTCTGTTTCCTAGGGCCGGTTTGAAGTTCCTGCAGTTTTCACTATAAAACCTGGTTGGAGCTTGTACCTCCCCATATATATGTATGGAGTGGAGTTTGCAACTGAAAAGAAACTTTGTGTTCCCAACAAGCTAGGTGAAGGACGGCTTTCACACACACTTATCTCTCAGAACTGAGCATGTGGAGAAACGTTCGTTCATCTAGCACAAAGGGAACGGGTTGCAGGGGAAACTTTTACTCTGGTTTCTCAGTCTGTTTCCTAGTGCCGGTTTGAAGTTCCTGCAGTTTTCACTGTAAAACCGAGTTGGAGCTAGTACCTCCCCATATATATGTATGGAGTGGAGTTTGCAACTGAAAAGAAACTTTGTGTTCCCAACAAGCTAGGTGAAGGACGGCTTTCACACACACTTATCTCTCAGAACTGAGCATGTGGAGAGACGTTCGTTCATCTAGCACAAAGGGAACGGGTTGCAGGAGAAACTTTTACTCTGGTTTCTCAGTCTGTTTCCTAGTGCCGGTTTGAAGTTCCAGCAGTTTTCACTGTAAAACCGAGTTGGAGCTAGTACCTCCCCATATATATGTATGGAGTGGAGTTTGCAACTGAAAAGAAATTTGTGTTCCCAACAAGCTAGGTGAAGGATGGCTTTCACTCACACTTATCTCTCAGAACTGAGCATGTGGAGAGACGTTCGTTCATCTAGCACAAAGGGAAGGGGTTGCAGGAGAAACTTTTACTCTGGTTTCTCAGTCTGTTTCCTAGTCCCGGTTTGAAGTTCCTGCAGTTTTCACTGTAAAACTGATTTGGAGCTAGTACCTCCCCATATATATATATGGAGTTCAGTTTGCAACTGAAAAGAAACTTTGTGTTCCAAACAATCTAGTTGAAAGACGGCTTTCACACACACATAACTCTCAGAACTGAGCATGTGGAGAGACGTTCATTCATCTAGCACAAAAGGAACGGGTTGCAGGAGAAACATTTACTCTGGTTTCTCAGTCTGTTTCCTAGTGCCGGTTTGAAGTTCCTGCAGTTTTCACTGTAAAACGGAGTTGGAGCTAGTACCTCCCCATATATATGTATGGAGTGGAGTTTGCAACTGAAAAGAAACTTTGTGTTCCCAACAAGCTAGGTGAAGGACGGCTTTCACACACACTTATCTCTCAGAACTGAGCATGTGGAGAGACTTTCGTTCATCTAGCACAAGGGGAACGGGTTGCAGGAGAAACTTTTACTCTGGTATCTCAGTCTGTTTCCTAGTGCCGGTTTGAAGTTCCTGCAGTTTTCACTGTAAAACCTGGTTGGAGCTTGTACCTCCCCATATATATGTATGGAGTGGAGTTTGCAACTGAAAAGAAACTTTGTGTTCCCAACAAGCTAGGTGAAGGACGGCTTTCACACACACTTATCTCTCAGAACTCAGCATGTGGAGAGACGTTCGTTCATCTAGCACAAGGGGAACGGGTTGCAGGAGAAACTTTTACTCTGGTATCTCAGTCTGTTTCCTAGTGCCGGTTTGAAGTTCCTGCAGTTTTCACTGTAAAACCTGGTTGGAGCTAGTACCTCCCCATATATATGTATGGAGTGGAGTTTGCAACTGAAAAGAAACTTTGTGTTCCCAACAAGCTAGGTGAAGGACGGCTTTCACACACACTTATCTCTCAGAACTGAGCATGTGGAGAAACGTTCGTTCATCTAGCAGAAAGGGAACGGTTTGCAGGAGAAACTTTTACTGTGGTTTCTCAGTCTGTTTCCTAGTGCCGGTTTGAAGTTCCAGCAGTTTTCACTGTAAAACCGATTTGGAGCTAGTACCTCCCCATATATATGTATGGAGTGGAGTTTGCAACTGAAAAGAAACTTTGTGTTCCCAACAAGCTAGGTGAAGGACGGCTTTCACACACACATATCTCTCAGAACTGAGCATGTGGAGAAACGTTCGTTCATCTAGCACAAAGGGAACGGGTTGCAGGGGAAACTTTTTCTCTGGTTTCTCAGTCTGTTTCCTAGTGCCGGTTTGAAGTTCCTGCAGTTTTCACTGTAAAACCGAGTTGGAGCTAGTACCTCCCCATATATATGTATGGAGTGGAGTTTGCAACTGAAAAGAAACTTTGAGTTCCCAACAAGCTAGGTGAAGGACGGCTTTCACACACACTTATCTCTCAGAACTGAGCATGTGGAGAGACGTTCGTTCATCTAGCACAAGGGGAACGGGTTGCAGGAGAAACTTTTACTCTGGTATCTCAGTCTGTTTCCTAGGGCCGGTTTGAAGTTCCTGCAGTTTTCACTATAAAACCTGGTTGGAGCTTGTACCTCCCCATATATATGTATGGAGTGGAGTTTGCAACTGAAAAGAAACTTTGTGTTCCCAACAAGCTAGGTGAAGGACGGCTTTCACACACACTTATCTCTCAGAACTGAGCATGTGGAGAAACGTTCGTTCATCTAGCACAAAGGGAACGGGTTGCAGGGGAAACTTTTACTCTGGTTTCTCAGTCTGTTTCCTAGTGCCGGTTTGAAGTTCCTGCAGTTTTCACTGTAAAACCGAGTTGGAGCTAGTACCTCCCCATATATATGTATGGAGTGGAGTTTGCAACTGAAAAGAAACTTTGTGTTCCCAACAAGCTAGGTGAAGGACGGCTTTCACACACACTTATCTCTCAGAACTGAGCATGTGGAGAGACGTTCGTTCATCTAGCACAAAGGGAACGGGTTGCAGGAGAAACTTTTACTCTGGTTTCTCAGTCTGTTTCCTAGTGCCGGTTTGAAGTTCCAGCAGTTTTCACTGTAAAACCGAGTTGGAGCTAGTACCTCCCCATATATATGTATGGAGTGGAGTTTGCAACTGAAAAGAAATTTGTGTTCCCAACAAGCTAGGTGAAGGATGGCTTTCACTCACACTTATCTCTCAGAACTGAGCATGTGGAGAGACGTTCGTTCATCTAGCACAAATGGAAGGGGTTGCAGGAGAAACTTTTACTCTGGTTTCTCAGTCTGTTTCCTAGTGCCGGTTTGAAGTTCCTGCAGTTTTCACTGTAAAACCGATTTGGAGCTAGTACCTCCCCATATATATGTATGGAGTGGAGTTTGCAACTGAAAAGAAACTTTGTGTTCCCAACAAGCTAGGTGAAGAATGGCTTTCACACACACTTATCTCTCAGAAATGAGCATGTGGAGAAACTTTCGTTCATCTAGCACAAAGGGAACGGGTTGCAGGGGAAAATTTTACTCTGGTTTCTCAGTCTGTTTCCTAGTGCCGGTTTGAAGTTCCAGCAGTTTTCACTGTAAAACCGAGTTGGAGCTAGTACCTCCCCATATATATGTATGGAGTGGAGTTTGCAACTGAAAAGTAACTTTGTGTTCCCAACAAGCTAGGTGAAGGATGGCTTTCACACACACTTATCTCTCAGAACTGAGCATGTGGAGAGACGTTCCTTCATCTAGCACAAGGGGAACGGGTTGCAGGAGAAACTTTTACTCTGGTATCTCAGTCTGTTTCCTAGTGCCGGTTTGAAGTTCCTGCAGTTTTCACTGTAAAACCTGGTTGGAGCTTGTACCTCCCCATATATATGTATGGAGTGGAGTTTGCAACTGAAAAGAAACTTTGTGTTCCCAACAAGCTAGGTGAAGGACGGCTTTCACACACACTTATCTCTCAGAACTCAGCATGTGGAGAGACGTTCGTTCATCTTGCACAAGGGGAACGGGTTGCAGGAGAAACTTTTACTCTGGTATCTCAGTCTGTTTCCTAGTGCCGGTTTGAAGTTCCTGCAGTTTTCACTGTAAAACCTGGTTGGATCTAGTACCTCCCCATATATATGTATGGAGTGGAGTTTGCAACTGAAAAGAAACTTTGTGTTACCAACAAGCTAGGTGAAGGACGGCTTTCACACACACTTATCCCTCAGAACTGAGCATGTGGATAAACGTTCGTTCATCTAGCAAAAGGGAACGGGTTGCAGGAGAAACTTTTACTCTGGTTTCTCAGTCTGTTTCCTAGTGCCGGTTTGAAGTTCCAGCAGTTTTCACTGTAAAACCGATTTGGAGCTAGTACCTCCCCATATATATGTATGGAGTGGAGTTTGCAACTGAAAAGAAACTTTGTGTTCCCAACAAGCTAGGTGAAGGAGGCTTTCACACACACTTATCTCTCAGAACTGAGCATGTGGAGAAACGTTCGTTCATCTAGCACAAAGGGAACGGGTTGCAGGGGAAACTTTTACTCTGGTTTCTCAGTCTGTTTCCTAGTGCCGGTTTGAAGTTCCTGCAGTTTTCACTGTAAAACCGAGTTGGAGCTAGTACCTCCCCATATATATGTATGGAGTGGAGTTTGCAACTGAAAAGAAACTTTGTGTTCCCAACAAGCTAGGTGAAGGACGGCTTTCACACACACTTATCTCTCAGAACTGAGCATGTGGAGAGACGTTCGTTCATCTAGCACAAAGGGAACGGGTTGCAGGAGAAACTTTTACTCTGGTTTCTCAGTCTGTTTCCTAGTGCCGGTTTGAAGTTCAAGCAGTTTTCACTGTAAAACCGAGTTGGAGCTAGTACCTCCCCATATATATGTATGGAGTGGAGTTTGCAACTGAAAAGAAACTTTGTGTTCCCAACAAGCTAGGTGAAGGACGGCTTTCACACACACTTATCTCTCAGAACTCAGCATGTGGAGAGACGTTCGTTCATCTAGCACAAGGGGAACGGGTTGCAGGAGAAACTTTTACTGTGGTATCTCAGTCTGTTTCCTAGTGCCGGTTTGAAGTTCCTGCAGTTTTCACTGTAAAACCTGGTTGGAGATTGTACCTCCCCATATATATGTATGGAGTGGAGTTTGCAACTGAAAAGAAACTTTGTGTTACCAACAAGCTAGGTGAAGGACGGCTTTCACACACACTTATCCCTCAGAACTGAGCATGTGGAGAAACGTTCGTTCATCTAGCAGAAAGGGAACGGGTTGCAGGAGAAACTTTTACTCTGGTTTCTCAGTCTGTTTCCTAGTGCCGGTTTGAAGTTCCAGCAGTTTTCACTGTAAAACCGATTTGGAGCTAGTACCTCCCCATATATATGTATGGAGTGGAGTTTGCAACTGAAAAGAAACTTTGTGTTCCCAACAAGCTAGGTGAAGGACGGCTTTCACACACACTTATCTCTCAGAACTGAGCATGTGGAGAGACGTTCGTTCATCTAGCACAAAGGGAACGGGTTGCAGGAGAAACTTTTACTCTGGTTTCTCAGTCTGTTTCCTAGTGCCGGTTTGAAGTTCCAGCAGTTTTCACTGTAAAACCGAGTTGGAGCTAGTACCTCCCCATATATATGTATGGAGTGGAGTTTGCAACTGAAAAGAAATTTGTGTTCCCAACAAGCTAGGTGAAGGATGGCTTTCACTCACACTTATCTCTCAGAACTGAGCATGTGGAGAGACGTTCGTTCATCTAGCACAAATGGAAGGGGTTGCAGGAGAAACTTTTACTCTGGTTTCTCAGTCTGTTTCCTAGTGCCGGTTTGAAGTTCCTGCAGTTTTCACTGTAAAACCGATTTGGAGCTAGTACCTCCCCATATATATGTATGGAGTGGAGTTTGCAACTGAAAAGAAACTTTGTGTTCCCAACAAGCTAGGTGAAGAATGGCTTTCACACACACTTATCTCTCAGAAATGAGCATGTGGAGAAACTTTCGTTCATCTAGCACAAAGGGAACGGGTTGCAGGGGAAAATTTTACTCTGGTTTCTCAGTCTGTTTCCTAGTGCCGGTTTGAAGTTCCAGCAGTTTTCACTGTAAAACCGAGTTGGAGCTAGTACCTCCCCATATATATTTATGGAGTGGAGTTTGCAACTGAAAAGTAACTTTGTGTTCCCAACAAGCTAGGTGAAGGATGGCTTTCACACACACTTATCTCTCAGAACTGAGCATGTGGAGAGACGTTCGTTCATCTAGCACAAGGGGAACGGGTTGCAGGAGAAATTTTACTCTGGTATCTCAGTCTGTTTCCTAGTGCCGGTTTGAAGTTCCTGCAGTTTTCACTGTAAAACCTGGTTGGAGCTTGTACCTCCCCATATATATGTATGGAGTGGAGTTTGCAACTGAAAAGAAACTTTGTGTTCCCAACAAGCTAGGTGAAGGACGGCTTTCACACACACTTATCTCTCAGAACTCAGCATGTGGAGAGACGTTCGTTCATCTTGCACAAGGGGAACGGGTTGCAGGAGAAACTTTTACTCTGGTATCTCAGTCTGTTTCCTAGTGCCGGTTTGAAGTTCCTGCAGTTTTCACTGTAAAACCTGG
Organism: Camelus dromedarius; assembly: GCF_036321535.1. Classification (NCBI taxonomy): domain Eukaryota; kingdom Metazoa; phylum Chordata; class Mammalia; order Artiodactyla; family Camelidae; genus Camelus; species Camelus dromedarius. The sequence goes on along the minus strand of NW_026989819.1, from coordinate 4,315,993 downwards.
TTGGATCTAGTACCTCCCCATATATATGTATGGAGTGGAGTTTGCAACTGAAAAGAAACTTTGTGTTACCAACAAGCTAGGTGAAGGACGGCTTTCACACACACTTATCCCTCAGAACTGAGCATGTGGATAAACGTTCGTTCATCTAGCAAAAGGGAACGGGTTGCAGGAGAAACTTTTACTCTGGTTTCTCAGTCTGTTTCCTAGTGCCGGTTTGAAGTTCCAGCAGTTTTCACTGTAAAACCGATTTGGAGCTAGTACCTCCCCATATATATGTATGGAGTGGAGTTTGCAACTGAAAAGAAACTTTGTGTTCCCAACAAGCTAGGTGAAGGAGGCTTTCACACACACTTATCTCTCAGAACTGAGCATGTGGAGAAACGTTCGTTCATCTAGCACAAAGGGAACGGGTTGCAGGGGAAACTTTTACTCTGGTTTCTCAGTCTGTTTCCTAGTGCCGGTTTGAAGTTCCTGCAGTTTTCACTGTAAAACCGAGTTGGAGCTAGTACCTCCCCATATATATGTATGGAGTGGAGTTTGCAACTGAAAAGAAACTTTGTGTTCCCAACAAGCTAGGTGAAGGACGGCTTTCACACACACTTATCTCTCAGAACTGAGCATGTGGAGAGACGTTCGTTCATCTAGCACAAAGGGAACGGGTTGCAGGAGAAACTTTTACTCTGGTTTCTCAGTCTGTTTCCTAGTGCCGGTTTGAAGTTCAAGCAGTTTTCACTGTAAAACCGAGTTGGAGCTAGTACCTCCCCATATATATGTATGGAGTGGAGTTTGCAACTGAAAAGAAACTTTGTGTTCCCAACAAGCTAGGTGAAGGACGGCTTTCACACACACTTATCTCTCAGAACTCAGCATGTGGAGAGACGTTCGTTCATCTAGCACAAGGGGAACGGGTTGCAGGAGAAACTTTTACTGTGGTATCTCAGTCTGTTTCCTAGTGCCGGTTTGAAGTTCCTGCAGTTTTCACTGTAAAACCTGGTTGGAGATTGTACCTCCCCATATATATGTATGGAGTGGAGTTTGCAACTGAAAAGAAACTTTGTGTTACCAACAAGCTAGGTGAAGGACGGCTTTCACACACACTTATCCCTCAGAACTGAGCATGTGGAGAAACGTTCGTTCATCTAGCAGAAAGGGAACGGGTTGCAGGAGAAACTTTTACTCTGGTTTCTCAGTCTGTTTCCTAGTGCCGGTTTGAAGTTCCAGCAGTTTTCACTGTAAAACCGATTTGGAGCTAGTACCTCCCCATATATATGTATGGAGTGGAGTTTGCAACTGAAAAGAAACTTTGTGTTCCCAACAAGCTAGGTGAAGGACGGCTTTCACACACACTTATCTCTCAGAACTGAGCATGTGGAGAAACGTTCGTTCATCTAGCACAAAGGGAACGGGTTGCAGGGGAAACTTTTACTCTGGTTTCTCAGTCTGTTTCCTAGTGCCGGTTTGAAGTTCCTGCAGTTTTCACTGTAAAACCGAGTTGGAGCTAGTACCTCCCCATATATATGTATGGAGTGGAGTTTGCAACTGAAAAGAAACTTTGTGTTCCCAACAAGCTAGGTGAAGGACGGCTTTCACACACACATATCTCTCAGAACTGAGCATGTGGAGAAACGTTCGTTCATCTAGCACAAAGGGAACGGGTTGCAGGGGAAACTTTTTCTCTGGTTTCTCAGTCTGTTTCCTAGTGCCGGTTTGAAGTTCCTGCAGTTTTCACTGTAAAACCGAGTTGGAGCTAGTACCTCCCCATATATATGTATGGAGTGGAGTTTGCAACTGAAAAGAAACTTTGAGTTCCCAACAAGCTAGGTGAAGGACGGCTTTCACACACACTTATCTCTCAGAACTGAGCATGTGGAGAGACGTTCGTTCATCTAGCACAAGGGGAACGGGTTGCAGGAGAAACTTTTACTCTGGTATCTCAGTCTGTTTCCTAGGGCCGGTTTGAAGTTCCTGCAGTTTTCACTATAAAACCTGGTTGGAGCTTGTACCTCCCCATATATATGTATGGAGTGGAGTTTGCAACTGAAAAGAAACTTTGTGTTCCCAACAAGCTAGGTGAAGGACGGCTTTCACACACACTTATCTCTCAGAACTGAGCATGTGGAGAAACGTTCGTTCATCTAGCACAAAGGGAACGGGTTGCAGGGGAAACTTTTACTCTGGTTTCTCAGTCTGTTTCCTAGTGCCGGTTTGAAGTTCCTGCAGTTTTCACTGTAAAACCGAGTTGGAGCTAGTACCTCCCCATATATATGTATGGAGTGGAGTTTGCAACTGAAAAGAAACTTTGTGTTCCCAACAAGCTAGGTGAAGGACGGCTTTCACACACACTTATCTCTCAGAACTGAGCATGTGGAGAGACGTTCGTTCATCTAGCACAAAGGGAACGGGTTGCAGGAGAAACTTTTACTCTGGTTTCTCAGTCTGTTTCCTAGTGCCGGTTTGAAGTTCCAGCAGTTTTCACTGTAAAACCGAGTTGGAGCTAGTACCTCCCCATATATATGTATGGAGTGGAGTTTGCAACTGAAAAGAAATTTGTGTTCCCAACAAGCTAGGTGAAGGATGGCTTTCACTCACACTTATCTCTCAGAACTGAGCATGTGGAGAGACGTTCGTTCATCTAGCACAAATGGAAGGGGTTGCAGTAGAAACTTTTACTCTGGTTTCTCAGTCTGTTTCCTAGTGCCAGTTTGAAGTTCCTGCAGTTTTCACTGTAAAACCGATTTGGAGCTAGTACCTCCCCATATATATGTATGGAGTGGAGTTTGCAACTGAAAAGAAACTTTGTGTTCCCAACAAGCTAGGTGAAGAATGGCTTTCACACACACTTATCTCTCAGAAATGAGCATGTGGAGAAACTTTCGTTCATCTAGCACAAAGGGAACGGGTTGCAGGGGAAAATTTTACTCTGGTTTCTCAGTCTGTTTCCTAGTGCCGGTTTGAAGTTCCAGCAGTTTTCACTGTAAAACCGAGTTGGAGCTAGTACCTCCCCATATATATGTATGGAGTGGAGTTTGCAACTGAAAAGTAACTTTGTGTTCCCAACAAGCTAGGTGAAGGATGGCTTTCACACACACTTATCTCTCAGAACTGAGCATGTGGAGAGACGTTCGTTCATCTAGCACAAGGGGAACGGGTTGCAGGAGCAACTTTTACTCTGGTATCTCAGTCTGTTTCCTAGTGCCGGTATGAAGTTCCTGCAGTTTTCACTGTAAAACCTGGTTGGAGCTTGTACCTCCCCATATATATGTATGGAGTGGAGTTTGCAACTGAAAAGAAACTTTGTGTTCCCAACAAGCTAGGTGAAGGACGGCTTTCACACACACTTATCTCTCAGAACTCAGCATGTGGAGAGACGTTCGTTCATCTTGCACAAGGGGAACGGGTTGCAGGAGAAACTTTTACTCTGGTATCTCAGTCTGTTTCCTAGTGCCGGTTTGAAGTTCCTGCAGTTTTCACTGTAAAACCTGGTTGGAGATTGTACCTCCCCATATATATGTATGGAGTGGAGTTTGCAACTGAAAAGAAACTTTGTGTTACCAACAAGCTAGGTGAAGGACGGCTTTCACACACAATTATCCCTCAGAACTGAGCATGTGGATAAACGTTCGTTCATCTAGCAAAAGGGAACGGGTTGCAGGAGAAACTTTTACTCTGGTTTCTCAGTCTGTTTCCTAGTGCCGGTTTGAAGTTCCAGCAGTTTTCACTGTAAAACCGATTTGGAGCTAGTACCTCCCCATATATATGTATGGAGTGGAGTTTGCAACTGAAAAGAAACTTTGTGTTCCCAACAAGCTAGGTGAAGGAGGCTTTCACACACACTTATCTCTCAGAACTGAGCATGTGGAGAAACGTTCGTTCATCTAGCACAAAGGGAACGGGTTGCAGGGGAAACTTTTACTCTGGTTTCTCAGTCTGTTTCCTAGTGCCGGTTTGAAGTTCCTGCAGTTTTCACTGTAAAACCGAGTTGGAGCTAGTACCTCCCCATATATATGTATGGAGTGGAGTTTGCAACTGAAAAGAAACTTTGTGTTCCCAACAAGCTAGGTGAAGGACGGCTTTCACACACACTAATCTCTCAGAACTGAGCATGTGGAGAGACGTTCGTTCATCTAGCACAAAGGGAACGGGTTGCAGGAGAAACTTTTACTCTGGTTTCTCAGTCTGTTTCCTAGTGCCGGTTTGAAGTTCAAGCAGTTTTCACTGTAAAACCGAGTTGGAGCTAGTACCTCCCCATATATATGTATGGAGTGGAGTTTGCAACTGAAAAGAAACTTTGTGTTCCCAACAAGCTAGGTGAAGGACGGCTTTCACACACACTTATCTCTCAGAACTCAGCATGTGGAGAGACGTTCGTTCATCTAGCACAAGGGGAAAGGGTTGCAGGAGAAACTTTTACTGTGGTATCTCAGTCTGTTTCCTAGTGCCGGTTTGAAGTTCCTGCAGTTTTCACTGTAAAACCTGGTTGGAGATTGTACCTCCCCATATATATGTATGGAGTGGAGTTTGCAACTGAAAAGAAACTTTGTGTTACCAACAAGCTAGGTGAAGGACGGCTTTCACACACACTTATCCCTCAGAACTGAGCATGTGGAGAAACGTTCGTTCATCTAGCAGAAAGGGAACGGGTTGCAGGAGAAACTTTTACTCTGGTTTCTCAGTCTGTTTCCTAGTGCCGGTTTGAAGTTCCAGCAGTTTTCACTGTAAAACCGATTTGGAGCTAGTACCTCCCCATATATATGTATGGAGTGGAGTTTGCAACTGAAAAGAAACTTTGTGTTCCCAACAAGCTAGGTGAAGGACGGCTTTCACACACACTTATCTCTCAGAACTGAGCATGTGGAGAAACGTTCGTTCATCTAGCACAAAGGGAACGGGTTGCAGGGGAAACTTTTACTCTGGTTTCTCAGTCTGTTTCCTAGTGCCGGTTTGAAGTTCCTGCAGTTTTCACTGTAAAACCGAGTTGGAGCTAGTACCTCCCCATATATATGTATGGAGTGGAGTTTGCAACTGAAAAGAAACTTTGTGTTCCCAACAAGCTAGGTGAAGGACGGCTTTCACACACACTTATCTCTCAGAACTGAGCATGTGGAGAGACGTTCGTTCATCTAGCACAAAGGGAACGGTTTGCAGGAGAAACTTTTACTCTGGTTTCTCAGTCTGTTTCCTAGTGCCGGTTTGAAGTTCCAGCAGTTTTCACTGTAAAACCGAGTTGGAGCTAGTACCTCCCCATATATATGTATGGAGTGGAGTTTGCAACTGAAAAGAAACTTTGTGTTCCCAACAAGCTAGGTGAAGGACGGCTTTCAAACACACTTATCTCTCAGAACTCAGCATGTGGAGAGACGTTCGTTCATCTAGCACAAGGGGAACGGTTTGCAGGAGAAACTTTTACTCTGGTATCTCAGTCTGTTTCCTAGTGCCGGTTTGAAGTTCCTGCAGTTTTCACTGTAAAACCTGGTTGGAGATTGTACCTCCCCATATATATGTATGGAGTGGAGTTTGCAACTGAAAAGAAACTTTGTGTTCCCAACAAGCTAGGTGAAGGACGGCTTTCACACACACTTATCCCTCAGAACTGAGCATGTGGAGAAACGTTCGTTCATCTAGCAGAAAGGGAACGGGTTGCAGGAGAAACTTTTACTCTGGATTCTCAGTCTGTTTCCTAGTGCCGGTTTGAAGTTCCAGAAGTTTTCACTGTAAAACCGAGTTGGAGCTAGTACCTCCCCATATATATGTATGGAGTGGAGTTTGCAACTGAAAAGAAACTTTGTGTTCCCAACAAGCTAGGTGAAGGACGGCTTTCACACACACTTATCTCTCAGAACTGAGCATGTGGAGAGACGTTTGTTCATCTAGCACAAAGGGAACGGGTTGCAGGAGAAACTTTTACTCTGGTTTCTCAGTCTGTTTCCTAGTGCCGGTTTGAAGTTCCAGCAGTTTTCACTGTAAAACCGAGTTGGAGCTAGTACCTCCCCATATATATGTATGGAGTGGAGTTTGCAACTGAAAAGAAACTTTGTGTTCCCAACAAGCTAGGTGAAGGACGGCTTTCAAACACACTTATCTCTCAGAACTCAGCATGTGGAGAGACTTTCGTTCATCTAGCACAAGGGGAACGGGTTGCAGGAGAAACTTTTACTCTGGTATCTCAGTCTGTTTCCTAGTGCCGGTTTGAAGTTCCTGCAGTTTTCACTGTAAAACCTGGTTGGAGATTGTACCTCCCCATATATATGTATGGAGTGGAGTTTGCAACTGAAAAGAAACTTTGTGTTACCAACAAGCTAGGTGAAGGACGGCTTTCACACAAACTTATCCCTCAGAATTGAGCATGTGGAGAAACGTTCGTTCATCTTGCAGAAAGGGAACGGGTTGCAGGAGAAACTTTTACTCTGGTTTCTCAGTCTGTTTCCTAGTGCCGGTTTGAAGTTCCAGCAGTTTTCACTGTAAAACCGATTTGGAGCTAGTACCTCCCCATATATATGTATGGAGTGGAGTTTGCAAATGAAAAGAAACTTTGTGTTCCCAACAAGCTAGGTGAAGGACGGCTTTCACACACACTTATCTCTCAGAACTGAGCATGTGGAGAAACGTTCGTTCATCTAGCACAAAGGGAACGGGTTGCAGGGGAAACTTTTACTCTGGTTTCTCAGTCTGTTTCCTAGTGCCGGTTTGAAGTTCCTGCAGTTTTCACTGTAAAACCGAGTTGGAGCTAGTACCTCCCCATATATATGTATGGAGTGGAGTTTGCAACTGAAAAGAAACTTTGTGTTCCCAACAAGCTAGGTGAAGGACGGCTTTCACACACACTTATCTCTCAGAACTGAGCATGTGGAGAGACGTTCGTTCATCTAGCACAAGGGGAACGGGTTGCAGGAGAAACTTTTACTCTGGTATCTCAGTCTTTTTCCTAGTGCCGGTTTGAAGTTCCTGCAGTTTTCACTGTAAAACCTGGTTGGAGATTGTACCTCCCCATATATATGTATGGAGTGGAGTTTGCAACTGAAAAGAAACTTTGTGTTACCAACAAGCTAGGTGAAGGACGGCTTTCACACACTCTTATCCCTCAGAACTGAGCATGTGGAGAAACGTTCGTTCATCTAGCAGAAAGGGAACGGGTTGCAGGAGAAACTTTTACTCTGGTTTCTCAGTCTTTTTCCTAGTGCCGGTTTGAAGTTCCTGCAGTTTTCACTGTAAAACCGATTTGGAGCTAGTACCTCCCCATATATATGTATGGAGTGGAGTTTGCAACTGAAAAGAAACTTTGTGTTCCCAACAAGCTAGGTGAAGAATGGCTTTCACACACACTTATCTCTCAGAACAGAGCATGTGGAGAAACGTTCGTTCATCTAGCACAAAGGGAACGGGTTGCAGGGGAAAATTTTTCTCTGGTTTCTCAGTCTGTTTCCTAGTGCCGGTTTGAAGTTCCAGCAGTTTTCACTGTAAAACCGAGTTGGAGCTAGTACCTCCCCATATATATGTATGGAGTGGAGTTTGCAACTGAAAAGAAACTTTGTGTTCCCAACAAGCTAGGTGAAGGATGGCTTTCACACACACTTATCTCTCAGAACTGAGCATGTGGAGAGACGTTCGTTCATCTAGCACAAGGGGAACGGGTTGCAGGAGAAACTTTTACTCTGGTATCTCAGTCTGTTTCCTAGTGCCGGTTTGAAGTTCCTGCAGTTTTCACTGTAAAACCTGGTTGGAGCTTGTACCTCCCCATATATATGTATGGAGTGGAGTTTGCAACTGAAAAGAACTTTGTGTTCCCAACAAGCTAGGTGAAGGACGGCTTTCACACACACTTATCTCTCAGAACTCAGCATGTGGAGAGACGTTCGTTCATCTAGCACAAGGGGAACGGTTTGCAGGAGAAACTTTTACTCTGGTATCTCAGTCTGTTTCCTAGTGCCGGTTTGAAGTTCCTGCATTTTTCACTGTAAAACCTGGTTGGAGATTGTACCTCCCCATATATATGTATGGAGTGGAGTTTGCAACTGAAAAGAAACTTTGTGTTACCAACAAGCTAGGTGAAGGACGGCTTTCACACACACTTATCCCTCAGAACTGAGCATGTGGAGAAACGTTCGTTCATCTAGCAGAAAGGGAACGGGTTGCAGGAGAAACTTTTACTCTGGTTTCTCAGTCTGTTTCCTAGTGCCGGTTTGAAGTTCCAGCAGTTTTCACTGTAAAACCGATTTGTAGCTAGTACTTCCCCATATATATGTATGGAGTGGAGTTTGCAACTGAAAAGAAACTTTGTGTTCAGAACAAGCTAGGTGAAGACGGCTTTCACACACACTTATCTCTCAGAACTGAGCATGTGGAGAAACGTTCGTTCATCTAGCACAAAGGGAACGGGTTGCAGGGGAAACTTTTACTCTGGTTTCTCAGTCTGTTTCCTAGTGCCGGTTTGAAGTTCCTGCAGTTTTCACTGTAAAACCGAGTTGGAGCTAGTACCTCCCCATATATATGTATGGAGTGGAGTTTGCAACTGAAAAGAAACTTTGTGTTCCCAACAAGCTAGGTGAAGGACGGCTTTCACACACACTTATCTCTCAGAACTGAGCATGTGGAGAGACGTTCGTTCATCTAGCACAAAGGGAACGGGTTGCAGGAGAAACTTTTACTCTGGTTTCTCAGTCTGTTTCCTAGTGCCGGTTTGAAGTTCCAGCAGTTTTCACTGTAAAACCGAGTTGGAGCTAGTACCTCCCCATATATATGTATGGAGTGGAGTTTGCAACTGAAAAGAAACTTTGTGTTCCCAACAAGCTAGGTGAAGGACAGCTTTCACACACACTTATCTCTCAGAACTGAGCATGTGGAGAGACGTTCGTTCATCTAGCACAAAGGGAACGGGTTGCAGGAGAAACTTTTACTCTGGTTTCTCAGTCTGTTTCCTAGTGCCGGTTTGAAGTTCCTGCCGTTTTCACTGTAAAACCGATTTGTAGCTAGTACCTCCCCATATATATGTATGGAATGGAGTTTGCAACTGAAAAGAAACTTTGTGTTCCCAACAAGCTAGGTGAAGTACGGCTTTCACACACAGTTATCTCTCAGAACTGAGCATGTGGAGAGACGTTCGTTCATCTAGCACAAAGGGAACGGGTTGCAGGAGAAACTTTTTCTCTGGTTTCTCATTCTGTTTCCTAGTGCCGGTTTGAAGTTCCAGCAGTTTTCACTGTAAAACCGAGTTGGAGCTAGTACCTCCCCATATATATATATGGAGTTCAGTTTGCAACTGAAAAGAAACTTTGTGTTCCCAACAATCTAGTTGAAAGACGGCTTTCACACACACATATCTCTCAGAACTGAGCATGTGGAGAGACGTTCGTTCATCTAGCACAAAAGGAACGGGTTACAGGAGAAACTTTTACTCTGGTTTCTCAGTCTGTTTCCTAGTGCCGGTTTGAAGTTCCTGCAGTTTTCACTGTAAAACCGAGTTGGAGCTAGTACCTCCCCATATATATGTATGGAGTGGAGTTTGCAACTGAAAAGAAACTTTGTGTTCCCAACAAGCTAGGTGAAGGACGGCTTTCACACACACTTATCTCTCAGAACTGAGCATGTGGAGAGACGTTCGTTCATCTAGCACAAGGGGAACGGATTGCAGGAGAAACTTTTACTCTGGTTTCTCAGTCTGTTTCCTAGTGCCGGTTTGAAGTTCCTGCAGTTTTCACTGTAAAACCTGGTTGGAGCTTGTACCTCCCCATATATATGTATGGAGTGGAGTTGGCAACTGAAAAGAAACTTTGTGTTCCCAACAAGCTAGGTGAAGGACGGCTTTCACACACAATTATCTCTCAGAACTGAGCATGTGGAGAGACGTTCGTTCATCTAGCACAAAGGGAACCGGTTGCAGGAGAAACATTTACTCTGGTTTCTCAGTCTGTTTCCTAGTGCCGGTTTGAAGTTCCAGGTGTTTTCACTGTAAAACCGAGTTGGAGCTAGTACCTCCCAATATATATGTATGGAGTGGAGTTAACAAATGAAAAGAAACTTTATGTTCCCAAAAAGCTAGGTGAAGGGCGACTTTCACACACACACATCTCTCAGAACTGAGCATGTGGAGGGACGTTCGTTCATCTAGCACAAATGGAACGGGGTGCAGGAGAAACTTTTACTCTGGTTTCTCAGTCTTTTTCCTAGGGCCGGTTTTAAGTTCCTGCAGTTTTCACTGTAAAACCGATTTGGAGCTAGTCCCTCCCCATATATATGTATGGAGTGGAGTTTGCAACTGAAAAGAAACTTTGTGTTCCCAACAAGCTAGGTGAAGGACGGCTTTCACACACACTTATCTCTCAGAACTGAGCATGTGGAGAGACGTTCGTTCATCTAGCAGAAAGGGAACGGGTTGCAGGAAAAACTTTTACTCTGGTTTCTCAGTCTGTTTCCTAGTGCCGGTTTGAAGTTCCAGCAGTTTTCACTGTAAAACCGAGTTGGAGCTAGTACCTCCCCATATATATGTATGGAGTGGAGTTTGCAACTGAAAAGAAACTTTGTGTTCCCAACAAGCTAGGTGAAGGACGGTTTTCACACACACTTATCTCTCAGAACTGAGCATGTGGAGAGACGTTCGTTCATCTAGCACAAAGGGAACGGGTTGCAGGAAAAACTTTTACTCTGGTTTCTCAGTGTGTTTCCTAGTGCCGGTTTGAAGTTCCAGCAGTTTCCACTGTAAAACCGATTTGGATCTAGTACCTCCCCATATATATGTATGGAGTGGAGTTTGCAACTGAAAAGAAACTTTGTGTTCCCAACAAGCTAGGTGAAGAACGGCTTTCACACACACTTATCTCTCAGAACTGAGCATGTGGAGAGACGTTCGTTCATCTAGCACAAAGGGAACGGGTTGCAGGAGAAACTTTTACTCTGGTTTCTCAGTCTGTTTCCTAGTGCCGGTTTGAAGTTCCAGCAGTTTTCACTGTAAAACCGAGTTGGAGCTAGTACCTCCCCATATATATGTATGGAGTGGAGTTTACAAATGAAAAGAATCTTTATGTTCCAAAAAGCTAGGTGAAGGACGGCTTTCACACACACACATCTCTCAGAACTGAGCATGTGGAGAGACGTTCGTTCATCTAGCACAAAGGGAACAGGTTGCAGGAGAAACATTTACTCTGGTTTCTCAGTCTTTTTCCTAGTGCCGGTTTGAAGTTCCAGCAGTTTTCACTGTAAAACCTGGTTGGAGCTTGTACCTCCCCATATATATGTATGGAGTGGAGTTTGCAACTGAAAAGAGACTTTGTGTTCCCAACAAGTTAGGTGAAGGACGGCTTTCACACACACTTATCTCTCAGAACTGAGCATGTGGAGAGACGTTCGTTCATCTAGCACAAGGGGAACGGGTTGCAGGAGAAACTTTTACTCTGGTATCTCAGTCTGTTTCCTAGTGCCGGTTTGAAGTTCCTGCAGTTTTCACTGTAAAACCTGGTTGGAGCTTGTACCTCCCCATATATATGTATGGAGTGGAGTTTGCAACTGAAAAGAAACTTTGTGTTCCCAACAAGCTAGGTGAAGGACGGCTTTCACACACACTTATCTCTCAGAACTGAGCATGTGGAGAAACGTTCGTTCATCTAGCAGAAAGGGAACGGGTTGCAGGAGAAACTTTTACTCTGGTTTCTCAGTCTGTTTCCTAGTGCCGGTTTGAAGTTCCAGCAGTTTTCACTGTAAAACAGATTTGGAGCTAGTATCAACCCATATATATGTATGGAGTGGAGTTTGCAACTGAAAAGAAACTTTGTGTTCCCAACAAGCTAGGTGAAGGACGGCTTTCACACACACTTATCTCTCAGAACTGAGCATGTGGAGAAACGTTCGTTCATCTAGCACAAGGGGAACGGGTTGCAGGGGAAACTTTTACTCTGGTATCTCAGTCTGTTTCCTAGTGCCGGTTTGAAGTTCCTGCAGTTTTCACTGTAAAACCGAGTTGGAGCTAGTACCTCCCCATATATATGTATGGAGTGGAGTTTGCAACTGAAAAGAAACTTTGTGTTCCCAACAAGCTAGGTGAAGGACGGCTTTCACACACACTTATCTCTCAGAACTGAGCATGTGGAGAGACGTTCGTTCATCTAGCACAAAGGGAACGGTTTGCAGGAGAAACTTTTACTCTGGTTTCTCAGTCTGTTTCCTAGTGCCGGTTTGAAGTTCCAGCAGTTTTCACTGTAAAACCGAGTTGGAGCTAGTACCTCCCCATATATATGTATGGAGTGGAGTTTGCAACTGAAAATAAACTTTGTGTTCCCAACAAGCTATGTGAAGGATGGCTTTCACTCACACTTATCTCTCAGAACTGAGCATGTGGAGAGACGTTCGTTCATCTAGCACAAATGGAAGGGGTTGCAGGAGAAACTTTTACTCTGGTTTCTCAGTCTGTTTCCTAGTGCGGGTTTGAAGTTCCTGCAGTTTTCACTGTAAAACCGATTTGGAGCTAGTACCTCCCCATATATATGTATGGAGTGGAGTTTGCAACTGAAAAGTAACTTTGTGTTCCCAACAAGCTAGGTGAAGAATGGCTTTCACACACACTTATCTCTCAGAACTGAGCATGTGGAGAAACGTTCGTTCAACTAGCACAAAGGGAACGGGTTGCAGGGGAAAATTTTACTCTGGTTTCTCAGTCTGTTTCCTAGTGCCGGTTTGAAGTTCCAGCAGTTTTCACTGTAAAACCGAGTTGGAGCTAGTACCTCCCCATATATATGTATGGAGTGGAGTTTGCAACTGAAAAGAAACTTTGTGTTCCCAACAAGCTAGGTGAAGGACGGCTTTCACACACTTATCTCTCAGAACTGAGCATGTGGAGAGACGTTCATTCATCTAGCACAAGGGGAACGGGTTGCAGGAGAAACTTTTACTCTGGTATCTCAGTCTGTTTCCTAGTGCCGGTTTGAAGTTCCTGCAGTTTTCACTGTAAAACCTGGTTGGAGCTTGTACCTCCCCATATATATGTATGGAGTGGAGTTTGCAACTGAAAAGAAACTTTGTGTTCCCAACAAGCTAGGTGAAGGACGGCTTTCACACACACTTATCTCTCAGAACTGAGCATGTGGAGAAACGTTCGTTCATCTAGCCCAAAGGGAACGGTTTGCAGGAGAAACTATTACTCTGGTTTCTCAGTCTGTTTCGTAGTGCCGGTTTGAAGTTCCTGCAGATTTCACTGTAAACCCGAGTTGGAGCTAGAACCTCCCCATATATATGTATGGTTTGGAGTTTGCAACTGAAAAGAAACTTTGTGTTCCCAACAAGCTAGGTGAAGGACGGCTTTCACACACACTTATCTCTCAGAACTGAGCATGTGGAGAGACGTTCGTTCATCTAGCACAATGGGAACGGGTTGCAGGAGAAACTATTACTCTGCTTTCTCAGTCTGTTTCCTAGTGCCGGTTTGAAGTTCCTGCAGTTTTCACTGTGAAACCTGGTTGGAGCTTGTACCTCCCCATATATATGTATGGAGTGGAGTTTGAAACTGAAAGAAACTTTGTGTTCCCAACAAGCTAGGTGAAGGACGGCTTTCACACACACTTATCTCTCAGAACTGAGCATGTGGAGAGACGTTCGTTCATCTAGCAGAAAGGGAACGGATTGCAGGAGAAACTTTTACTCTGGTTTCTCAGTCTGTTTCCTAGTGCCGGTTTGAAGTTCCAGCAATTTTCACTGTAAAACCGATTTGGAGCTAGTACCTCCCCATATATATGTATGGAGTGGAGTTTACAAATGAAAAGAAACTTTATGTTCCCAAAAAGCTAGGTGAAGTACGGCTTTCACACACACACATCTCTCAGAACTTAGCATGTGGAGAGACGTTCGTTCATCTAGCACAAAGGGAACGGTTTGCAGGAGAAACTTTTACTCTGGTTTCTCAGTCTGTTTCGTAGTGCCGGTTTGAAGTTCCTGCAGTTTTCACTGTAAACCCGAGTTGGAGCTAGTACCTCCCCATATATATGTATGGTTTGGAGTTTGCAACTGAAAAGAAACTTTGTGTTCCCAACAAGCTAGGTGAAGGAAGGCTTTCACACACACTTATCTCTCAGAACTGAGCATGTGGAGAGACGTTCGTTCATCTAGCACAAAGGGAAAGGGTTGCAGGAGAAACTTTTACTCTGGTTTCTCAGTCTGTTTCCTAGTGCCGGTTTGAAGTTCCTGCAGTTTTCACTGTGAAACCTGGTTGGAGCTTGTACCTCCCCATATATATGTATGGAGTGGAGTTTGCAACTGAAAGAAACTTTGTGTTCCCAACAAGCTAGGTGAAGGACGGCTTTCACACACACTTATCTCTCAGAACTGAGCATGTGGAGAAACGTTCGTTCATCTAGCAGAAAGGGAACGGGTTGCAGGAGAAACTTTTACTCTGGTTTCTCAGTCTGTTTCCTAGTGCCGGTTTGAAGTTCCAGCAATTTTCACTGTAAAACCGATTTGGAGCTAGTACCTCCCCATATATATGTATGGAGTGGAGTTTACAAATGAAAAGAAACTTTATGTTCCCAAAAAGCTAGGTGAAGTACGGCTTTCACACACACACATCTCTCAGAACTTAGCATGTGGAGAGACGTTCGTTCATCTAGCACAAAGGGAACAGGTTGCAGGAGAAACTTTTACTCTGGTTTCTCAGTCTGTTTACTAGTGCCGGTTTGAAGTTCCTGCAGTTTTCACTGTAAAACCGATTTGGAGCTAGTACCTCCCCATATATATGTATGGAGTGGAGTTTGCAACTGAAAAGTAACTTTGTGTTCCCAACAAGCTAGGTGAAGAATGGCTTTCACACACACTTATCTCTCAGAACTGAGCATGTGGAGAAACGTTCGTTCATCTAGCACAAAGGGAACTGGTTGCAGAGGAAAATTTTACTCTGGTTTCTCAGTCTGTTTCCTAGTGCTGGTTTGAAGTTCCAGCAGTTTTCACTGTAAAACCGAGTTGGAGCTAGTACCTCCCCATATATATGTATGGAGTGGAGTTTGCAACTGAAAAGAAACTTTGTGTTCCCAACAAGCTAGGTGAAGGACGGCTTTCACACACTTATCTCTCAGAACTGAGCATGTGGAGAGACGTTCGTTCATCTAGCACAAGGGGAACGGGTTGCAGGAGAAACTTTTACTCTGGTTTCTCAGTCTGTTTCCTAGTGCCGGTTTGAAGTTCCTGCAGTTTTCACTGTAAAACCGATTTGGAGCTAGTACCTCCCCATATATATGTATGGAGTGGAGTTTGCAACTGAAAGTAACTTTGTGTTCCCAACAAGCTAGGTGAAGAATGGCTTTCACACACACTTATCTCTCAGAACTGAGCATGTGGAGAAACGTTCGTTCATCTAGCACAAAGGGAACTGGTTGCAGAGGAAAATTTTACTCTGGTTTCTCAGTCTGTTTCCTAGTGCCGGTTTGAAGTTCCAGCAGTTTTCACTGTAAAACCGAGTTGGAGCTAGTACCTCCCCATATATATGTATGGAGTGGAGTTTGCAACTGAAAAGAAACTTTGTGTTCCCAACAAGCTAGGTGAAGGACGGCTTTCACACACTTATCTCTCAGAACTGAGCATGTGGAGAGACGTTCGTTCATCTAGCACAAGGGGAACGGGTTGCAGGAGAAACTTTTACTCTGGTATCTCAGTCTGTTTCCTAGTGCCGGTTTGAAGTTCCTGCAGTTTTCACTGTAAAACCTGGTTGGAGCTTGTACCTCCCCATATATATGTATGGAGTGGAGTTTGCAACTGAAAAGAAACTTTGTGTTCCCAACAAGCTAGGTGAAGGAAGGCTTTCACACACACTTATCTCTCAGAACTGAGCATGTGGAGAGACGTTCGTTCATCTAGCACAAAGGGAAAGGGTTGCAGGAGAAACTTTTACTCTGGTTTCTCAGTCTGTTTCCTAGTGCCGGTTTGAAGTTCCTGCAGTTTTCACTGTGAAACCTGGTTGGAGCTTGTACCTCCCCATATATATGTATGGAGTGGAGTTTGCAACTGAAAGAAACTTTGTGTTCCCAACAAGCTAGGTGAAGGACGGCTTTCACACACACTTATCTCTCAGAACTGAGCATGTGGAGAAACGTTCGTTCATCTAGCAGAAAGGGAACGGGTTGCAGGAGAAACTTTTACTCTGGTTTCTCAGTCTGTTTCCTAGTGCCGGTTTGAAGTTCCAGCAATTTTCACTGTAAAACCGATTTGGAGCTAGTACCTCCCCATATATATGTATGGAGTGGAGTTTACAAATGAAAAGAAACTTTATGTTCCCAAAAAGCTAGGTGAAGTACGGCTTTCACACACACACATCTCTCAGAACTTAGCATGTGGAGAGACGTTCGTTCATCTAGCACAAAGGGAACAGGTTGCAGGAGAAACTTTTACTCTGGTTTCTCAGTCTGTTTACTAGTGCCGGTTTGAAGTTCCTGCAGTTTTCACTGTAAAACCGATTTGGAGCTAGTACCTCCCCATATATATGTATGGAGTGGAGTTTGCAACTGAAAAGTAACTTTGTGTTCCCAACAAGCTAGGTGAAGAATGGCTTTCACACACACTTATCTCTCAGAACTGAGCATGTGGAGAAACGTTCGTTCATCTAGCACAAAGGGAACTGGTTGCAGAGGAAAATTTTACTCTGGTTTCTCAGTCTGTTTCCTAGTGCTGGTTTGAAGTTCCAGCAGTTTTCACTGTAAAACCGAGTTGGAGCTAGTACCTCCCCATATATATGTATGGAGTGGAGTTTGCAACTGAAAAGAAACTTTGTGTTCCCAACAAGCTAGGTGAAGGACGGCTTTCACACACTTATCTCTCAGAACTGAGCATGTGGAGAGACGTTCGTTCATCTAGCACAAGGGGAACGGGTTGCAGGAGAAACTTTTACTCTGGTTTCTCAGTCTGTTTCCTAGTGCCGGTTTGAAGTTCCTGCAGTTTTCACTGTAAAACCGATTTGGAGCTAGTACCTCCCCATATATATGTATGGAGTGGAGTTTGCAACTGAAAGTAACTTTGTGTTCCCAACAAGCTAGGTGAAGAATGGCTTTCACACACACTTATCTCTCAGAACTGAGCATGTGGAGAAACGTTCGTTCATCTAGCACAAAGGGAACTGGTTGCAGAGGAAAATTTTACTCTGGTTTCTCAGTCTGTTTCCTAGTGCCGGTTTGAAGTTCCAGCAGTTTTCACTGTAAAACCGAGTTGGAGCTAGTACCTCCCCATATATATGTATGGAGTGGAGTTTGCAACTGAAAAGAAACTTTGTGTTCCCAACAAGCTAGGTGAAGGACGGCTTTCACACACTTATCTCTCAGAACTGAGCATGTGGAGAGACGTTCGTTCATCTAGCACAAGGGGAACGGGTTGCAGGAGAAACTTTTACTCTGGTATCTCAGTCTGTTTCCTAGTGCCGGTTTGAAGTTCCTGCAGTTTTCACTGTAAAACCTGGTTGGAGCTTGTACCTCCCCATATATATGTATGGAGTGGAGTTTGCAACTGAAAAGAAACTTTGTGTTCCCAACAAACTAGGTGAAGGACGGCTTTCACACACACTTATCTCTCAGAACTCAGCATGTGGAGAGACGTTCGTTCATCTAGCACAAGGGGAACGGGTTGCAGGAGAAACTTTTACTCTGGTATCTCAGTCTGTTTCCTAGTGCCGGTTTGAAGTTCCTGCAGTTTTCACTGTAAAACCTGGTTGGAGCTTGTACCTCCCCATATATATGTATGGAGTGGAGTTTGCAACTGAAAAGAAACTTTGTGTTCCCAACAAGCTAGGTGAAGGACGGCTTTCACACACACTTATCTCTCAGAACTGAGCATGTGGAGAAACGTTCGTTCATCTAGCCCAAAGGGAACGGTTTGCAGGAGAAACTTTTACTCTGGTTTCTCAGTCTGTTTCGTAGTGCCGGTTTGAAGTTCCTGCAGATTTCACTGTAAACCCGAGTTGGAGCTAGTACCTCCCCATATATATGTATGGTTTGGAGTTTGCAACTGAAAAGAAACTTTGTGTTCCCAACAAGCTAGGTGAAGGACGGCTTTCACACACACTTATCTCTCAGAACTGAGCATGTGGAGAGACGTTCGTTCATCTAGCACAAAGGGAACGGGTTGCAGGAGAAACTTTTACTCTGGTTTCTCAGTCTGTTTCCTAGTGCCGGTTTGAAGTTCCTGCAGTTTTCACTGTGAAACCTGGTTGGAGCTTGTACCTCCCCATATATATGTATGGAGTGGAGTTTGCAACTGAAAGAAACTTTGTGTTCCCAACAAGCTAGGTGAAGGACGGCTTTCACACACACTTATCTCTCAGAACTGAGCATGTGGAGAAACATTCGTTCATCTAGCAGAAAGGGAACGGGTTGCAGGAGAAACTTTTACTCTGGTTTCTCAGTCTGTTTCCTAGTGTCGGTTTGAAGTTCCAGCAATTTTCACTGTAAAACCGATTTGGAGCTAGTACCTCCCCATATATATGTATGGAGTGGAGTTTACAAATGAAAAGAAACTTTATGTTCCCAAAAATCTAGGTGAAGTACGGCTTTCACACACACACATCTCTCAGAACTTAGCATGTGGAGAGACGTTCGTTCATCTAGCACAAAGGGAACAGGTTGCAGGAGAAACTTTTACTCTGGTTTCTCAGTCTGTTTCCTAGTGCCGGTTTGAAGTTCCAGCAGTTTTCACTGTAAAACCGATTTGGAGCTAGTACCTCCCCATATATATGTATGGAGTGGAGTTTGCAACTGAAAAGAATCTTTGTGTTCCCAACAAGCTAGGTGAAGGACGGCTTTCACACACACTTATCTCTCAGAACTGAGCATGTGGAGAGACGTTCGTTCATCTAGCACAAGGGGAACGGGTTGCAGGAGAAACTTTTACTCTGGTATCTCAGTCTGTTTCCTAGTGCCGGTTTGAAGTTCCTGCAGTTTTCACTGTAAAACCTGGTTGGAGCTTGTACCTCCCCATATATATGTATGGAGTGGAGTTTGCAACTGAAAAGAAACTTTGTGTTCCCAACAAACTAGGTGAAGGACGGCTTTCACACACACTTATCTCTCAGAACTCAGCATGTGGAGAGACGTTCGTTCATCTAGCACAAGGGGAACGGGTTGCAGGAGAAACTTTTACTCTGGTATCTCAGTCTGTTTCCTAGTGCCGGTTTGAAGTTCCTGCAGTTTTCACTGTAAAACCTGGTTGGAGCTTGTACCTCCCCATATATATGTATGGAGTGGAGTTTGCAACTGAAAAGAAACTTTGTGTTCCCAACAAGCTAGGTGAAGGACGGCTTTCACACACACTTATCTCTCAGAACTGAGCATGTGGAGAAACGTTCGTTCATCTAGCCCAAAGGGAACGGTTTGCAGGAGAAACTTTTACTCTGGTTTCTCAGTCTGTTTCGTAGTGCCGGTTTGAAGTTCCTGCAGATTTCACTGTAAACCCGAGTTGGAGCTAGTACCTCCCCATATATATGTATGGTTTGGAGTTTGCAACTGAAAAGAAACTTTGTGTTCCCAACAAGCTAGGTGAAGGACGGCTTTCACACACACTTATCTCTCAGAACTGAGCATGTGGAGAGACGTTCGTTCATCTAGCACAAAGGGAACGGGTTGCAGGAGAAACTTTTACTCTGGTTTCTCAGTCTGTTTCCTAGTGCCGGTTTGAAGTTCCTGCAGTT
The DNA here is from genome assembly GCF_036321535.1 of Camelus dromedarius. Classification (NCBI taxonomy): domain Eukaryota; kingdom Metazoa; phylum Chordata; class Mammalia; order Artiodactyla; family Camelidae; genus Camelus; species Camelus dromedarius. The sequence continues at coordinate 4,296,363 of NW_026989819.1, read as the reverse complement.
TTCACTGTGAAACCTGGTTGGAGCTTGTACCTCCCCATATATATGTATGGAGTGGAGTTTGCAACTGAAAGAAACTTTGTGTTCCCAACAAGCTAGGTGAAGGACGGCTTTCACACACACTTATCTCTCAGAACTGAGCATGTGGAGAAACATTCGTTCATCTAGCAGAAAGGGAACGGGTTGCAGGAGAAACTTTTACTCTGGTTTCTCAGTCTGTTTCCTAGTGTCGGTTTGAAGTTCCAGCAATTTTCACTGTAAAACCGATTTGGAGCTAGTACCTCCCCATATATATGTATGGAGTGGAGTTTACAAATGAAAAGAAACTTTATGTTCCCAAAAATCTAGGTGAAGTACGGCTTTCACACACACACATCTCTCAGAACTTAGCATGTGGAGAGACGTTCGTTCATCTAGCACAAAGGGAACAGGTTGCAGGAGAAACTTTTACTCTGGTTTCTCAGTCTGTTTCCTAGTGCCGGTTTGAAGTTCCAGCAGTTTTCACTGTAAAACCGATTTGGAGCTAGTACCTCCCCATATATATGTATGGAGTGGAGTTTGCAACTGAAAAGAATCTTTGTGTTCCCAACAAGCTAGGTGAAGGACGGCTTTCACACACACTTATCTCTCAGAACTGAGCATGTGGAGAGACGTTCGTTCATCTAGCACAAGGGGAACGGGTTGCAGGAGAAACTTTTACTCTGGTATCTCAGTCTGTTTCCTAGTGCCGGTTTGAAGTTCCTGCAGTTTTCACTGTAAAACCTGGTTGGAGCTTGTACCTCCCCATATATATGTATGGAGTGGAGTTTGCAACTGAAAAGAAACTTTGTGTTCCCAACAAACTAGGTGAAGGACGGCTTTCACACACACTTATCTCTCAGAACTCAGCATGTGGAGAGACGTTCGTTCATCTAGCACAAGGGGAACGGGTTGCAGGAGAAACTTTTACTCTGGTATCTCAGTCTGTTTCCTAGTGCCGGTTTGAAGTTCCTGCAGTTTTCACTGTAAAACCTGGTTGGAGCTTGTACCTCCCCATATATATGTATGGAGTGGAGTTTGCAACTGAAAAGAAACTTTGTGTTCCCAACAAGCTAGGTGAAGGACGGCTTTCACACACACTTATCTCTCAGAACTGAGCATGTGGAGAAACGTTCGTTCATCTAGCCCAAAGGGAACGGTTTGCAGGAGAAACTTTTACTCTGGTTTCTCAGTCTGTTTCGTAGTGCCGGTTTGAAGTTCCTGCAGATTTCACTGTAAACCCGAGTTGGAGCTAGTACCTCCCCATATATATGTATGGTTTGGAGTTTGCAACTGAAAAGAAACTTTGTGTTCCCAACAAGCTAGGTGAAGGACGGCTTTCACACACACTTATCTCTCAGAACTGAGCATGTGGAGAGACGTTCGTTCATCTAGCACAAAGGGAACGGGTTGCAGGAGAAACTTTTACTCTGGTTTCTCAGTCTGTTTCCTAGTGCCGGTTTGAAGTTCCTGCAGTTTTCACTGTGAAACCTGGTTGGAGCTTGTACCTCCCCATATATATGTATGGAGTGGAGTTTGCAACTGAAAGAAACTTTGTGTTCCCAACAAGCTAGGTGAAGGACGGCTTTCACACACACTTATCTCTCAGAACTGAGCATGTGGAGAAACGTTCGTTCATCTAGCAGAAAGGGAACGGGTTGCAGGAGAAACTTTTACTCTGGTTTCTCAGTCTGTTTCCTAGTGTCGGTTTGAAGTTCCAGCAATTTTCACTGTAAATCCGATTTGGAGCTAGTACCTCCCCATATATATGTATGGAGTGGAGTTTACAAATGAAAAGAAACTTTATGTTCCCAAAAAGCTAGGTGAAGTACGGCTTTCACACACACACATCTCTCAGAACTTAGCATGTGGAGAGACGTTCGTTCATCTAGCACAAAGGGAACAGGTTGCAGGAGAAACTTTTACTCTGGTTTCTCAGTCTGTTTCCTAGTGCCGGTTTGAAGTTCCAGCAGTTTTCACTGTAAAACCGATTTGGAGCTAGTACCTCCCCATATATATGTATGGAGTGGAGTTTGCAACTGAAAAGAATCTTTGTGTTCCCAACAAGCTAGGTGAAGGACGGCTTTCACACACACTTATCTCTCAGAACTGAGCATGTGGAGAGACGTTCGTTCATCTAGCACAAAGGGAACTGTTTGCAGGAGAAACTTTTACTCTGGTTTCTCAGTGTGTTTCGTAGTGCCGGTTTGAAGTTCCTGCAGTTTTCAGTGTAAACCCGAGTTGGAGCTAGTACCTCCCCATATATATGTATGGTTTGGAGTTTGCAACTGAAAAGAAACTTTGTGTTCCCAACAAGCTAGGTGAAGGAAGGCTTTCACACACACTTATCTCTCAGAACTGAGCATGTGGAGAGACGTTCGTTCATCTAGCACAAAGGGAAAGGGTTGCAGGAGAAACTTTTACTCTGGTTTCTCAGTCTGTTTCCTAGTGCCGGTTTGAAGTTCCTGCAGTTTTCACTGTGAAACCTGGTTGGAGCTTGTACCTCCCCATATATATATATATGGAGTGGAGTTTGCAACTGAAAGAAACTTTGTGTTCCCTACAAGCTAGGTGAAGGACGGCTTTCACACACACTTATCTCTCAGAACTGAGCATGTGGATAAACGTTCGTTCATCTAGCAGAAAGGGAACGGGTTGCAGGAGAAACTTTTACTCTGGTTTCTCAGTCTGTTTCCTAGTGCCGGTTTGAAGTTCCAGCAATTTTCACTGTAAAACCGATTTGGAGCTAGTACCTCCCCATATATATGTATGGAGTGGAGTTTACAAATGAAAAGAAACTTTATGTTCCCAAAAAGCTAGGTGAAGTACGGCTTTCACACACACACATCTCTCAGAACTTAGCATGTGGAGAGACGTTCGTTCATCTAGCACAAAGGGAACAGGTTGCAGGAGAAACTTTTACTCTGGTTTCTCAGTCTGTTTCCTAGTGCCGGTTTGAAGTTCCAGCAGTTTTCACTGTAAAACCGATTTGGAGCTAGTACCTCCCCATATATATGTATGGAGTGGAGTTTGCAACTGAAAAGAATCTTTGTGTTCCCAACAAGCTAGGTGAAGGACGGCTTTCACACACACTTATCTCTCAGAACTGAGCATGTGGAGAGACGTTCGTTCATCTAGCACAAAGGGAACGGTTTGCAGGAGAAACTTTTACTCTGGTTTCTCAGTCTGTTTCGTAGTGCCGGTTTGAAGTTCCTGCAGTTTTCACTGTAAACCCGAGTTGGAGCTAGTACCTCCCCATATATATGTATGGTTTGGAGTTTGCAACTGAAAAGAAACTTTGTGTTCCCAACAAGCTAGGTGAAGGACGGCTTTCACACACACTTATCTCTCAGAACTGAGCATGTGGAGAGACGTTCGTTCATCTAGCACAAAGGGAACGGGTTGCAGGAGAAACTTTTACTCTGGTTTCTCAGTCTGTTTCTTAGTGCCTGTTTGAAGTTCCTGCAGTTTTCACTGTAAAACCGATTTGGAGCTAGTACCTCCCCATATATATGTATGGAGTGGAGTTTGCAACTGAAAAGAAACTTTGTGTTCCCAAAAAGCTAGGTGAAGGACAGCTTTCACACACACTTATCTCTCAGAACTGAGCATGTGGAGAGACGTTCGTTCATCTAGCACAAAGGGAACGGGTTGCAGGAGAAACTTTTACTCTGGTTTCTCAGTCTGTTTCCTAGTGCCGGTTTGAAGTTCCTGCCCTTTTCACTGTAAAACCGATTTGTAGCTAGTACCTCCCCATATATAAGTATGGAGTGGAGTTTGCAACTGAAAAGAAACTTTGTGTTCCCAACAAGCTAGGTGAAGTACGGCTTTCACACACAGTTATCTCTCAGAACTGAGCATGTGGAGAGACGTTCGTTCATCTAGCACAAAGGGAACGGGTTGCATGAGAAACTTTTTCTCTGGTTTCTCAGTCTGTTTCCTAGTGCCGGTTTGAAGTTCCAGCAGTTTTCACAGTAAAACCGATTTGGAGCTAGTACCTCCCCATATATATATATGGAGTTCAGTTTGCAACTGAAAAGAAACTTTGTGTTCCCAACAATCTAGTTGAAAGACGGCTTTCACACACACATATCTCTCAGAACTGAGCATGTGGAGAGACGTTCGTTCATCTAGCACAAAAGGAACGGGTTACAGGAGAAACTTTTTCTCTGGTTTCTCAGTCTGTTTCCTAGTGCCGGTTTGAAGTTCCTGCAGTTTTCACTGTAAAACCGATTTGGAGCTAGTACCTCCCCATATATATGTATGGAGTGGAGTTTGCAACTGAAAAGAAACTTTGTGTTCCCAACAAGCTAGGTGAAGGACGGCTTTCACACACACTTATCTCTCAGAACTGAGCATGTGGAGAGACGTTCGTTCATCTAGCACAAGGGGAACGGATTGCAGGAGAAACTTTTACTCTGGTTTCTCAGTCTGTTTCCTAGTGCCGGTTTGAAGTACCTGCAGTTTTCACTGTAAAACCTGGATGGAGCTTGTACCTCCCCATATATATGTATGGAGTGGAGTTGGCAACTGAAAAGAAACTTTGTGTTCCCAACAAGCTAGGTGAAGGACGGCTTTCACACACAATTATCTCTCAGAACTGAGCATGTGGAGAGACGTTCGTTCATCTAGCACAAAGGGAACGGGTTGCAGGAGAAACATTTACTCTGGTTTCTCAGTCTGTTTCCTAGTGCCGGTTTGAAGTTCCAGGAGTTTTCAATGTAAAACCGAGTTGGAGCTAGTACCTCCCCATATATATGTATGGAGTGGAGTTTACAAATGAAAAGAAACTTTATGTTCCCAAAAAGCTAGGTGAAGGGCGACTTTCACACACACACATCTCTCAGAACTGAGCATGTGGAGAGACGTTCGTTCATCTAGCACAAAGGGAACGGGTTGCAGGAGAAACTTTTACTCTGGTTTCTCAGTCTTTTTCCTAGTGCCGGTTTTAAGTTCCTGCAGTTTTCACTGTAAAACCGATTTGGAGCTAGTCCCTCCCCATATATATGTATGGAGTGGAGTTTGCAACTGAAAAGAAACTTTGTGTTCCCAACAAGCTAGGTGAAGGACGGCTTTCACACAAACTTATCTCTCAGAACTGAGCATGTGGAGAGACGTTCGTTCATCTAGCAGAAAGGGAACGGGTTGCAGGGAAAACTTTTACTCTGGTTTCTCAGTCTGTTTCCTAGTGCCGGTTTGAAGTTCCAGCAGTTTTCACTGTAAAACCGAGTTGGAGCTAGTACCTCCCCATATATATGTATGGAGTGGAGTTTGCATCTGAAAAGAAACTTTGTGTTCCCAACAAGCTAGGTGAAGGACGGTTTTCACACACACTTATCTCTCAGAACTGAGCATGTGGAGAGACGTTCGTTCATCTAGCACAAAGGGAACGGGTTGCAGGAAAAACTTTTACTCTGGTTTCTCAGTCTGTTTCCTAGTGCCGGTTTTAAGTTCCTGCAGTTTTCACTGTAAAACCGATTTGGATCTAGTACCTCCCCATATATATGTATGGAGTGGAGTTTGCAACTAAAAAGAAACTTTGTGTTCCCAACAAGCTAGGTGAAGAACGGCTTTCACACACACTTATCTCTCAGAACTGAGCATGTGGAGAGACGTTCGTTCATCTAGCACAAAGGGAACGGGTTGCAGGAGAAACTTTTACTCTGGTTTCTCAGTCTGTTTCCTAGTGCCGGTTTGAAGTTCCAGCAGTTTTCACTGTAAAACCGAGTTGGAGCTAGTACCTCCCCATATATATGTATGGAGTGGAGTTTACAAATGAAAAGAAACTTTATGTTCCCAAAAAGCTAGGTGAAGGACGGCTTTCACACACACACATCTCTCAGAACTGAGCATGTGGAGAGACGTTCGTTCATCTAGCACAAAGGGAACAGGTTGCAGGAGAAACTTTTACTCTGGTTTCTCAGTCTGTTTCCTAGTGCCGGTTTGAAGTTCCAGCAGTTTTCACTGTAAAACCTGGTTGGAGCTTGTACCTCCCCATATATATGTATGGAGTGGAGTTTGCAACTGAAAAGAGACTTTGTGTTCCCAACAAGCTAGGTGAAGGACGGCTTTCACACACACTTATCTCTCAGAACTGAGCATGTGGAGAGACGTTCGTTCATCTAGCACAAGGGGAACGGGTTGCAGGAGAAACTTTTACTCTGGTATCTCAGTCTGTTTCCTAGTGCCGGTTTGAAGTTCCTGCAGTTTTCACTGTAAAACCTGGTTGGAGCTTGTACCTCCCCATATATATGTATGGAGTGGAGTTTGCAACTGAAAAGAATCTTTGTGTTCCCAACAAGCTAGGTGAAGGACGGCTTTCACACACACTTATCTCTCAGAACTGAGCATGTGGAGAAACGTTCGTTCATCTAGCAGAAAGGGAACGGGTTGCAGGAGAAACTTTTACTCTGGTTTCTCAGTCTGTTTCCTAGTGCCGGTTTGAAGTTCCAGCAGTTTTCACTGTAAAACCGAGTTGGAGCTAGTACCTCCCCATATATATGTATGGAGTGGAGTTTGCAACTGAAAAGAAACTTTGTGTTCCCAACAAGCTAGGTGAAGGACGGCTTTCACACACACTTATCTCTCAGAACTGAGCATGTGGAGAAACGTTCGTTCATCTAGCACAAAGGGAACGGGTTGCAGGAAAAACTTTTACTCTGGTTTCTCAGTCTGTTTCCTAGTGCCGGTTTTAAGTTCCTGCAGTTTTCACTGTAAAACCGAGTTGGAGCTAGTACCTCCCCATATATATGTATGGAGTGGAGTTTGCAACTGAAAAGAAACTTTGTGTTCCCAACAAGCTAGGTGAAGGACGGCTTTCACACACACTTATCTCTCAGAACTGAGCATGTGGAGAGACGTTCGTTCATCTAGCACAAAGGGAACGGGTTGCAGGAGAAACTTTTACTCTGGTTTCTCAGTCTGTTTCCTAGTTCCGGTTTGAAGTTCCAGCAGTTTTCACTGTAAAACCGAGTTGGAGCTAGTACCTCCCCATATATATGTATGGAGTGGAGTTTGCAACTGAAAAGAAACTTTGTGTTCCCAACAAGCTAGGTGAAGGATGGCTTTCACTCACACATATCTCTCAGAACTGAGCATGTGGAGAGACGTTCGTTCATCTAGCACAAAGGGAAGGGGTTGCAGGAGAAACTTTTACTCTGGTTTCTCAATCTGTTTCCTAGTGCCGGTTTGAAGTTCCTGCAGATTTCACTGTAAAACCGAGTTGGAGCTAGTACCTCCCCATATATATGTATGGAGTGGAGTTTGCAACTGAAAAGTAACTTTGTTTTCCCAACAAGCTAGGTGAAGAATGGCTTTCACACACACTTATTTCTCAGAACTGAGCATGTGGAGAAACGTTCGTTCATTTAGCACAAATGGAACGGGTTGCAGGGGAAAATTTTACTCTGTTTTCTCAGTCTGTTTCCTAGTGCCGGTTTGAAGTTCCAGCAGTTTTCACTGTAAAACCGAGTTGGAGCTAGTACCTCCCCATATATATGTATGGAGTGGAGTTTGCAACTGAAAAGAAACTTTGTGTTCCCAACAAGCTAGGTGAAGGACGGCTTTCACACACACTTATCTCTCAGAACTGAGCATGTGGAGAGACGTTCGTTCATCTAGCACAAGGGGAACGGGTTGCAGGAGAAACTTTTACTCTGGTATCTCAGTCTTTTTCCTAGTGCCGCTTTGAAATTCCTGCAGTTTTCACTGTAAAACCTGGTTGGAGCTTGAACCTCCCCATATATATGCATGGAGTGGAGTTTGCAACTGAAAAGAAACTTTGTGTTCCCAACAAGCTAGGTGAAGGACGGCTTTCACACACACTTATCTCTCAGAACTCAGCATGTGGAGAGACGTTCGTTCATCTAGCACAAGGGGAACGGGTTGCAGGAGAAACTTTTACTCTGGTATCTCAGTCTGTTTCCTAGTGCCGGTTTGAAGTTCCTGCAGTTTTCACTGTAAAACCTGGTTGGTGCATGTACCTCCCCATATATATGTATGGAGTGGAGTTTGCAACTGAAAAGAAACTTTGTGTTCCCAACAAGCTAGGTGAAGGACGGCTTTCACACACACTTATCTCTCAGAACTGAGCATGTGGAGAAACGTTCGTTCATCTAGCAGAAAGGGAACGGGTTGCAGGAGAAACTTTTACTCTGGTTTCTCAGTCTGTTTCCTAGTGCCGGTTTGAAGTTCCAGCAGTTTTCACTGTAAAACCGATTTGGAGCTAGTACCTCCCCATATATATGTATGGAGTGGAGTTTGCAACTGAAAAGAATCTTTGTGTTCCCAACAAGCTAGGTGAAGGACGGCTTTCACACACACTTATCTCTCAGAACTGAGCATGTGGAGAGACGTTCGTTCATCTAGCACAAAGGGAACGGGTTGAGGGGAAACTTTTACTCTGGTTTCTCAGTCTGTTTCCTAGTGCCGGTTTGAAGTTCCAGCAGTTTTCACTGTAAAACCGAGTTGGAGCTAGTACCTCCCCATATATATGTATGGAGTGGAGTTTGCAACTGAAAAGAAACTTTGTGTTCCCAACAAGCTAGGTGAAGGACGGCTTTCACACACACTTATCTCTCAGAACTGAGCATGTGGAGAGACGTTCGTTCATCTAGCACAAGGGGAACGGGTTGCAGGAGAAACTTTTACTCTGGTATCTCAGTCTGTTTCCTAGTGCCGGTTTGAAGTTCCTGCAGTTTTCACTGTAAAACCTGGTTGGAGCTTGTACCTCCCCATATATATGTATGGAGTGGAGTTTGCAACTGAAAAGAAACTTTGTGTTCCCAACAAGCTAGGTGAAGGACGGCTTTCACACACACTTATCTCTCAGAACTCAGCATGTGGAGAGACGTTCGTTCATCTAGCACAAGGGGAACGGGTTGCAGGAGAAACTTTTACTCTGGTATCTCAGTCTGTTTCCTAGTGCCGGTTTGAAGTTCCTGCAGTTTTCACTGTGAAACCTGGTTGGAGCTTGTACCTCCCCATATATATGTATGGAGTGGAGTTTGCAACTGAAAGAAACTTTGTGTTACCAACAAGCTAGGTGAAGGACGGCTTTCACACACACTTATCTCTCAGAACTGAGCATGTGGAGAAACGTTCGTTCATCTAGCAGAACGGGAACGGGTTGCAGGAGAAACTTTTACTCTGCTTTCTCAGTCTGTTTCCTAGTGCCGGTTTGAAGTTCCAGCAATTTTCACTGTAAAACCGATTTGGAGCTAGTACCTCCCCATATATATGTATGCAGTGGAGTTTGCAACTGAAAAGAAACTTTGTGTTCCCAACAAGCTAGGTGAAGGACGGCTTTCACACACACTTATTTCTCAGAACTGAGCATGTGGAGAAACGTTCGTTCATCTAGCACAAAGGGAACGGTTTGCAGGGGAAACTTTTACTCTGGTTTCTCAGTCTGTTTCCTAGTGCCGGTTTGAAGTTCCTGCAGTTTTCACTGTAAAACCGAGTTGGAGCTAGTACCTCCCCATATATATGTATGGAGTGGAGTTTGCAAGTGAAAAGAAACTTTGTGTTCCCAACAAGCTAGGTGAAGGACGGCTTTCACACACACTTATCTCTCAGAACTGAGCATGTGGAGAGACGTTCGTTCATCTAGCACAAAGGGAATGGGTTGCAGGAGAAACTTTTACTCTGGTTTCTCAGTCTGTTTCCTAGTGCCGGTTTGAAGTTCCAGCAGTTTTCACTGTAAAACCGAGTTGGAGCTAGTACCTCTCCATATATATGTATGGAGTGGAGTTTGCAACTGAAAAGAAACTTTGTGTTCCCAACAAGCTAGGTGAAGGTTGGCTTTCACTCACACTTATCTCTCAGAACTGAGCATGTGGAGAGACGTTCGTTCATCTAGCACAAAGGGAAGGGGTTGCAGGAGAAACTTTTACTCTGGTTTCTCAGTCTGTTTCCTAGTGCCGGTTTGAAGTTCCTGCAGTTTTCACTGTAAAACCGATTTGGAGCTAGTACCTCCCCATATATATGTATGGAGTGGAGTTTGCAACTGAAAAGAAACTTTGTGTTCCCAACAAGCTAGGTGAAGAATGGCTTTCACACACACTTATCTCTCAGAACTGAGCATGTGGAGAAACGTTCGTTCATCTAGCACAAAGTGAACGGGTTGCAGGAGAAACTTTTACTCTGGTTTCTCAGTCTGTTTCCTAGTACTGGTTTGAAGTTCCAGCAGTTTTCACTGTAAAACATATTTGGAGCTAGTACCTCCCCATATATATGTATGGAGTGGAGTTTGCAACTGAAAAGAATCTTTGTGTTCCCAACAAGCTAGGTGAAGGACGGCTTTCACACACACTTATCTCTCAGAACTGAGCATGTGGAGAGACGTTCGTTCATCTAGCACAAAGGGAACGGTTTGCAGGAGAAACTTTTACTCTGGTTTCTCAGTCTGTTTCGTAGTGCCGGTTTGAAGTTCCTGCAGTTTTCTCTGTAAACCCGAGTTGGAGCTAGTACCTCCCCATATATATGTATGGTTTGGAGTTTGCAACTGAAAAGAAACTTTGTGTTCCCAACAAGCTAGTTGAAGGACGGCTTTCACACACACTTATCTCTCAGAACTGAGCATGTGGAGAGACGTTCGTTCATCTAGCACAAAGGGAACGGGTTGCAGGAGAAACTTTTACTCTGGTTTCTCAGTCTGTTTCCTAGTGCCGGTTTGAAGTTCCAGCAGTTTTCACTGTAAAACCGATTTGGAGCTAGTACCTCCCCATATATATGTATGGAGTGGAGTTTGCAACTGAAAAGAAACTTTGTGTTCCCAACAAGCTAGGTGAAGGACGGCTTTCACACACACTTATCTCTCAGAACTGAGCATGTGGAGAGACGTTCGTTCATCTAGCACAAAGGGAACGGGTTGAGGGGAAACTTTTACTCTGGTTTCTCAGTCTGTTTCCTAGTGCCGGTTTGAAGTTCCAGCAGTTTTCACTGTAAAACCGAGTTGGAGCTAGTACCTCCCCATATATATGTATGGAGTGGAGTTTGCAACTGAAAAGAAACTTTGTGTTCCCAACAAGCTAGGTGAAGGACGGCTTTCACACACACTTATCTCTCAGAACTGAGCATGTGGAGAGACGTTCGTTCATCTAGCACAAGGGGAACGGGTTGCAGGAGAAACTTTTACTCTGGTATCTCAGTCTGTTTCCTAGTGCCGGTTTGAAGTTCCTGCAGTTTTCACTGTAAAACCTGGTTGGAGCTTGTACCTCCCCATATATATGTATGGAGTGGAGTTTGCAACTGAAAAGAAACTTTGTGTTCCCAACAAGCTAGGTGAAGGACGGCTTTCACACACACTTATCTCTCAGAACTCAGCATGTGGAGAGACGTTCGTTCATCTAGCACAAGGGGAACGGGTTGCAGGAGAAACTTTTACTCTGGTATCTCAGTCTGTTTCCTAGTGCCGGTTTGAAGTTCCTGCATTTTTCACTGTGAAACCTGGTTGGAGCTTGTACCTCCCCATATATATGTATGGAGTGGAGTTTGCAACTGAAAGAAACTTTGTGTTACCAACAAGCTAGGTGAAGGACGGCTTTCACACACACTTATCTCTCAGAACTGAGCATGTGGAGAAACGTTCGTTCATCTAGCAGAACGGGAACGGGTTGCAGGAGAAACTTTTACTCTGCTTTCTCAGTCTGTTTCCTAGTGCCGGTTTGAAGTTCCAGCAATTTTCACTGTAAAACCGATTTGGAGCTAGTACCTCCCCATATATATGTATGCAGTGGAGTTTGCAACTGAAAAGAAACTTTGTGTTCCCAACAAGCTAGGTGAAGGACGGCTTTCACATACACTTATTTCTCAGAACTGAGCATGTGGAGAAACGTTCGTTCATCTAGCACAAAGGGAACGGTTTGCAGGGGAAACTTTTACTCTGGTTTCTCAGTCTGTTTCCTAGTGCCGGTTTGAAGTTCCTGCAGTTTTCACTGTAAAACCGAGTTGGAGCTAGTACCTCCCCATATATATGTATGGAGTGGAGTTTGCAAGTGAAAAGAAACTTTGTGTTCCCAACAAGCTAGGTGAAGGACGGCTTTCACACACACTTATCTCTCAGAACTGAGCATGTGGAGAGACGTTCGTTCATCTAGCACAAAGGGAATGGGTTGCAGGAGAAACTTTTACTCTGGTTTCTCAGTCTGTTTCCTAGTGCCGGTTTGAAGTTCCAGCAGTTTTCACTGTAAAACCGAGTTGGAGCTAGTACCTCTCCATATATATGTATGGAGTGGAGTTTGCAACTGAAAAGAAACTTTGTGTTCCCAACAAGCTAGGTGAAGGTTGGCTTTCACTCACACTTATCTCTCAGAACTGAGCATGTGGAGAGACGTTCGTTCATCTAGCACAAAGGGAACAGGTTGCAGGAGAAACTTTTACTCTGGTTTCTCAGTCTGTTTCCTAGTGCCGGTTTGAAGTTCCTGCAGTTTTCACTGTAAAACCGATTTGGAGCTAGTACCTCCCCATATATATGTATGGAGTGGAGTTTGCAACTGAAAAGAAACTTTGTGTTCCCAACAAGCTAGGTGAAGAATGGCTTTCACACACACTTATCTCTCAGAACTGAGCATGTGGAGAAACGTTCGTTCATCTAGCACAAAGGGAACGGGTTGCAGGAGAAACTTTTACTCTGGTTTCTCAGTCTGTTTCCTAGTACCGGTTTGAAGTTCCAGCAGTTTTCACTGTAAAACAGATTTGGAGCTAGTACCTCCCCATATATATGTATGGAGTGGAGTTAGCAACTGAAAAGAATCTTTGTGTTCCCAACAAGCTAGGTGAAGGACGGCTTTCACACACACTTATCTCTCAGAACTGAGCATGTGGAGAGACGTTCGTTCATCTAGCACAAAGGGAACGGTTTGCAGGAGAAACTTTTACTCTGGTTTCTCAGTCTGTTTCGTAGTGCCGGTTTGAAGTTCCTGCAGTTTTCTCTGTAAACCCGAGTTGGAGCTAGTACCTCCCCATATATATGTATGGTTTGGAGTTTGCAACTGAAAAGAAACTTTGTGTTCCCAACAAGCTAGTTGAAGGACGGCTTTCACACACACTTATCTCTCAGAACTGAGCATGTGGAGAGACGTTCGTTCATCTAGCACAAAGGGAACGGGTTGCAGGAGAAACTTTTACTCTGGTTTCTCAGTCTGTTTCCTAGTGCCGGTTTGAAGTTCCTGCAGTTTTCACTGTAAAACCGATTTGGAGCTAGTACCTCCCCATATATATGTATGGAGTGGAGTTTGCAACTGAAAAGAAACTTTGTGTTCCCAACAATCTAGTTGAAAGACGGCTTTCACACACACATATCTCTCAGAACCGAGCATGTGGAGAGACGTTCGTTCATCTAGCACAAAAGGAACGGGTTACAGGAGAAACTTTTACTCTGGTTTCTCAGTCTGTTTCCTAGTGCCGGTTTTAAGTTCCTGCAGTTTTCACTGTAAAACCGAATTGGAGCTAGTACCTCCCCATATATATGTATGGAGTGGAGTTTGCAACTGAAAAGAAACTTTGTGTTCCCAACAAGCTAGGTGAAGGACAGCTTTCACACACACTTATCTCTCAGAACTGAGCATGTGGAGAGACGTTCGTTCATCTAGCACAAGGGGAACGGATTGCAGGAGAAACTTTTACTCTGGTTTCTCAGTCTGTTTCCTAGTGCCGGTTTGAAGTTCCTGCAGTTTTCACTGTAAAACCTGGTTGGAGCTTGTACCTCCCCATATATATGTATGGAGTGGAGTTTGCAACTGAAAAGAAACTTTGTGTTCCCAACAAGCTAGGTGAAGGACGGCTTTCACACACAATTATCTCTCAGAAATGAGCATGTGGAGAGACGTTCGTTCATCTAGCACAAAGGGAACGGGTTGCAGGAGAAACATTTACTCTGGTTTCTCAGTCTGTTTCCTAGTGCCGGTTTGAAGTTCCAGGAGTTTTCACTGTAAAACCGAGTTGGAGCTAGTACCTCCCCATATATATGTATGGAGTGGAGTTTACAAATGAAAAGAAACTTTATGTTCCCAAAAAGCTAGGTGAAGGGCGACTTTCACACACACACATCTCTCAGAACTGAGCATGTGGAGAGACGTTCGTTCATCTAGCACAAAGGGAACGGGTTGCAGGAGAAACTTTTACTCTGGTTTCTCAGTATTTTTCCTAGTGCCGTTTTTAAGTTCCTGCAGTTTTCACTGTAAAACCGATTTGGAGCTAGTCCCTCCCCATATATATGTATGGAGTGGAGTTTGCAACTGAAAAGAAACTTTGTGTTCCCAACAAGCTAGGTGAAGGACGGCTTTCACACACACTTATCTCTCAGAACTGAGCATGTGGAGAGACGTTCGTTCATCTAGCAGAAAGGGAACGGGTTGCTGGAAAAACTTTTACTCTGGTTTCTCAGTCTGTTTCCTAGTGCCGGTTTGAAGTTCCAGCAGTTTTCACTGTAAAACCGAGTTGGAGCTAGTACCTACCCATATATATGTATGGAGTGGAGTTTGCAACTGAAAAGAAACTTTGTGTTCCCAACAAGCTAGGTGAAGGACGGCTTTCACACACACTTATCTCTCAGAACTGAGCATGTGGAGAGACGTTCGTTCATCTAGCACAAAGGGAAAGGGTTGCAGGAAAAACTTTTTCTCTGGTTTCTCAGTCTGTTTCCTAGTGCCGGTTTTAAGTTCCTGCAGTTTTTACTGTAAAACCGAGTTGGATCTAGTACCTCCCCATATATATGTATGGAGTGGAGTTTGCAACTGAAAAGAAACTTTGTGTTCCCAACAAGCTAGGTGAAGAACGGCTTTCACACACACTTATCTCTCAGAACTGAGCATGTGGAGAGACGTTCGTTCATCTAGCACAAAGGGAATGGGTTGCAGGAGAAACTTTTACTCTGGTTTCTCAGTCTGTTTCCTAGTGCCGGTTTGAAGTTCCAGCAGTTTTCACTGTAAAACCGAGTTGGAGCTAGTACCTTCCCATATATATGTATGGAGTGGAGTTTACAAATGAAAAGAAACTTTATGTTCCCAAAAAGCTAGGTGAAGGACGGCTTTCACACACACACATCTCTCAGAACTGAGCATGTGGAGAGACGTTCGTTCATCTAGCACAAAGGGAACAGGTTGCAGGAGAAACATTTACTCTGGTTTCTCAGTCTGTTTCCTAGTGCCGGTTTGAAGTTCCTGCAGTTTTCACTGTAAAACCTGGTTGGAGCTTGTACCTCCCCATATATATGTATGGAGTGGAGTTTGCAACTGAAAAGAGACTTTGTGTTCCCAACAATTTAGGTGAAGGACGGCTTTCACACACACTTATCTCTCAGAACTGAGCATGTGGAGAGACGTTCGTTCATTTAGCAGAAATGGAACGGGTTGCAGGAGAAACTTATACTCTGGTTTCTCAGTCTGTTTCCTAGTGCCGGTTTGAAGTTAAAGCAGTTTTCACTGTAAAACCGAGTTGGAGCTAGTACCTCCCCATATATATGTATGGAGTGGAGTTTGCATCTGAAAAGAAACTTTGTGTTCCCAACAAGCTAGGTGAAGGACGGCTTTCACACACACTTATCTCTCAGAACTGAGCATGTGGAGAGACGTTCGTTCATCTAGCACAAAGGAAGGGGTTGCAGGGGAAAGTTTTACTCTGGTTTCTCAGTCTGTTTCCTAGTGCAGGTTTGA
Organism: Camelus dromedarius; assembly: GCF_036321535.1. Classification (NCBI taxonomy): domain Eukaryota; kingdom Metazoa; phylum Chordata; class Mammalia; order Artiodactyla; family Camelidae; genus Camelus; species Camelus dromedarius. The sequence continues at coordinate 4,280,695 of NW_026989819.1, read as the reverse complement.
AGTTCCTGCAGTTTTCACTGTAAAACCGAGTTGGAGCTAGTACCTCCCCATATATATGTACGGAGTGGAGTTTGCAACTGAAAAGAAACTTTGTGTTCCCAACAAGCTAGGTGAAGGATGGCTTTCACACACACTTATCTCTCAGAAATGAGCATGTGGAGAGACGTTCGTTCATCTAGCACAAAAGGAACGGGTTACAGGAGAAACTTTTTCTCTGGTTTCTCAGTCTGTTTCCTAGTGCCGGTTTGAAGTTCCTGCAGTTTTCACTGTAAAACCGATTTGGAGCTAGTACCTCCCCATATATATGTATGGAGTGGAGTTTGCAACTGAAAAGAAACTTTGTGTTCCCAACAAGCTAGGTGAAGGACGGCTTTCACACACACTTATCTCTCAGAACTGAGCATGTGGAGAGACGATCGTTCATCTAGCACAAGGGGAACGGATTGCAGGAGAAACTTTTACTCTGGTTTCTCAGTCTGTTTCCTAGTGCCGGTTTGAAGTACCTGCAGTTTTCACTGTAAAACCTGGTTGGAGCTTGTACCTCCCCATATATATGTATGGAGTGGAGTTGGCAACTGAAAAGAAACTTTGTGTTCCCAACAAGCTAGGTGAAGGACGGCTTTCACACACAATTATCTCTCAGAACTGAGCATGTGGAGAGACGTTCGTTCATCTAGCACAAAGGGAACGGGTTGCAGGAGAAACATTTACTCTGGTTTCTCAGTCTGTTTCCTAGTGCCGGTTTGAAGTTCCAGGAGTTTTCAATGTAAAACCGAGTTGGAGCTAGTACCTCCCCATATATATGTATGGAGTGGAGTTTACAAATGAAAAGAAACTTTATGTTCCCAAAAAGCTAGGTGAATGGCGACTTTCACACACACACATCTCTCAGAACTGAGCATGTGGAGAGACGTTCGTTCATCTAGCACAAAGGGAACGGGTTGCAGGAGAAACTTTTACTCTGGTTTCTCAGTCTTTTTCCTAGTGCCGGTTTTAAGTTCCTGCAGTTTTCACTGTAAAACCGATTTGGAGCTAGTCCCTCCCCATATATATGTATGGAGTGGAGTTTGCAACTGAAAAGAAACTTTGTGTTCCCAACAAGCTAGGTGAAGGACGGCTTTCACACACACTTATCTCTCAGAACTGAGCATGTGGAGAGACGTTCGTTCATCTAGCAGAAAGGGAACGGGTTGCAGGGAAAACTTTTACTCTGGTTTCTCAGTCTGTTTCCTAGTGCCGGTTTGAAGTTCCAGCAGTTTTCACTGTAAAACCGAGTTGGAGCTAGTACCTCCCCATATATATGTATGGAGTGGAGTTTGCATCTGAAAAGAAACTTTGTGTTCCCAACAAGCTAGGTGAAGGACGGTTTTCACACACACTTATCTCTCAGAACTGAGCATGTGGAGAGACGTTCGTTCATCTAGCACAAAGGGAACGGGTTGCAGGAAAAACTTTTACTCTGGTTTCTCAGTCTGTTTCCTAGTGCCGGTTTTAAGTTCCTGCAGTTTTCACTGTAAAACCGATTTGGATCTAGTACCTCCCCATATATATGTATGGAGTGGAGTTTGCAACTAAAAAGAAACTTTGTGTTCCCAACAAGCTAGGTGAAGAACGGCTTTCACACACACTTATCTCTCAGAACTGAGCATGTGGAGAGACGTTCGTTCATCTAGCACAAAGGGAACGGGTTGCAGGAGAAACTTTTACTCTGGTTTCTCAGTCTGTTTCCTAGTGCCGGTTTGAAGTTCCAGCAGTTTTCACTGTAAAACCGAGTTGGAGCTAGTACCTCCCCATATATATGTATGGAGTGGAGTTTGCAACTGAAAAGAAACTTTGTGTTCCCAACAAGCTAGGTGAAGGATGGCATTCACTCACACATATCTCTCAGAACTGAGCATGTGGAGAGACGTTCGTTCATCTAGCACAAGGGGAACGGGTTGCAGGAGAAACTTTTTCTCTGGTATCTCAGTCTGTTTCCTAGTGCCGGTTTGAAGTTCCTGCAGGTTTCACTGTAAAACCTGGTTGGAGCTTGTACCTCCCCATATATATGTATGGAGTGGAGTTTGCAACTGAAAAGAATCTTTGTGTTCCCAACAAGCTAGGTGAAGGACGGCTTTCACACACACTTATCTCTCAGAACTGAGCATGTGGAGAAACGTTCGTTCATCTAGCAGAAAGGGAACGGGTTGCAGGAGAAACTTTTACTCTGGTTTCTCAGTCTGTTTCCTAGTGCCGGTTTGAAGTTCCAGCAGTTTTCACTGTAAAACCGATTTGGAGCTAGTACCTCCCCATATATATGTATGGAGTGGAGTTTGCAACTGAAAAGAAACTTTGTGTTCCCAACAAGCTAGGTGAAGGACGGCTTTCACACACACTTATCTCTCAGAACTGAGCATGTGGAGAAACGTTCGTTCATCTAGCACAAAGGGAACGGGTTGCAGGAAAAACTTTTACTCTGGTTTCTCAGTCTGTTTCCTAGTGCCGGTTTTAAGTTCCTGCAGTTTTCACTGTAAAAACGAGTTGGAGCTAGTACCTCCCCATATATATGTATGGAGTGGAGTTTGCAACTGAAAAGAAACTTTGTGTTCCCAACAAGCTAGGTGAAGGACGGCTTTCACACACACTTATCTCTCAGAACTGAGCATGTGGAGAGACGTTCGTTCATCTAGCACAAAGGGAACGGGTTGCAGGAGAAACTTTTACTCTGGTTTCTCAGTCTGTTTCCTAGTGCCGGTTTGAAGTTCCAGCAGTTTTCACTGTAAAACCGAGTTGGAGCTAGTACCTCCCCATATATATGTATGGAGTGGAGTTTGCAACTGAAAAGAAACTTTGTGTTCCCAACAAGCTAGGTGAAGGATGGCTTTCACTCACACATATCTCTCAGAACTGAGCATGTGGAGAGACGTTCGTTCATCTAGCACAAAGGGAAGGGGTTGCAGGAGAAACTTTTACTCTGGTTTCTCAATCTGTTTCCTAGTGCCGGTTTGAAGTTCCTGCAGATTTCACTGTAAAACCGAGTTGGAGCTAGTACCTCCCCTTATATATGTATGGAGTGGAGTTTGCAACTGAAAAGTAACTTTGTGTTCCCAAAAAGCTAGGTGAAGAATGGCTTTCACACACACTTATCTCTCAGAGCTGAGCATGTGGAGAAACGTTCGTTCATTTAGCACAAATGGAACGGGTTGCAGGGGAAAATTTTACTCTGTTTTCTCAGTCTGTTTCCTAGTGCCGGTTTGAAGTTCCAGCAGTTTTCACTGTAAAACCGAGTTGGAGCTTGTACCTCCCCATATATATGTATGGAGTGGAGTTTGCAACTGAAAAGAAACTTTGTGTTCCCAACAAGCTAGGTGAAGGACGGCTTTCACACACACTTATCTCTCAGAACTGAGCATGTGGAGAGACGTTCGTTCATCTAGCACAAGGGGAACGGGTTGCAGGAGAAACTTTTACTCTGGTATCTCAGTCTTTTTCCTAGTGCCGGTTTGAAATTCCTGCAGTTTTCACTGTAAAACCTGGTTGGAGCTTGAACCTCCCCATATATATGTATGGAGTGGAGTTTGCAACTGAAAAGAAACTTTGTGTTCCCAACAAGCTAGGTGAAGGACGGCTTTCACACACACTTATCTCTCAGAACTCAGCATGTGGAGAGACGTTCGTTCATCTAGCACAAGGGGAACGGGTTGCAGGAGAAACTTTTACTCTGGTATCTCAGTCTGTTTCCTAGTGCCGGTTTGAAGTTCCTGCAGTTTTCACTGTAAAACCTGGTTGGTGCTTGTACCTCCCCATATATATGTATGGAGTGGAGTTTGCAACTGAAAAGAAACTTTGTGTTCCCAACAAGCTAGGTGAAGGACGGCTTTCACACACACTTATCTCTCAGAACTGAGCATGTGGAGAAACGTTCGTTCATCTAGCAGAAACGGAACGGGTTGCAGGAGAAACTTTTACTCTGGTTTCTCAGTCTGTTTCCTAGTGCCGGTTTGAAGTTCCAGCAGTTTTCACTGTAAAACCGATTTGGAGCTAGTACCTCCCCATATATATGTATGCAGTGGAGTTTGCAACTGAAAAGAAACTTTGTGTTCCCAACAAGCTAGGTGAAGGACGGCTTTCACACACACTTATCTCTCAGAACTGAGCATGTGGAGAAACGTTCGTTCATCTAGCACAAAGGGAACGGGTTGAGGGGAAACTTTTACTCTGGTTTCTCAGTCTGTTTCCTAGTGCCGGTTTGAAGTTCCAGCAGTTTTCACTGTAAAACCGAGTTGGAGCTAGTACCTCCCCATATATATGTATGGAGTGGAGTTTGCAACTGAAAAGAAACTTTGTGTTCCCAACAAGCTAGGTGAAGGACGGCTTTCACACACACATATCTCTCAGAACCGAGCATGTGGAGAGACGTTCGTTCATCTAGCACAAAAGGAACGGGTTACAGGAGAAACTTTTACTCTGGTTTCTCAGTCTGTTTCCTAGTGCCGGTTTTAAGTTCCTGCAGTTTTCACTGTAAAACCGAATTGGAGCTAGTACCTCCCCATATATATGTATGGAGTGGAGTTTGCAACTGAAAAGAAACTTTGTGTTCCCAACAAGCTAGGTGAAGGACAGCTTTCACACACACTTATCTCTCAGAACTGAGCATGTGGAGAGACGTTCGTTCATCTAGCACAAGGGGAACGGATTGCAGGAGAAACTTTTACTCTGGTTTCTCAGTCTGTTTCCTAGTGCCGGTTTGAAGTTCCTGCAGTTTTCACTGTAAAACCTGGTTTTAGCTTGTACCTCCCCATATATATGTATGGAGTGGAGTTTGCAACTGAAAAGAAACTTTGTGTTCCCAACAAGCTAGGTGAAGGACGGCTTTCACACACAATTATCTCTCAGAACTGAGCATGTGGAGAGACGTTCGTTCATCTAGCACAAAGGGAACGGGTTGCAGGAGAAACATTTACTCTGGTTTCTCAGTCTGTTTCCTAGTGCCGGTTTGAAGTTCCAGGAGTTTTCACTGTAAAACCGAGTTGGAGCTAGTACCTCCCCATATATATGTATGGAGTGGAGTTTACAAATGAAAAGAAACTTTATGTTCCCAAAAAGCTAGGTGAAGGGCGACTTTCACACACACACATCTCTCAGAACTGAGCATGTGGAGAGACTTTCGTTCATCTAGCACAAATGGAACGGGTTGCAGGAGAAACTTTTTCTCTGGTTTCTCAGTCTGTTTCCTAGTGCCGTTTTGAAGTTCCAGCAGTTTTCACTGTAAAACCGATTTGGAGCTAGTACCTCCCCATATATATATATGGAGTTCAGTTTGCAACTGAATAGAAACTTTGTGTTCCCAACAATCTATTTGAAAGACGGCTTTCACACACACATATCTCTCAGAACTGAGCATGTGGAGAGACGTTCGTTCATCTAGCACAAAAGGAACGGGTTACAGGAGAAACTTTTACTCTGGTTTCTCAGTCTGTTTCCTAGTGCCGGTTTTAAGTTCCTGCAGTTTTCACTGTAAAAGCGAATTGGAGCTAGTACCTCCCCATATATATGTATGGAGTGGAGTTTGCAACTGAAAAGAAACTTTGTGTTCCCAACAAGCTAGGTGAAGGACGGCTTTCACACACAATTATCTCTCAGAACTGAGCATGTGGAGAGACGTTCGTTCATCTAGCACAAAGGGAACGGGTTGCAGGAGAAACATTTACTCTGGTTTCTCAGTCTGTTTCCTAGTGCCGGTTTGAAGTTCCAGGAGTTTTCACTGTAAAACCGAGTTGGAGCTAGTACCTCCCCATATATATGTATGGAGTGGAGTTTACAAATGAAAAGAAACTTTATGTTCCCAAAAATCTAGGTGAAGGGCGACTTTCACACACACACATCTCTCAGAACTGAGCATGTGGAGAGACGTTCGTTCATCTAGCACAAAGGGAACGGGTTGCAGGAGAAACTTTTACTCTGGTTTCTCAGTCTTTTTCCTAGTGCCGTTTTTAAGTTCCTGCAGTTTTCACTGTAAAACCGATTTGGAGCTAGTCCCTCCCCATATATATGTATGGAGTGGAGTTTGCAACTGAAAAGAAACTTTGTGTTCCCAACAAGCTAGGTGAAGGACAGCTTTCACACACACTTATCTCTCAGAACTGAGCATGTGGAGAGACGTTCGTTCATCTAGCAGAAAGGGAACGGGTTGCTGGAAAAACTTTTACTCTGGTTTCTCAGTCTGTTTCCTAGTGCCGGTTTGAAGTTCCAGCAGTTTTCACTGTAAAACCGAGTTGGAGCTAGTACCTACCCATATATATGTATGGAGTGGAGTTTGCAACTGAAAAGAAACTTTGTGTTCCCAACAAGCTAGGTGAAGGACGGCTTTCACACACACTTATCTCTCAGAACTGAGCATGTGGAGAGACGTTCGTTCATCTAGCACAAAGGGAAAGGGTTGCAGGAAAAACTTTTTCTCTGGTTTCTCAGTCTGTTTCCTAGTGCCGGTTTGAAGTTCCTGCAGTTTTCACTGTAAAACCTGGTTGGAGCTTGTACCTCCCCATATATATGTATGGAGTGGAGTTTGCAACTGAAAAGAAACTTTGTGTTCCCAACAAGCTAGGTGAAGGACGGCTTTCACACACAATTATCTCTCAGAACTGAGCATGTGGAGAGACGTTCGTTCATCTAGCACAAAGGGAACGGGTTGCAGGAGAAACATTTACTCTGGTTTCTCAGTCTGTTTCCTAGTGCCGGTTTGAAGTTCCAGGAGTTTTCACTGTAAAACCGAGTTGGAGCTAGTACCTCCCCATATATATGTATGGAGTGGAGTTTACAAATGAAAAGAAACTTTATGTTCCCAAAAAGCTAGGTGAAGGGCGACTTTCACACACACACATCTCTCAGAACTGAGCATGTGGAGAGACGTTCGTTCATCTAGCACAAAGGGAACGGGTTGCAGGAGAAACTTTTACTCTGGTTTCTCAGTCTTTTTCCTAGTGCCGTTTTTAAGTTCCTGCAGTTTTCACTGTAAAACCGATTTGGAGCTAGTCCCTCCCCATATATATGTATGGAGTGGAGTTTGCAACTGAAAAGAAACTTTGTGTTCCCAACAAGCTAGGTGAAGGACGGCTTTCACACACACTTATCTCTCAGAACTGAGCATGTGGAGAGACGTTCGTTCATCTAGCAGAAAGGGAACGGGTTGCTGGAAAAACTTTTTCTCTGGTTTCTCAGTCTGTTTCCTAGTGCCGGTTTGAAGTTCCAGCAGTTTTCACTGTAAAACCGAGTTGGAGCTAGTACCTACCCATATATATGTATGGAGTGGAGTTTGCAACTGAAAAGAAACTTTGTGTTCCCAACAAGCTAGGTGAAGGACGGCTTTCACACACACTTATCTCTCAGAACTGAGCATGTGGAGAGACGTTCGTTCATCTAGCACAAAGGGAAAGGGTTGCAGGAAAAACTTTTTCTCTGGTTTCTCAGTCTGTTTCCTAGTGCCGGTTTTATGTTCCTGCAGTTTTTACTGTAAAACCGAGTTGGATCTAGTACCTCCCCATATATATGTATGGAGTGGAGTTTGCAACTGAAAAGAAACTTTGTGTTCCCAACAAGCTAGGTGAAGAACGGCTTTCACACACACTTATCTCTCAGAACTGAGCATGTGGAGAGACGTTCGTTCATCTAGCACAAAGGGAATGGGTTACAGGAGAAACTTTTACTCTGGTTTCTCAGTCTGTTTCCTAGTGCCGGTTTGAAGTTCCAGCAGTTTTCACTGTAAAACCGAGTTGGAGCTAGTACCTCCCCATATATATGTATGGAGTGGAGTTTACAAATGAAAAGAATCTTTATGTTCCCAAAAAGCTAGGTGAAGGACGGCTTTCACACACACACATCTCTCAGAACTGAGCATGTGGAGAGACGTTCGTTCATCTAGCACAAAGGGAACAGGTTGCAGGAGAAACATTTACTCTGGTTTCTCAGTCTGTTTCCTAGTGCCGGTTTGAAGTTCCTGCAGTTTTCACTGTAAAACCTGGTTGGAGCTTGTACCTCCCCATATATATGTATGGAGTGGAGTTTGCAACTGAAAAGAGACTTTGTGTTCCCAACAATTTAGGTGAAGGACGGCTTTCACACACACTTATCTCTCAGAACTGAGCATGTGGAGAGACGTTCGTTCATTTAGCAGAAATGGAACGGGTTGCAGGAGAAACTTATACTCTGGTTTCTCAGTCTGTTTCCTAGTGCCGGTTTGAAGTTAAAGCAGTTTTCACTGTAAAACCGAGTTGGAGCTAGTACCTCCCCATATATATGTATGGAGTGGAGTTTGCATCTGAAAAGAAACTTTGTGTTCCCAACAAGCTAGGTGAAGGACGGCTTTCACACACACTTATCTCTCAGAACTGAGCATGTGGAGAGACGTTCGTTCATCTAGCACAAAGGAAGGGGTTGCAGGGGAAACTTTTACTCTGGTTTCTCAGTCTGTTTCCTAGTGCAGGTTTGAAGTTCCTGCAGTTTTCACTGTAAAACCGATTTGGAGCTAGTACCTCCCCATATATATGTATGGAGTGGAGTTTGCAACTGAAAAGAAACTTTGTGTTCCCAACAAGCTAGGTGAAGGACAGCTTTCACACACACTTATCTCTCAGAACTGAGCATGTGGAGAGACGTTCGTTCATCTAGCACAAAGGGAACGGGTTGCAGGAGAAACTTTTGCTCTGGTTTCTCAGTCTGTTTCCTAGTGCCGGTTTGAAGTTCCTGCCGTTTTCACTGTAAAACCGATTTGTAACTAGTACCTCCCCATATATATGTATGGAGTGGAGTTTGCAACTGAAAAGAAACTTTGTGTTCCCAACAAGCTAGGTGAAGGACGGCTTTCACACACAGTTATCTCTCAGAACTGAGCATGTGGAGAGACGTTCGTCATCTAGCACAAAGGGAACGGGTTGCAGGAGAAACTTTTTCTCTGGTTTCTCAGTCTGTTTCCTAGTGCCGTTTTGAAGTTCCAGCAGTTTTCACTGTAAAACCGATTTGGAGCTAGTACCTCCCCATATATATATATGGAGTTCAGTTTGCAACTGAAAAGAAACTTTGTGTTCCCAACAATCTATTTGAAAGACGGCTTTCACACACACATATCTCTCAGAACTGAGCATGTGGAGAGACGTTCGTTCATCTAGCACAAAAGGAACGGGTTACAGGAGAAACTTTTACTCTGGTTTCTCAGTCTGTTTCCTAGTGCCGGTTTTAAGTTCCTGCAGTTTTCACTGTAAAAGCGAATTGGAGCTAGTACCTCCCCATATATATGTATGGAGTGGAGTTTGCAACTGAAAAGAAACTTTGTGTTCCCAACAAGCTAGGTGAAGGACGGCTTTCACACACAATTATCTCTCAGAACTGAGCATGTGGAGAGACGTTCGTTCATCTAGCACAAAGGGAACGGGTTGCAGGAGAAACATTTACTCTGGTTTCTCAGTCTGTTTCCTAGTGCCGGTTTGAAGTTCCAGGAGTTTTCACTGTAAAACCGAGTTGGAGCTAGTACCTCCCCATATATATGTATGGAGTGGAGTTTACAAATGAAAAGAAACTTTATGTTCCCAAAAATCTAGGTGAAGGGCGACTTTCACACACACACATCTCTCAGAACTGAGCATGTGGAGAGACGTTCGTTCATCTAGCACAAAGGGAACGGGTTGCAGGAGAAACTTTTACTCTGGTTTCTCAGTCTTTTTCCTAGTGCCGTTTTTAAGTTCCTGCAGTTTTCACTGTAAAACCGATTTGGAGCTAGTCCCTCCCCATATATATGTATGGAGTGGAGTTTGCAACTGAAAAGAAACTTTGTGTTCCCAACAAGCTAGGTGAAGGACAGCTTTCACACACACTTATCTCTCAGAACTGAGCATGTGGAGAGACGTTCGTTCATCTAGCAGAAAGGGAACGGGTTGCTGGAAAAACTTTTACTCTGGTTTCTCAGTCTGTTTCCTAGTGCCGGTTTGAAGTTCCAGCAGTTTTCACTGTAAAACCGAGTTGGAGCTAGTACCTACCCATATATATGTATGGAGTGGAGTTTGCAACTGAAAAGAAACTTTGTGTTCCCAACAAGCTAGGTGAAGGACGGCTTTCACACACACTTATCTCTCAGAACTGAGCATGTGGAGAGACGTTCGTTCATCTAGCACAAAGGGAAAGGGTTGCAGGAAAAACTTTTTCTCTGGTTTCTCAGTCTGTTTCCTAGTGCCGGTTTGAAGTTCCTGCAGTTTTCACTGTAAAACCTGGTTGGAGCTTGTACCTCCCCATATATATGTATGGAGTGGAGTTTGCAACTGAAAAGAAACTTTGTGTTCCCAACAAGCTAGGTGAAGGACGGCTTTCACACACAATTATCTCTCAGAACTGAGCATGTGGAGAGACGTTCGTTCATCTAGCACAAAGGGAACGGGTTGCAGGAGAAACATTTACTCTGGTTTCTCAGTCTGTTTCCTAGTGCCGGTTTGAAGTTCCAGGAGTTTTCACTGTAAAACCGAGTTGGAGCTAGTACCTCCCCATATATATGTATGGAGTGGAGTTTACAAATGAAAAGAAACTTTATGTTCCCAAAAAGCTAGGTGAAGGGCGACTTTCACACACACACATCTCTCAGAACTGAGCATGTGGAGAGACGTTCGTTCATCTAGCACAAAGGGAACGGGTTGCAGGAGAAACTTTTACTCTGGTTTCTCAGTCTTTTTCCTAGTGCCGTTTTTAAGTTCCTGCAGTTTTCACTGTAAAACCGATTTGGAGCTAGTCCCTCCCCATATATATGTATGGAGTGGAGTTTGCAACTGAAAAGAAACTTTGTGTTCCCAACAAGCTAGGTGAAGGACGGCTTTCACACACACTTATCTCTCAGAACTGAGCATGTGGAGAGACGTTCGTTCATTTAGCAGAAAGGGAACGGGTTGCTGGAAAAACTTTTACTCTGGTTTCTCAGTCTGTTTCCTAGTGCCGGTTTGAAGTTCCAGCAGTTTTCACTGTAAAACCGAGTTGGAGCTAGTACCTACCCATATATATGTATGGAGTGGAGTTTGCAACTGAAAAGAAACTTTGTGTTCCCAACAAGCTAGGTGAAGGACGGCTTTCACACACACTTATCTCTCAGAACTGAGCATGTGGAGAGACGTTCGTTCATCTAGCACAAAGGGAAAGGGTTGCAGGAAAAACTTTTTCTCTGGTTTCTCAGTCTGTTTCCTAGTGCCGGTTTTAAGTTCCTGCAGTTTTTACTGTAAAACCGAGTTGGATCTAGTACCTCCCCATATATATGTATGGAGTGGAGTTTGCAACTGAAAAGAAACTTTGTGTTCCCAACAAGCTAGGTGAAGAACGGCTTTCACACACACTTATCTCTCAGAACTGAGCATGTGGAGAGACGTTCGTTCATCTAGCACAAAGGGAATGGGTTGCAGGAGAAACTTTTACTCTGGTTTCTCAGTCTGTTTCCTAGTGCCGGTTTGAAGTTCCAGCAGTTTTCACTGTAAAACCGAGTTGGAGCTAGTACCTCCCCATATATATGTATGGAGTGGAGTTTACAAATGAAAAGAAACTTTATGTTCCCAAAAAGCTAGGTGAAGGACGGCTTTCACACACACACATCTCTCAGAACTGAGCATGTGGAGAGACGTTCGTTCATCTAGCACAAAGGGAACAGGTTGCAGGAGAAACATTTACTCTGGTTTCTCAGTCTGTTTCCTAGTGCCGGTTTGAAGTTCCTGCAGTTTTCACTGTAAAACCTGGTTGGAGCTTGTACCTCCCCATATATATGTATGGAGTGGAGTTTGCAACTGAAAAGAGACTTTGTGTTCCCAACAATTTAGGTGAAGGACGGCTTTCACACACACTTATCTCTCAGAACTGAGCATGTGGAGAGACGTTCGTTCATTTAGCAGAAATGGAACGGGTTGCAGGAGAAACTTATACTCTGGTTTCTCAGTCTGTTTCCTAGTGCCGGTTTGAAGTTAAAGCAGTTTTCACTGTAAAACCGAGTTGGAGCTAGTACCTCCCCATATATATGTATGGAGTGGAGTTTGCATCTGAAAAGAAACTTTGTGTTCCCAACAAGCTAGGTGAAGGACGGCGTTCACACACACTTATCTCTCAGAACTGAGCATGTGGAGAGACGTTCGTTCATCTAGCACAAAGGAAGGGGTTGCAGGGGAAACTTTTACTCTGGTTTCTCAGTCTGTTTCCTAGTGCAGGTTTGAAGTTCCTGCAGTTTTCACTGTAAAACGGATTTGGAGCTAGTACCTCCCCATATATATGTATGGAGTGGAGTTTGCAACTGAAAAGAAACTTTGTGTTCCCAACAAGCTAGGTGAAGGACAGCTTTCACACACACTTATCTCTCAGAACTGAGCATGTGGAGAGACGTTCGTCATCTAGCACAAAGGGAACGGGTTGCAGGAGTAACTTTTTCTCTGGTTTCTCAGTCTGTTTCGTAGTGCAGGTATAAAGTTCCTGCGTTTTTCACTGTAAAACCGATTTGGAGCTAGTACCTCCCCATATATATGTATGGAGTGGAGTTTGCAACTGAAAAGAAACTTTGTGTTCCCAACAAGCTAGGTGAAGGACGGCTTTAACAGACACTTATCTCTCAGAACTGAGCATGTGGAGAGACGTTCGTTCATCTAGCAGAAAGGGAACGGGTTGCAGGAGAAACTTTTACTCTGGTTTCTCAGTCTGTTTCCTAGTGCCGGTTTGAAGTTCCAGCAGTTTTCACTGTAAAACCGAGTTGGAGCTAGTACCTCCCCATATATATGTATGGAGTGGAGTTTGCAACTGAAAAGAAACTTTGTGTTCCCAACAAGCTAGGTGAAGGACGGCTTTCACACACACTTTTCTCTCAGAACTGAGCATGTGGAGAGACGTTCGTTCATCTAGCACAAAGGGAACGGGTTGCAGGAGAAACTTTTACTCTGGTTTCTCAGTCTGTTTCCTAGTGCCGGTTTGAAGTTCCTGCAGTTTTCACTGTAAAACCTGGGTGGAGCTTGTACCTCCCCATATATATGTATGGAGTGGAGTTTGCAACTGAAAAGAAACTTTGTGTTCCCAACAAGCTAGGTGAAGGACGGCTTTCACACACAGTTATCTCTCAGAACTGAGCATGTGGAGAGACGTTCGTTCATCTAGCACAAAGGGAACGGGTTGCAGGAGAAACTTTTACTCTGGTTTCTCAGTCTGTTTCCTAGTGCCGGTTTGAAGTTCCAGCAGTTTTCACTGTAAAACCGAGTTGGAGCTAGTACCTCCCCATATATATGTATGGAGTGGAGTTTGCAACTGAAAAGAAACTTTGTGTTCCCAACAAGCTAGGTGAAGGATGGCTTTCACACACACTTTTCTCTCAGAACTGAGCATGTGGAGAGACGTTCGTTCATCTAGCACAAAGGGAAGGGGTTGCAGGAGAAACTTTTACTCTGGTTTCTCAGTCTGTTTCCTAGTGCCGGTTTTAAGTTCCTGCAGTTTTCACTGTAAACCCGAGTTGGAGCTAGTACCTCCCCATATATATGTATGGAGTGGAGTTTGCAACTGAAAAGAAACTTTGTGTTCCCAACAAGCTAGGTGAAGGACAGCTTTCACACACACTTATCTCTCAGAACTGAGCATGTGGAGAGACGTTCGTTCATCTAGCACAAAGGGAACGGGTTGCAGGAGAAACTTTTACTCTGGTTTCTCAGTCTGTTTCCTAGTGCCGGTTTGAAGTTCCTGCAGTTTTCACTGTAAAACCGATTTGGAGCTAGTACCTCCCCATATATAAGTATGGAGTGGAGTTTGCAACTGAAAAGAAACTTTGTGTTCCCAACAAGCTAGGTGAAGGACGGCTTTCACGCACACTTATCTCTCAGAACTGAGCATGTGGAGAGACGTTCGTTCATCTAGCACAAAGGGAACTGGTTGCAGGAGAAACATTTACTCTGGTTTCTCAGTCTGTTTCCTAGTGCCGGTTTGAAGTTCCAGCAGTTTTCACTGTAAAACCGAGTTGGAGCTAGTACCTCCCCATATATATGTATGGAGTGGAGTTTACAAATGAAAAGAAACTTTATGTTCCCAAAAGCTAGGTGAAGGACGGCTTTCACACACACACATCTCTCAGAACTGAGCATGTGGAGAGACGTTCGTTCATCTAGCACAAAGGGAACAGGTTGCAGGAGAAACTTTTACTCTGGTTTCTCAGTCTGTTTCCTAGTGCCGGTTTGAAGTTCCTGCAGTTTTCACTGTAAAACCTGGTTGGAGCTTGTACCTCCCCATATATATGTATGGAGTGGAGTTTGCAACTGAAAAGAGACTTTGTGTTCCCAACAAGTTATGTGAAGGAAGGCTTTCACACACACTTATCTCTCAGAACTGAGCATGTGGAGAGACGTTTGTTCATTTAGCAGAAATGGAACGGGTTGCAGGAGAAACTTATACTCTGGTTTCTCAGTCTGTTTCCTAGTGCCGGTTTGAAGTTCCAGCAGTTTTCACTGTAAAACCGAGTTGGAGCTAGTACCTCCCCTTATATATGTATGGAGTGGAGTTTGCATCTGAAAAGAAACTTTGTGTTCCCAACAAGCTAGGTGAAGGACGGCTTTCACACACACTTATCTCTCAGAACTGAGCATGTGGAGAGACGTTCGTTCATCTAGCACAAAGGAAGGGGTTGCAGGGGAAACTTTTACTCTGGTTTCTCAGTCTGTTTCCTAGTGCCGGTTTGAAGTTCCAGCAGTTTTCACTGTAAAACCGATTTGGAGCTAGTACCTCCCCATATATATGTATGGAGTGGAGTTTGCAACTGAAAAGAAACTTTGTGTTCCCAACAAGCTAGGTGAAGGACGGCTTTCACACACACTTATTTCTCAGAACTGAGCATGTGGAGAAACGTTCGTTCATCTAGCACAAAGGGAACGGGTTGCAGGGGAAACTTTTACTCTGGTTTCTCAGTCTGTTTCCTAGTGCCGGTTTGAAGTTCCTGCAGTTTTCACTGTAAAACCGAGTTGGAGCTAGTACCTCCCCATATATATGTATGGAGTGGAGTTTGCAACTGAAAAGAAACTTTGTGTTCCCAACAAGCTAGGTAAAGGACGGCTTTCACACACACTTATCTCTCAGAACTGAGCATGTGGAGAGACGTTCGTTCATCTAGCACAAAGGGAACGGGTTGCAGGAGAAACTTTTACTCTGGTTTCTCAGTCTGTTTCATAGTGCAGGTATTAAGTTCCTGCATTTTTCACTGTAAAACCGATTTGGAGCTAGTACCTCCCCATATATATGTATGGAGTGGAGTTTGCAACTAAAAAGAAACTTTGTGTTCCCAACAAGATAGGTGAAGGACGGCTTTAACAGACACTTATCTCTCAGAACTGAGCATGTGGAGAGACGTTCGTTCATCTAGCACAAAGGGAACGGGTTGCAGGAGAAACTTTTACTCTGGTTTCTCAGTCTGTTTCCTAGTGCCGGTTTGAAATTCCAGCAGTTTTCACTGTAAAACCGAGTTGGAGCTAGTACCTCCCCATATATATGTATGGAGTGGAGTTTGCAACTGAAAAGAAACTTTGTGTTCCCAACAAGCTAGGTGAAGGACGGCTTTCACACACACTTTTCTCTCAGAACTGAGCATGTGGAGAGACGTTCGTTCATCTAGCACAAAGGGAACGGGTTGCAGGAATAACTTTTACTCTGGGTTCTCAGTCTGTTTCCTAGTGCCGGTTTTAAGTTCCTGCAGTTTTCACTGTAAAACCGATTTGGAGCTAGTACCTCCCCATATATATGTATGGAGTGGAGTTTGCAACTGAAAAGAAACTTTATGTTCCCAAAAAGCTAGGTGAAGGACGGCTTTCACACACACACATCTCTCAGAACTGAGCATGTGGAGAGACGTTCGTTCATCTAGCACAAAGGGAACAGGTTGCAGGCAAACTTTTACTCTGGTTTCTCAGTTTGTTTCCTAGTGCCGGTTTGAATTTCCTGCAGTTTTCACTGTAAAACCTGGGTGGAGCTTGTACCTCCCCATATATATGTATGGAGTGGAGTTTGCAACTGAAAAGAAACTTTGTGTTCCCAACAAGCTAGGTGAAGGACGGCTTTCACACACAGTTATCTCTCAGAACTGAGCATGTGGAGAGACGTTCGTTCATCTAGCAGAAATGGAACGGGTTGCAGGAAAAACATTTTTTCTGGTTTCTCAGTCTGTTTCCTAGTGCCGGTTTGAAGTTCCTGCAGTTTTCACTGTAAAACCGATTTGGAGCTAGTACCTCCCCTTATATATGTATGGAGTGGAGTTTGCAACTGAAAAGAAACTTTGTGTTCCCAACAAGCTAGGTGAAGGACAGCTTTAACACACACTTATCTCTCAGAACTGAGCATGTGGAGAGACGTTCGTTCATCTAGCACAAAGGGAACGGGTTGCAGGAGAAACTTTTACTCTGGTTTCTCAGTCTGTTTCCTAGTGCCGGTTTGAAGTTCCTGCAGTTTTCACTGTAAAACCGATTTGGAGCTAGTACCTCCCCTTATATATATATGGAGTTCAGTTTGCAACTGAAAAGAAACTTTGTGTTCCCAACAATCTAGTTGAAAGACGGCTTTCACACACACATATCTCTCAGAACTGAGCATGTGGAGAGACGTTCGATCATCTAGCACAAAAGGAACGGGTTGCAGGAGAAACTTTTACTCTGGTTTCTCAGTCTGTTTCCTAGTGCCGGTTTGAAGTTCCAGCAGTTTTCACTGTAAAACGGAGTTGGAGCTAGTACCTCCCCTTATATATGTATGGAGTGGAGTTTGCAACTGAAAAGAAACTTTGTGTTCCCAACAAGCTAGGTGAAGGACGGCTTTCACACACACTTATCTCTCAGAACTCAGCATGTGGAGAGACGTTCGTTCATCTAGCACAAGGGGAACGGGTTGCAGGAGAAACTTTTACTCTGGTATCTCAGTCTGTTTCCTAGTGCCAGTTTGACGTTCCTGCAGTTTTCACTGTAAAACCTGGTTGGAGCTTGTACCTCCCCATATATATGTATGGAGTGGAGTTTGCAACTGAATAGAAATTTTGTGTTCCCAACAAGCTAGGTGAAGGACGGCTTTCACACACACTTATCTCTCAGAACTCAGCATGTGGAGAGACGTTCGTTCATCTAGCACAAGGGGAACGGGTTGCAGGAGAAACTTTTACTCTGGTATCTCAGTCTGTTTCCTAGTGCCGGTTTGAAGTTCCTGCAGTTTTCACTGTAAAACCTGGTTGGAGCTTGTACCTCCCCATATATATGTATGGATTGGAGTTTGCAACTGAAAAGAAACTTTGTGTTCCCAACAAGCTAGGTGAAGGACGGCTTTCACACACACTTATCTCTCAGAACTGAGCATGTGGAGAAACGTTCGTTCATCTAGCACAAAGGAACGGGTTGCAGGGGAAACTTTTTCTCTGGTTTCTCAGTCTGTTTCCTAGTGCCGGTTTGAAGTTCCAGCAGTATTCACTGTAAAACCGAGTTGGAGCTAGTACCTCCCCATATATATGTATGGAGTGGAGTTTGCAACTGAAAAGAAACTTTGTGTTCCCAACAAGCTAGGTGAAGGATGGCTTTCACACACACATATCTCTCAGAACTGAGCATGTGGAGAGACGTTCGTTCATCTAGCACAAAGGGAACGGGTTGCAGGAGAAACTTTTACTCTGGTTTCTCAGTCTGTTTCCTAGTGCCGGTTTGAAGTTCCAGCAGTTTTCACTGCAAAACCGAGTTGGAGCTAGTACCTCCCCATATATATGTATGGAGTGGAGTTTGCAACTAAAAAGAAACTTTGTGTTCCCAACAAGCTAGGTGAAGGATGGCTTTCACTCACACTTATCTCTCAGAACTGAGCATGTGGAGAGACGTTCGTTCATCTAGCACAAACGGAAGGGGTTGCAGGAGAAACTTTTACTCTGGTTTCTCAGTCTGTTTCCTAGTGCCGGTTTGAAGTTCCTGCAGTTTTCACTGTAAAACCGATTTGGAGCTAGTCCCTCCCCATATATATGTATGGAGTGGAGTTTGCAACTGAAAAGAAACTTTGTGTTCCCAACAAGCTAGGTGAAGGATGGCTTTCACACACACTTATCTCTCAGAACTGAGCATGTGGAGAAACGTTCGTTCATCTAGCACAAAGGGAACGGGTTGCAGGGGAAACTTTTACTCTGGTTTCTCAGTCTGTTTCCTAGTGCCGGTTTTAAGTTCCAGCAGTTTTCACTGTAAAACCGAGTTGGAGCTAGTACCTACCCATATATATGTATGGAGTGGAGTTTGCAAATGAAAAGAAACTTTGTGTTCCCAACAAGATAGGTGAAGGACGGCTTTCACACACACATATCTCTCAGAACTGAGCATGTGGAGAGACGTTCGTTCATCTAGCACAAAGGGAACGGGTTGCAGGAGAAACTTTTACTCTGGATTCTCAGTCTGTTTCCTAGTGCCGGTTTGAAGTTCCAGCAGTTTTCACTGTAAAACCGATTTGGAGCTAGAACCTCCCCATATATATGTATGGAGTGGAGTTTGCAACTGAAAAGAATCTTTGTGTTCCCAACAAGCTAGGTGAAGTACGGCTTTAACACACACTTATCTCTCAGAACTGAGCATGTGGAGAGACGTTCGTTCATCTAGCACAAAGGGAACGGTTTGCAGGAGAAACTTTTACTCTGGTTTCTCAGTCTGTTTCGTAGTGCCGGTTTGAAGTTCCTGCAGTTTTCACTGTAAACCCGAGATGGAGCTAGTACCTCCCCATATATATGTATGGTTTGGAGTTTGCAACTGAAAAGAAACTTGGTGTTCCCAACAAGCTAGGTGAATGACGGCTTTCACACACACTTATCTCTCAGAACTGAGCATGTGGAGAGACGTTCGTTCATCTAGCACAAAGGGAAGGGGTTGCAGGAGAAACTTTTTCTCTGGTTTCTCAGTCTGTTTCCTAGTGCCGGTTTGAAGTTCCTGCACTTTTCACTGTAAAACAGATTTGGAGCTAGTACCTCCCCTTATATATGTATGGAGTGGAGTTTGCAACTGAAAAGAATCTTTGTGTTCCCAACAAGCTAGGTGAAGGACGGCTTTCACACACACTTATCTCTCAGAACTGAGCATGTGGAGAGACGTTCGTTCATCTAGCACAAAGGGAACGGGTTGCAGGAGAAACTTTTACTCTGGTTTCTCAGTCTGTTTCCTAGTGCCGGTTTGAAGTTCCAGCAGTTTTCACTGTAAAACCGATTTGGAGCTAGTACCTCCCCATATATATGTATGGAGTGGAGTTTGCAACTGAAAAGAAACTTTGTGTTCCCAACAATCTAGTTGAAAGACGGCTTTCACACACACATATCTCTCAGAACTGAGCATGTGGAGAGACGTTCGTTCATCTAGCACAAATGGAACGGGTTGCAGGAGAAACTTTTTCTCTGGTTTCTCAGTCTGTTTCCTAGTGCCGGTTTGAAGTTCCAGCAGTTTTCACTGTAAAACCTAGTTGGAGCTAGTACCTCCCCATATATATGTATGGAGTGGAGTTTGCAACTGAAAAGAATCTTTGTGTTCCCAACAAGCTAGGTGAAGGACGGCTTTCACACACACTTATCTCTCAGAACTGAGCATGTGGAGAGACGTTCGTTCATCTAGCACAAAGGGATCGGGTTGCAGGAGAAACTTTTACTCTGGTTTCTCAGTCTGTTTCCTAGTGCCGGTTTGAAGTTCCAGCAGTTTTCACTGCAAAACCGAGTTGGAGCTAGTACCTCCCCATATATATGTATGGAGTGGAGTTTGCAACTGAAAAGAAACTTTGTGTTCCCAACAAGCTAGGTGAAGAATGGCTTTCACTCACACATATCTCTCAGAACTGAGCATGTGGAGAGACGTTCGTTCATCTAGCACAAAAGGAAGGGGTTGCAGGAGAAACTTTTACTCTGGTTTCTCAGTCTGTTTCCTAGTGCCGGTTTGAAGTTCCTGCAGTTTTCACTGTAAAACCGATTTGGAGCTAGTCCCTCCCCATATATATGTATGGAGTGGAGTTTGCAACTGAAAAGAAACTTTGTGTTCCCAACAAGCTAGGTGAAGGATGGCTTTCACACACACTTATCTCTCAGAATTGAGCATGTGGAGAAACGTTCGTTCATCTAGCACAAAGGGAACGGGTTGCAGGGGAAACTTTTACTCTGGTTTCTCAGTCTGTTTCC
Source organism: Camelus dromedarius (assembly GCF_036321535.1). Classification (NCBI taxonomy): domain Eukaryota; kingdom Metazoa; phylum Chordata; class Mammalia; order Artiodactyla; family Camelidae; genus Camelus; species Camelus dromedarius. Next base: position 4,260,549 of record NW_026989819.1, on the reverse strand, counting down.
TAGTGCCGGTTTTAAGTTCCAGCAGTTTTCACTGTAAAACCGAGTTGGAGCTAGTACCTCCCCATATATATGTATGTAGTGGAGTTTGCAACTGAAAAGAAACTTTGTGTTCCCAACAAGATAGGTGAAGGACGGCTTTCACACACACATATCTCTCAGAACTGAGCATGTGGAGAGACGTTCGTTCATCTAGCACAAAGGGAACGGGTTGCAGGAGAAACTTTTACTCTGGATTCTCAGTCTGTTTCCTAGTGCCGGTTTGAAGTTCCAGCAGTTTTCACTGTAAAACCGATTTGGAGCTAGTACCTCCCCATATATATGTATGGAGTGGAGTTTGCAACTGAAAAGAATCTTTGTGTTCCCAACAAGCTAGGTGAAGTACGGCTTTAACACACACTTATCTCTCAGAACTGAGCATGTGGAGAGACGTTCGTTCATCTAGCAAAAAAGGGAACGGTTTGCAGGAGAAACTTTTACTCTGGTTTCTCAGTCTGTTTCGTAGTGCCGGTTTGAAGTTCCTGCAGTTTTCACTGTAAACCCGAGTTGGAGCTAGTACCTCCCCATATATATGTATGGTTTGGCGTTTGCAACTGAAAAGAAACTTTGTGTTCCCAACAAGCTAGGTGAATGACGGCTTTCACACACACTTATCTCTCAGAACTGAGCATGTGGAGAGACGTTCGTTCATCTAGCACAAAGGGAAGGGGTTGCAGGAGAAACTTTTTCTCTGGTTTCTCAGTCTGTTTCCTAGTGCCGGTTTGAAGTTCCAGCAGTTTTCACTGTAAAACCGAGTTGGAGCTAGTACCTCCCCCTATATATTTATGGAGTGGAGTTTGCAACTGAAAAGAAACTTTGTGTTCCCAACAAGCTAGGTGAAGGACAGCTTTCACACACACTTATCTCTCAGAACTGTGCATGTGGAGAGACGTTCGTTCATCTAGCACAAAGGGAACGGGTTGCAGGAGAAACTTTTACTCTGGTTTCTCAGTCTGTTTCCTAGTGCCGGTTTGAAGTTCCAGCAGTTTTCACTGTAAAACCGATTTGGAGCTAGTACCTCCCCATATATATATATGGAGTTCAGTTTGCAACTGAAAAGAAACTTTGTGTTCCCAACAATCTAGTTGAAAGACGGCTTTCACACACACATATCTCTCAGAACTGAGCATGTGGAGAGACGTTCGTTTATCTAGCACAAAAGGAACGGGTTGCAGGAGAAACTTTTTCTCTGGTTTCTCAGTCTGTTTCCTAGTGCCGGTTTGAAGTTCCTTCAGTTTTCACTGTAAAACCGATTTGGAGCTAGTACCTCCCCTTATATATGTATGGAGTGGAGTTTGCAACTGAAAAGAAACTTTGTGTTCCCAACAAGCTAGGTGAAGGACAGCTTTAACACACACTTATCTCTCAGAACTGAGCATGTGGGGAGACGTTCGTTCATCTAGCACAAAGGGAACGGGTTGCAGGAGAAACTTTTACTCTGGTTTCTCAGTCTGTTTCCTAGTGCCGGTTTGAAGTTCCTGCATTTTTCACTGTAAAACCGATTTGGAGCTAGTACCTCCCCTTATATATATATGGAGTTCAGTTTGCAACTGAAAAGAAACTTTGTGTTCCCAACAATCTAGTTGAAAGACGGCTTTCACACACACATATCTCTCAGAACTGAGCATGTGGAGAGACGTTCGTTCATCTAGCACAAAAGGAACGGGTTGCAGGAGAAACTTTTACTCTGGTTTCTCAGTCTGTTTCCTAGTGCCGGTTTGAAGTTCCTGCAGTTTTCACTGTAAAACGGAGTTGGAGCTAGTACCTCCCCTTATATATGTATGGAGTGGAGTTTGCAACTGAAAAGAAACTTTGTGTTCCCAACAAGCTAGGTGAAGGGCGGCTTTCACACACACTTATCTCTCAGAACTGAGCATGTGGAGAGACGTTCGTTCATCTAGCACAAGGGGAACGGGTTGCAGGAGAAACTTTTACTCTGGTATCTCAGTCTGTTTCCTAGTGCCGGTTTGAAGTTCCTGCAGTTTTCACTGTAAAACCTGGTTGGAGCTTGTACCTCCCCATATATATGTATGGAGTGGAGTTTGCAACTGAAAAGAAACTTTGTGTTCCCAACAAGCTAGGTGAAGGACGGCTTTCACACACACTTATCTCTCAGAACTCAGCATGTGGAGAGACGTTCGTTCATCTAGCACAAGGGGAACGGGTTGCAGGAGAAACTTTTACTCTGGTATCTCAGTCTGTTTCCTAGTGCCGGTTTGAAGTTCCTGCAGTTTTCACTGTAAAACCTGGTTGGAGCTTGTACCTCCCCATATATATGTATGGAGTGGAGTTTGCAACTGAAAAGAAACTTTGTGTTCCCAACAAGCTAGGTGAAGGACGGCTTTCACACACACTTATCTCTCAGAACTGAGCATGTGGAGAAACGTTCGTTCATCTAGCACAAAGGGAACGGGTTGCAGGGGAAACTTTTACTCTGGTTTCTCAGTCTGTTTCCTAGTGCCGGTTTGAAGTTCCAGCAGTTTTCACTGTAAAACCGAGTTGGAGCTAGTACCTCCCCATATATATGTATGGAGTGGAGTTCGCAACTGAAAAGAAACTTTGTGTTCCCAACAAGCTATTTGAAGTACGGCTTTCACACACACTTATCTCTCAGAACTGAACATGTGGAGAGACGTTCGTTCATCTAGCACAAAGGGAACGGGTTGCAGGAGAAAATTTTACTCTGGTTTCTCAGTCTGTTTCCTAGTGCCGGTTTGAAGTTCCAGCAGTTTTCACTGCAAAACCGAGTTGGAGCTAGTACCTCCCCATATATATGTATGGAGTGGAGTTTGCAACTGAAAAGAAACTTTGTGCTCCCAACAAGCTAGGTGAAGGATGGCTTTCACTCACACTAATCTCTCAGAACTGAGCATGTGGAGAGACGTTCGTTCATCTAGCACAAAGGGAAGGGGTTGCAGGAGAAACTTTTACTCTGGTTTCTCAGTCTGTTTCCTAGTGCCGGTTTGAAGTTCCTGCAGTTTTCACTGTAAAACCGATTTGGAGCTAGTACCTCCCCATATATATGTATGGAGTGGAGTTTGCAACTGAAAAGAAACTTTGTGTTCCCAACAAGCTAGGTGAAGGATGGCTTTCACACACACTTATCTCTCAGAACTGAGCATGTGGAGAAACGTTCGTTCATCTAGCACAAAGGGAACGGGTTGCAGTGGAAACTTTTACTCTGGTTTCTCAGTCTGTTTCCTAGTGCCGGTTTTAAGTTCCAGCAGTTTTCACTGTAAAACCGAGTTGGAGCTTGTACCTACCCATATATATGTATGGAGTGGAGTTTGCAACTGAAAAGAAACTTTGTGTTCCCAACAAGCTAGGTGAAGGACGGCTTTAACACACACTTATCTCTCAGAACTGAGCATGTGGGGAGACGTTCGTTCATCTAGCACAAAGGGAACGGGTTGCAGGAGAAACTTTTACTCTGGTTTCTCAGTCTGTTTCCTAGTGCCGGTTTGAAGTTCCTGCATTTTTCACTGTAAAACCGATTTGGAGCTAGTACCTCCCCTTATATATATATGGAGTTCAGTTTGCAACTGAAAAGAAACTTTGTGTTCCCAACAATCTAGTTGAAAGACGGCTTTCACACACACATATCTCTCAGAACTGAGCATGTGGAGAGACGTTCGTTCATCTAGCACAAAAGGAACGGGTTGCAGGAGAAACTTTTACTCTGGTTTCTCAGTCTGTTTCCTAGTGCCGGTTTGAATTTCCTGCAGTTTTCACTGTAAAACGGAGTTGGAGCTAGTACCTCCCCTTATATATGTATGGAGTGGAGTTTGCAACTGAAAAGAAACTTTGTGTTCCCAACAAGCTAGGTGAAGGACGGCTTTCACACACACTTATCTCTCAGAACTGAGCATGTGGAGAGACGTTCGTTCATCTAGCACAAGGGGAACGGGTTGCAGGAGAAACTTTTACTCTGGTATCTCAGTCTGTTTCCTAGTGCCGGTTTGATGTTCCTGCAGTTTTCACTGTAAAACCTGGTTGGAGCTTGTACCTCCCCATATATATGTATGGAGTGGAGTTTGCAACTGAAAAGAAACTTTGTGTTCCCAACAAGCTAGGTGAAGGACGGCTTTCACACACACTTATCTCTCAGAACTCAGCATGTGGAGAGACGTTCGTTCATCTAGCACAAGGGGAACGGGTTGCAGGAGAAACTTTTACTCTGGTATCTCAGTCTGTTTCCTAGTGCCGGTTTGAAGTTCCTGCAGTTTTCACTGTAAAACCTGGTTGGAGCTTGTACCTCCCCATATATATGTATGGAGTGGAGTTTGCAACTGAAAAGAAACTTTGTGTTCCCAACAAGCTAGGTGAAGGACGGCTTTCACACACACTTATCTCTCAGAACTGAGCATGTGGAGAAACGTTCGTTCATCTAGCACAAAGGGAACGGGTTGCAGGGGAAACTTTTACTCTGGTTTCTCAGTCTGTTTCCTAGTGCCGGTTTGAAGTTCCAGCAGTTTTCACTGTAAAACCGAGTTGGAGCTAGTACCTCCCCATATATATGTATGGAGTGGAGTTTGCAACTGAAAAGAAACTTTGTGTTCCCAACAAGCTATTTGAAGTACGGCTTTCACACACACTTATCTCTCAAAACTGAACATGTGGAGAGACGTTCGTTCATCTAGCACAAAGGGAACGGGTTGCAGGAGAAAATTTTACTCTGGTTTCTCAGTCTGTTTCCTAGTGCCGGTTTGAAGTTCCAGCAGTTTTCACTGCAAAACCGAGTTGGAGCTAGTACCTCCCCATATATATGTATGGAGTGGAGTTTGCAACTGAAAAGAAACTTTGTGTTCCCAACAAGCTAGGTGAAGGATGGCTTTCACTCACACTAATCTGTCAGAATTGAGCATGTGGAGAGACGTTCGTTCATCTAGCACAAAGGGAAGGGGTTGCAGGAGAAACTTTTACTCTGGTTTCTCAGTCTGTTTCTTAGTGCCGGTTTGAAGTTCCTGCAGTTTTCACTGTA